>NW_026043895.1:638800-958200 GCF_937001465.1 Orcinus orca
ACTGCTTTTTTCCTTCCTCACCTCTGCCCAGGGAGAAATTCCAGCAGCAGGTATGGGTGACACATCCTTTTCTTTAGCAGGTGGCAGCCTGGCAACTGCTGCAGAAAGTCCAGCAGAGCCCCACTCACACTGGGCCACCCACAAAGCTGTGGCCTCTCACTCCCTCCCACCAGCCCAGCCCCGAGACTGCTGACAGGGCAGAGAAAATGGCGTCAGGCATGGCTGCAGGGGCTCTTGCTGCCTGGAGTGGTATTTATATTGATCTCAACCCAGGCACACCTGGGGAGGGCTGGCCGGCACGGTAGGCTGCCCAGGTCAGCCAATCATCACCCCTCAGGGGCTCACAGTTGCAGAAAATGGAACTTGCTGAACCGGCCAGGTCCAAGGAACAGGTGTGGGCTCCTGAGAGTCAGGATAGACAAGGGGCTGCAGCTTTGGCTTGTTTTCTAATCATTTTATCTGGCCCATGAGTGGGAGACAACTTCAAGAAAACCCTCTCCTAATGAGAGGAAACCAGGAGTCAGGGAGAGGAGGGGTGGGTGGTGGTTGGAGACAGAGGCCTGGTGCCCCGGGTGCAGTGGAAGTCTCTGGAAGACCAGGTGGAGGGAGGCCGCACAGAGTGGTGCCCAGGGTCACAGACCTGTCGCAGCTGCTGTTTGTTAGTTCAAGTCCTGCTCTGAGGTGCTCTGTGTCAGCTCTGAGCGACAGGTGAGCTGGGGGTGCTCTGCAATGAGGGCTATGTGCACGGTTCCTGTGTGCCCAGCCCTGCCACGGTACCTGCAAGGGTAGCTCTGTATCCTGGGAGGGGCCTGACCACAAGAGACCCGTGGGCTGGGGTGGGGGTGGGGTACCTGCCCAGGTGAGCTCCATATTCTGGGATTGGTCTGACCACGAGAGCCCCATGGGCTGCTGGGGACCTGGTAAAGGATGTCAGGACAGTCAGTGAAGCCACCGAGGATATACCTCCAGCTGCTCCTAATTCCTACACCCTGCTGGTCATTCTACCAACCACCAGGACATGGTATTCTGTATTAGTCTTCAATGATGCCTTCTTTTGCATTCCATTAGTCCCAGAGTCACAAGAAATTTTGGCTTGTGAGTGGCAGGACTCAAGATACAACTAAAACAATACTTCCGGGCCGTCTTGCCCCAAGGGTGCAAAAATTCCCACACCATCTTTGGGGAAAGCTTAGCTAAAGACCTAAAAGTTCTACCTCTGGAAAAGGAAACCCTCCTTCAGTACGCATACGACATTCTGATTGCCAGCCCTACTAAGGAGGCCTCTGAACTACCAAGCCAATAAAGGATAGAAGTTGTCCAAGAAAAAGCTCAAATATCACAGACTGCGGTGACCTGCCTGGGCTTCATTCTCACAGAAGGTCGGAGAAGCCCATCCCAGGAAAGGGAAGAAACCATTTTCAGCCTTACCCCTTTCTAAAACTAGAAGACAGCTTAGGGGTTCCTGGGGAGGCCAGGGTTTGCTGCTTCTGGATCCCTAACTACAGTCTACTAGCTGGGCCTCTATATGAAACACTGAAAGGAAAAGATGATGATCCTTTTGAATAGAATCCAGAAGTGGCCTTTCAAGAATGGAAAGAGCAGTCAATTCAGACCCTTGCCCTGGAACTCCCTAATTTAGCTAAACCCTTTGACCTTTACATTCCTGGTGAAAGGTGAATCGCCATTGGAGTATTAGTGCAAAAACTGGGACCACTTGAAATGGAACAATGCAAGAATGCCATCCAGGTAGGATAAACTACGGTCACCAAGGGGCTTGGCCCACTGCCACATCTGGCCAAGATACTGGTGGTATCTAAAAAGCTGGAAATCAGCAGCCCAAAAGGCCACCTCCCTCCTAAGGGAAAAGGACCCCACGTGGTGATCCTAACCACCAACCATGCCCTAAAGTTGCAGGGTTCGCTCCGTGGGCACACCAACCTCGAGTGAGGAGGCCCTCCAACTCCAACATCCAGAGAGATAACCGGGGGCAACAGGGCACCATGACGACTCGTGTGAACATCACTTGACCTGGAGTTTCTCTCATAAAACAACAAGAGTGTGTCCCAAAAGAGTAGACTACTGCTTGCAGGACTCACTGCAACCAGAGGGGAGCTAATAATCTTGGCGGGGGAACCATATATCACACTGTCACCATAGAAAAGCCTGCAGACATTGTGATGATGGTGGCCAATAAGACCGGCTGGACTCCTGTTTACTTCAAAAGGCTGTTGACTCAGTGGCCATCATGGTCCTTGATCACCACTGACCCTGGACTGTCTGGGAGTTGAGCGGGCAGGGCTCTGACACCTGGTGCTGTTTGTACGTTAATTCAGGGGCCTAATTGAAGAAAGCGCAGACTACTGGTCAGAGCATCTAGGCTGGCAGAAACGGTCAGCCTAAGGTGGCCGAACAAATGTGGGGCGGGGTGAAACCGGCCCCCACAGCGTCTCTGCACATCTCTTTCCTGGACCCTTAAAGGTCATTAGAATCTATAACACTTCCAATGCTGGTGCTCAGGTGGACGAGCAGGGAGGCAGGGGGCCTGGGGACAATCAACGTCACCCGGAGGCTGCTGGGGAGAAGCTCTGACCCTCGCCCCCGGGTATGAGGGCTCCCAACTCAGCACTCAGCAGTTACAGAAGAAGGGTCTGCACCCTCAGCACTCCAAGAATGAGGAACGGGACAAAAGGCAGAGGAGGGGTTTGTCCCCAGCAAAGCCCATTAAAAATCCCTGGGAGATAAAAATAGAATCTGGGCAATAAAGTCAAGTCTAACCTTTTTTATCCTTTGTGCTTTGTCTAATTTCATGTGCTCCTAGGGTCCCGCATGCAGAGGTTCCACACCCGGCACTTCAGACCAGATTTCCTAGTGCAGAATGGCTGGGTCGACACCTCAGCTCCTGGGGCCCAGTGCAGACTCCGCGATATAGAGCCTGAGCTGCAGCCAACCCGGCCCTCGAGAGCTCCGCCCCCTCCTTCCCACTGACTCTGACAGGATCTCTACACAGCAGCCCAGCCCACAGCCCACGGGGTAGTGCATGCTCTCACCTCTCCATTCTCTGATCAAAATATAAAGTTTCCTTTGCTTGTGAACCAAACTCAGTCTCGATCTGTTGGCCCCAATGACACTGGGCAGGGGGACACTTGTTGGGGTCCACTCTGGAGGATCAGTAACAGAAATTGAGACTATTGTAACCTCAATGAACAGATGTGTGAGCCAAACTGTAGTTAACATAGAACAGTGTATAAGGCTCGGGTAAAATAAGATGTTTCTAACACTTCCATTTGATATTTCCATCACTTTATTATAAGCAAGTTCAGTGAAAAGGTTTGTCTTATTTGTCAGGTCAATATTAGAGAAACGAAGTGATTTCTTTCCAAGGATGTACATCTAATAATCTTGGTTAAAGCTTCAATCTTGTTTTAAATGCTTTTCCATTGAAAATGATACCTCTCTTTCAGCTCCCCCATTTCTGAGAAGTATAAAATCTTATAATTTATTATTACCAAAGGGGAAAGGTGGGAGGAGGGATAAATTAACAGTTTGGGATTAACACATACACACTGCTATGTATAAAATAGATCATCAACAAGGAACTACTGTATAGCACAGGGAACTACACTCAACATTTTGCAATAACCTATAAGGGGAAATAATCTGAAAAAGAATAGATATTTTTATTGACATCATCTATCAATGACAGTTAAAGTGTAACCTAAGGGAAGCTGGTGGTGAGTGCTTCTGACCCTGAAGACTTCAATCATCTAAAGTTTGGACTCTGCCTACTTCCCAAGGCCCTTAATGAACATATGTGTAGCCGTAGCTTAAAAAATTCCCCAGTTTGGGTTTCAGGGAGACACTGATTTTGAAAAAGCCCTGGTGTTCTCCTTACATGAATGGGACTCTGCCTACTGCTAAAACATGTCTGTCACACCCAGAGGATGGTATACCGTCTGATCGGGAAGAGTTTGGAAAAGGCATCTCATCTCCTCATCTTCTGGTGCTCGGGTTCACCCCTCCAGCGTCTTTACTAACAGTCTCCCCACTTGGACAGGTCAGCACTGTCAACATCCTGTTGCGTACAGTTTGGAATTTGTCCAGAGGATGAAGTGGAAGGATGAGGAACAATGAGAGACAAGTCCTAGGTGTTCAGACAGGCACATGTCACTCTAATTTCCAATCAGGAAGACGAATTGACCAAAGGCTAGGGTTGCCCATGGAAACAGTATAGGGCTTGAGGAAATCCCACTGCTTTGTGGCCAGTTCCCATAAACACAAGTTGAACAATGGAACTCAGGGGCAGTAAAATTCACGAAACTGCAGAGTTGAAAATATCCATCACTGAAAAATGTCTTGAGGAAAGTCAGAGAAAAGGACTTGTAAGCAAGGGAGAATGTCAGGAAAGGGATTTGAGGAGGTAGAAAGGACTCGCCATTAAGCACAAGAAAAGGAGCTGAACATTGTCAACATTGCAGTTGGCCAAAAAGGGTGTATGCGTTTTTTTGTGTATATATTCAAGAAAAGGGCATACACTTTTTTAGCCAACCAAACAGGTGGGCACTGGAAGTCAATACTACAAAAGATATCACTTCGCATCAGTCAGAAGAGCCATCCTCATAAAGCGTAAACAACAGAAATGCAGGACAGGGCAAGGAGAAGAGGGAGCCCTGTGAGACTTATAGTGGAAATGTATATTGCCAACGGCCATTCTGGAGAAGTGTATTGTGTTTACTAAAGCATCTAGAAAATGAGCTACAGAGCATAGGGCACTTGCACTCATGGGCGTATATCTTGGGAAAAACAAAAATCGAGAGGACACAGGCACCCCAATGTTTACCCCCTCTCTGTTTAAAAGATCCTCGACTAGGATATAACTTAAATGTCTCTGGAGAGAAAAAATGGATAGAGATGTGGTACTTAGGTAGAGTGGAATATTATTCAGCCTGGAAATCAATGAAATATGGCCAGTTGTAACAACTCCGGAGGAGTTACGTATGATCATTCTAAGTGACATAATTCAAAAAGAAAAAGACACATATCATAAGATATCACTTAAAGGTGGAATCCAAAATGGCTACACATGAAATAAATTACAAAACAAAAACATAGTCAAATATGTAGAAAACACGCATAAGGCTGCTAAACGGGAAAGGTGGGGAGGGGTGAGGCATCATCCAGGAGGTTGAAATTAGCAAAGATACCATTCCAAATGCCAAACTGATAATCAACAAGGCCTACACGGTAGCTAAAAGAACTGCACTCAGCACACTCAAGTCACCGGAAAAGAATATATACGACTGGTAAGAATCTGAAAAAGAATTTACTGATGTCTCTCTGTACGTGAATCAAGTGGATGTACAGCAGCAAGAAACAGAGCTTTGAAAATCAGCTGTAACCAATATAGTAATAAATTGAAAAAAATAAACGACAGAGAGACAGAGAAAACCTCTTACAACTTTTCCTCAGGGATGGTGATGCAACATGGATTGAACACATCTAGACCCACAGCAGGATGAGACATAAGGCTGGAAACTGTTTGCACTAAGAGAAATGTGAGGTTGGGTGAGGAAATGCACACCCTTTAAAGTAATACTACCTGGTACCCATTCAATGGGTCCCAAATCTGCAGGTTCAAGGGATCTTCCTACAGCTAAAACATGCATGGAAAACCCAGAGGACTGTACACCATGTGATCGGGAGATGTGTCTAAAATGCAGCTCATTTATCCTCTCCTGGTGCTCCTGTTCACCATTCCAGCCACGTTACTTAGAATCTCCCCACTTGGAGAATCAGCACATTTCAACTTCTGTTTCACACATTTTGCAAATTGTGAGGAGGATGAACGGGAAGAGGGGGAACCAATGAGAGAATAGTTGTAGGGGTTTGGGCGGGCACATATCAGTCTAATTTCCCATTAAGAATAAGAATTGAAAAAAGGCTCAGCCCGCCTCGCCGGAGCCAAAATAGGGCCTGAAGCAATCCTGCGGGTTTGAGGCCAGCTCACAAAAGAGCAACTTAAAAAATGGAGCTCAGGGTCACTGCAATTCACAAACCTGCAGAGTTATAAATGAAAACTAACGTCCAAAAATATGTTGAGGTAAGGCAAAGAAGAGGATCTGAATGCAAGACAGAATTGCAAGAAACAGATTTCAAGAGATAGATTGGACTCGTCTTTAAAGCACATGAAAAGCGGCAGAATTTCGACAATGATGCAGTTGGCCCAAAAGGGCGTATGCGTTTTTTCCTGATTATACCCAGGAAAAAACGCATACGCACTTTATGGGCAACGAAGCAAGCAAGCAATGCAAATGTGCACAACAAAGAAGTCTCATTTGCCACCGGTCAAAAGGGCCATCCTAAAAAATTGTAAAAACCAGAAATGCAGGACAGGCCATGGAGAAGAGGGAGCCTTTATACGCTGATGGGCAGTGTGTGAACTGCCGAGAGCCACTCTGGAGAAGTGTATGGTGGTTCCTAAATCATCTAAAAAACAGAGCTACAGAGCATAGGACACTTCCAATCATGGGAGTATATCTAGGGAAGTCTAAAAATCAACAAGACACAAGCACACCACAGTTTAGGGCTACTCTGTTTACAAGAACCTCAACTTCAGTACACCTTAAATATCCCAGGAAAGAGAACAATGGATAAAGAAGATGTGGTACTTATGTACAATGGAATATCTCTTCACCATGAAATCAGTGTAATAAGGCTAGTAGAAGGATAAAGAGTGGATTTAGGTCCGATAATACTACTTGAAATAAGTCAAACAGAAAAAGAAACATATCATAAGATATCACTTATAGAGGGAGGGTAAATATGGCTGCACAAGAAATGAATTACAGAACAGAACAGTGTCTCACATTTAGAAAACACACTTATGTCAGCTTAAGGGGAAAGGAGAGGTGGGGTGACGCATAAAACCAGAGTTTGAAATTAACACAGATACCGTTCAATAAACCAAATAGATATTAGACAAGATCTACACCTTGCTCAATGAACTGGCCTCAACACACCCTATACACCACAGAGAAATATATCTGAGTAATAAGAATCTTAAAACCCATGTATTGATATATCTCCATAAGGGAATCAAGTGTGTGCAGAGCGGCACAAACACAAGAGTGAAAATGAGCTAAACCCCATTATAGAAATAAATTTTAAAAACAAAACGCAGAAACAATGAAAGAGAGAAAAATTCTTACAAAATTTGCTCAGGGGCTGTGATGCAACCTGGATTGACCACATGTAAACCCACAGCTGGATAAGACATACGGCTGGACACTTGGGGCTGAGAGGATTGGTGAGCTTTGGTGACCAACTGCCAAAAGTTTAATGCAATACTTCATGCTACTCATTCCAAGGGTCCCAACACTCCAGGTTGAAGGGAATCTTCCTACAGCTAAACCATGCTTGGGAAACCCAGCGACTGGTATACCATATGATCGGGAAAGGTTTCTAAAATGCACCTCATTTTTCCTCTCCTGGGACTCCGGATCGACATTGCAGCCACTTTACTAAAAACATCCCCACATGGAGAGTCAATGCCTTTAAGTTCTGGTATCGCACAGTCTGCAGTTAGTGCGGAGGATGAATGTGAATATGGGAAACCAGTGAGAAACTAGCTGTAGCAGTTTCAATGGGCACATGTCACTCTAATTTCACATCAGTAAGAAGAATAAACCAAAGGCACAGCAAGGTGCCCCAGAAGAAGAATAGGGCCTGAAGGAATCCTGTGGTTATGAGGCAAGATCACAAAAATAAGAGCTGAAAAATGGAGCTAAGGGCCACTGCAATTCAAAACCTGCAGAGTTATAAAGGCCAACTATATTCAAAAAATATATTGAGGTAAGGCTATGAAGAGGCATTGAAAGCAAGGCAGAATTGCAGGAAACCGATTTCAGGAGGTAGACTGGAATTGCATTTAAAGCATAGGAAAAGACGCAGAACGTCGACAATGATGCACTTGGCCAAAAAGGGCGTATGCATTTTTTCCTGAATATATTCAGGGAAAAACGCATACGCCCTTTTTGGGCAACCAAGCAAGCTTGCAAAGGAAATCTGCACGACAATGAAGTCTCACTTCCCCCCTGTCAAAAGGACCATCTGAAAAAAGTGTAAAATCCAGAAAGGCAGGACAGGCCATGGAGAACTGGGAGCCTTGTTATGCTGATGGGCGGGATGTAAATTGCCAACAGCCACTCGGGAGAAGTGTATGGTGTTTCCTGAAACATCTAAAAAACAAAGCAACAGAGCCTAGGGCACTTCCACTTATGGTCCTATAGCTTAGGGAAATTAAAATCAAAAAGACACAGCCACCCCAAAGTTTGGGACGGCTCTGTTTACAAGAACCTCGTTTACGGTACAAGTTCAATATCGCAGAAAGTGAAAAATGGATAAAGAAGTTGTGGTACTTACATACAATGCAATATCACTCAGCAATGAAATCTATGTCATCAGGCCCATAGCAGCATAATGAGTGGATTCAGGTATGATGATTCTAACTGAAATAAGTCACACAGAAAAAGAAACATCATAAGATATCTCAAATACACGGAATGTAAACTTGGCTATACAGGAACTGAATTACAAAACAGAACAGGGTCTCAAATTTAGAAAACCAACTTATGCTTGCTTAAGGGGAAAGGTGAGTTGGGGTGCTGCATAAAACCAGAGATTGAAATGAGCACAGATAAATTTCCTTAAGCCAAATATGGAATAGACAAGAGCTACTCCTTGCTCAACAAAATGGACTCAACACCCCATATTAAATGCCTAAGAATGTACCTGACTAGTAAGTATCTTAAAACCTATGGATTGCTATGTCTCCGAAAGAGAATCAAGCATGTGTACAGGGGCATAAACGCAGCAGTGATAGTATTGGAGAGGTTCGGTGAGCCAATGAAGACCTTTTGAAGTCTTATTGCATGGTACCCATTCCACGGGTCTCAACTCTCCAGGTTTAAGGGATTCTTCCTTCAGCTAAAACATGCATGTGGAACCCAGAGTATGATCAACCGTGTGATCGGGAGACGTGTTCCAATATGTCTCAGTTCTCGTCCCCTGGTACTCGGGTGCAACATTCCAGACGGTTTACTAACACTCTCCCGACTTGGAGAGTCAGTGCCTTTAACCTCCTGTTTGGCCCAGTTTGCAATTTCTGCGGAAGATGAAAGGAATAGGGAGAACCAATGAGAGACTAGCTGGAGGTGTCTGGAAGGGCAAATTTCACTCTCATTTTCCACCAGGAAGAGGAATTAACCAAAGGCTCAGTATGCAGTGCCGGAACCAGATTAGGGCCTGGAGCAATCCTTCGGTGTTGCGGCCAGCTCACAAGAAAGCGAGTTGAAGAAAGGAGCTCAGGGGCACTGAAATTCACAAACCTGCAGAGTTATAAATGACAGCTATCGTCCAAAAATATACTGAAGTGAGGCTGCCAAGAGGACTTCAAAGCGGGGAAGAATTGCAGGAAACCGATTTCAGGAGGTAGACTGGAATTGCATTTAAAGCATAGGAAAAGAGGCAGAACCTCCACAATGATGCACTTGGCCAAAAAGGGCGTATGCGTATTTTCCTGAATATATTCAGGAAAAAACGCATACGCCCTTTTTGGCCAACCAAGCAAGCTTGAAAAGGAAATCTGCACTACAATGAAGTCTCACTTCCCCCCGGTCAAAAGGGCCATCTGAAAAAAGTGTAAAATCCAGAAAGGCAGGACAGGCCATGGAGAACTGGGAGCCTTGTTATGCTGATGGGAGGGATGTAAATTGCCAACAGCCACTCGGGAGAAGTGTATGGTGTTTCCTGAAACATCTAAAAAACAAAGCAACAGAGCCTAGGGCACATCCACTTATGGTCCTATAGCTTAGGGAAATTAAAATCAAAAAGACACAGCCACCCCAAAGTTTGGGACGGCTCTGTTTACAAGAACCTCGTTTACGGTACAAGTTCAATATCGCAGAAAGAGCAAAATGGGTAAAGAAGTTGTGGTACTTACGTACAATGCAATATCACTCAGCAATGAAGTCTATGTCATCAGGCCCGTAGTAGCATAATGAGTGTATTCAGGTATGATGATTCTAACTGAAATAAGTCACACAGAAAAAGAAACATCATAAGATATCACTAATACACGGAATGTAAACTTGGCTACACAGGAACTGGATTACAAAACAGAACAGGGTGTCTCTCTATTTAGAAAACCAACTTATGCTTGCTTAAGGGGAAAGGTGAGTTGGGGTGCTGCATAAAACCAGAGATTGAAATGAGCACAGATAAAGTTCCTTAAGCCAAATATGGAATAGACAAGAGCTACTCCTTGTTCAACGAGATGGACTCAACACCCCATATCAAACGCCTATGAATGTATCTGACTAGTAAGTATCTTAAAACCTATGGATTTCTATGTCTCTGAAAGAGAATCCAGCATGTGTACAGGGGCATAAAAGCAGCAGTGATAGGATTGGAGAGGTTCGGTGAGCAAATGAAGACCCTTTGAAGTCATATTGCATGGTACCCATTCCACGGGTCTCAACTCTCCAGGTTTAAGGGATTCTTCCTTCAGCTAAAACATGCATGTGGAACCCAGAGTATGATCAACCATGTGATCGGGAGACGTGTTCCAATATGTCTCAGTTCTCGTCCCCTGGTACTCGGGTACCTCCTGTTTGGCCCAGTTTGCAATTGCTACAGAAGATGAACAGGAGTACGGAGAACCAATGAGAGACTAGCTGGAGGTGTCTGGACGGGCAAATTTAACTCTCATTTCCCACCAGGAAGAGGAATTAACCAAAGGCTCAATGTGCCGTGCCGGAACCAGATTAGGGCCTGAAGCAATCCTGCGGTGTCGCGGCCAGCTCACAAGAAAGCGAGTTGAAGAAAGGAGCTCAGGGGCACTGTAATTCACAAACCTGCAGAGTTATAAATGACAGCTATCGTCCAAAAATATACTGAAGTAAGGCTGCCAAGAGGACTTGAAAGCGGGGCAGAATTGCACGAAACCGATTACAGGAGGTAGACTGGAATTGCATTGAAAGCATAGGAAAAGAGGCAGAACGTCGACAATGATGCACTTGGCCAAAAAGGGCGTATGCATTTTTTCCTGAATATATTCAGGAAAAAACGCATACGCCCTTTTTGGCCAACCAAGCAAGCTTGCAAAGGAAATCTGCACTACAATGAAGTCTCACTTCCCCCTGGTCAAAAGGGCCATCTGAAAAAAGTGTAAAATCCAGAAAGGCAGGACAGGCCATGGAGAACTGGGAGCCTTGTTATGCTGATGGGTGGGATGTAAATTGCCAACAGCCACTCGGGAGAAGTGTATGGTGTTTCCTGAAACATCTAAAAAACAAAGCAACAGAGCCTAGGGCACTTCCACTTATGGTCCTATAGCTTAGGGAAATTAAAATCAAAAAGACACAGCCACCCCAAAGTTTGGGACGGCTCAGATTACAAGAACCTCCTTTACAGTACAAGTTCAATATCGCAGAAAGTGAAAATTGGATAAAGATGTTGTGGTACTTACGTACAATGCAATATCACTCAGCAATGAAATCTATGTCATCAGGCCCGTAGCAGCATAATGAATGGATTCAGGTATGATGATTCTAACTGAAATAAGTCACACAGAAAAAGAAATATCATAAGACATCACTAATACACGGAATGTAAACTTGGCTACACAGGAACTGGATTACAAAACAGAACAGGGTCTCAAATGCAGAAAACCAACTTATACTTGCTTAAGGGGAAAGGTGAGTTGGGGTGCTGCATAAAACCAGAGACTGAAATGAGCACAGATAAAGTTCCTTAAGCCAAATAGGTAATAGACAAGAGCTACTCCTTGCTCAACGAAATGGACTCAACACCCCATATTAAACGCCTAAGAATGTACCTGACTAGTAAGTATCTTAAAACCTATGGATTGCTATGTCTCCGAAAGAGAATCAAGCGTGTGTACAGGGGCATAAACTCAGCAGTGATAGGATTGGAGAGGTTCGGTGAGCAAATGAAGACCCTTTGAAGTCATATTGCATGGTCCCCATTGCACGGGTCTCAACTCTCCAGGTTTAAGGGATTCTTCCTTCAGCTAAAACATGCATGTGGAACCCAGAGTATGATCAACCATGTGATCGGGAGACGTGTTCAAATATGTCTTAGTTTTCGTCTCCTGGTACTCGGGTGCAACATCCCAGATGCTTTACTAACACTCTCCCGACATGGAGAGTTAGTGCCTTTAACCTCCTGTTTGTCCCAGTTTGCAATTTCTGCGGAAGATGAACAGGAATAGGGAGAACCAATGAGAGACTAGCTCGAGGTGTCGGGACGGGCAAATTTAACTCTCATTTCCCACCAGGAAGAGGAATTAACCAAAGGCTCAGCGTGCCGTGCCGGAACCAGATTAGGGCCTGAAACAATCCTGTGGTGTTGCGGCCGGCTCACAAGAAAGCGAGTTGAAGAAAGGAGCTCTGGGGCACTGTAATTCACAAACCTGCAGAGTTATAAATGACAGCTATCGTCCAAAAATATACTGAAGTAAGGCTGCCAAGAGGACTTGAAAGCGGGGCAGAATTGCAGGAAACCGATTTCAGGAGGTAGACTGGAATTGCATTGAAAGCATAGGAAAAGAGGCAGAACGTCGACAATGATGCACTTGGCCAAAAAGGGCGTATGCGTTTTTACCTGAATATATTCAGGAAAAAACGCATACGCCCTTTTTGGCCAACCAAGCAAGCTTGCAAAGGAAATCTGCACTACAATGAAGTCTCACTTCCCCCCGGTCAAAAGGTCCATCTGAAAAAAGTGTAAAATCCAGAAAGGCAGGACAGGACATGGAGAACTGGGAGCCTTGTTATGCTGATGGGCGGGATGTAAATTGCCAACAGCCACTCGGGAGAAGTGTATGGTGTTTCCTGAAACATCTAAAAAACAAAGCAACAGAGCCTAGGGCACTTCCACTTATGGTCCTATAGCTTAGGGAAATTAAAATCAAAAAGACACAGCCACCCCAAAGTTTGGGACGGCTCTGTTTACAAGAACCTCGTTTACGGTACAAGTTCAATATCGCAGAAAGTGAAAAATGGATAAAGAAGTTGTGGTACTTACGTACAATACAATATCACTCAGCAATGAAATCTATGTCATCAGTCCCGTTGCAGCATAATGAGTGGATTCAGGTATCATGATTCTAACTGAAATATGTCACACAGAAAAAGAAACATCATAAGATATCACTAATACACGGAATGTAAACTTGACTACACAGGAACTGAATTACAAAACAGAACAGGGTCTCAAATTTAGAAAACCAACTTATGCTTGCTTAAGGGGAAAGGTGAGTTGGGGTGCTGCATAAAACCAGAGATTGAAATGAGCACAGATAAAATTCCTTAAACCAAATATGGAATAGACAAGAGCTACTCCTTGCTCAACGAAATGGACTCAACACCCCATATTAAACGCCTAAGAATGTACCTGACTAGTAAGTATCTTAAAACCTATGGATTGCTATGTCTCCGAAAGAGAATCAAGCGTGTGTACAGGGGCGTAAACACAGCACTGAAAGGAGTGGAGAGGTTCGGTGAGCAAATGAAGACCCTTTGAAGTCATATTGCATGGTACCCATTCCACGGGTCTCAACTCTCCAGGTTTAAGGGATTCTTCCTTCAGCTAAAACATGCATGTGGAACCCAGAGTATGATCAACCGTGTGATCGGGAGACGTGTTCAAATATGTCTCAGTTCTCGTCCCCTGGTACTCGGGTGCAACATTCCAGACGGTTTACTAACACTCTCCCGACTTGGAGAGTCAGTGCCTTTAACCTCCTGTTTGGCCCAGTTTGCAATTTCTGCGGAAGATGAACAGGAATAGGGAGAACCAATGAGAGACTAGCTGGAGGTGTCTGGAAGGGCAAATTTCACTCTCATTTTCCACCAGGAAGAGGAATTAACCAAAGGCTCAGTATGCCATGCTGGAACCAGATTAGGGCCTGAAGCAATCCTGCTGTGTTGCGGCCAGCTCACAAGAAAGCGAGTTGAAGAAAGGAGCTAAGGGGCACTGTAATTCACAAACCTGCAGAGTTATAAATGACAGCTATCGTCCAAAAATATACTGAAGTAAGGCTGCCAAGAGGACTTGAAAGCGGGGCGGAATTGCAGGAAACCAATTTCAGGAGGTAGACTGGAATTGCATTTAAAGCATAGGAAAAGAGGCAGAACGTCCACAATGATGCACTTGGCCAAAAAGGGCGTATGCGTTTTTTCCTGAATATATTCAGGAAAAAACGCATACGCACTTTTTGGCCAACCAAGCAAGCTTGCAAAGGAAATCTGCACTACAATGAAGTCTCACTTCCCCCCGGTCAAAAGGGCCATCTGAAAAAAGTGTAAAATCCAGAAAGGCAGGACAGGCCATGGAGAACTGGGAGCCTTGTTATGCTGATGGGCGGGATGTAAATTGCCAACAGCCACTCGGGAGAAAGTGTATGGTGTTTCCTGAAACATCTAAAAAACAAAGCAACAGAGACTAGGGCACTTCCACTTATGGTCCTATAGCTTAGGGAAATTAAAATCAAAAAGACACAGCCACCCAAAAGTTTGGGACGGCTCTGTTTACAAGAACCTCGTTTACAGTACAAGTTCAATATCGCAGAAAGTGAAAATTGGATAAAGAAGTTGTGGTACTTACGTACAATGCAATGTCACTCAGCAATGAAATCTATGTCATCAGGCCCGTAGCAACACAATGAGTGGATTCAGGTATGATGATTCTAACTGAAATAAGTCACACAGAAAAAGAAACATCATAAGATATCACTAATACACGGAATGTGAACTTGGCTACACATGAACTGAGTTACAAAGCAGAACAGGGTCTCAAGTTTAGAAAACCAACTTATGCTTGCTTAAGGGGGAAGGTGAGTTGGGGTGCTGCATAAAACCAGAGTTTGAATTTAGCACAGATACCGTTCCATAAGCCAAATATGTAATAGACAAGACCTACCCCTTGCTCAACAAAATGGACTCCACAATGAGGTATCACCTCACACCTGATAGAATGGGCATCATCAGAAAATCTACAAACAAAAAATGCTGGAAAGTGTGTGGAGAAAAGGAACCCTCTTCCACTATTGTTGGGAATATAAATTGATACAGTCACTATGGAGAACAATATGGAGTTTCTTAAGAAACTGACAATAGAATTACCATATTATACAGCAATCCCAGTACTGGACATATACCCAGACAAAACCATAAATCAAAAAGAGACATTCACCGCAATGTTCATTGCATCACTATTTACAATATCGAGGTAATGGAAGCAACCTAAATGCCCACAGACAGATGAATGCATAAAGCTGTGGTACATATATAAAATGGAATATTACTAAGCCATGAAAAGGAATGAAATTGGGTCATGTGTAGAGACGTCGATGGATCTAGAGACTGTCATACAGAGTGAAGTAAGTCAGAAAGAGAAAAACAAATCTTGTATATTCATGCATATATGTGGAACCTAGAAAAACTGTACAGATTAACCATTTTGCAAGGCATAAATAGAGCAACAGATGTAGACAACAAATGTATGGACAACAAGGGGGGAAAGCTGTTGGGGGGATGGTGGTGGGAGGTGTTGAGAGACTGGGATTGGCATGTATACATTTATATGTATAAAATAGATAACCAATAAGAACCTGCTGTATAAAAATATAAAATAAAATTCAAAATTAGAAAGAAATAAAATTTAAAAAATAAAACAGAAAAAACAATTATTCCCTTCACATACATGTATTTATATGAATAAATTATTTCCATGCTTATATCTGTAAATATAAAAAAGAGGAATAAAATCTACCTTGAACCAAAAACGAAAAAGAGAAAAGAATCACAGAACCCACCAGTTCCACAGAGGAAAACCATATCAGGGCACTTGCTCCAGTTGTAAACAATTCTGAAGTTGGTCAGTGGTGGGGAATCGTCTCCCATTCAGCCAGCAACCCCCACGCAACAAGCGTCCTCATTGCAAAGCTGGGGCACCGTGCCGAGGCATCTGTGAGTAAACGTGAGCTGAGCCCCAGGCCAGTTGCTGCTGAACTATTCCCACCCGTCCCAGGTAAAACACCTGAATATATACAAGGACTTGAAAGCTTAGAGGAAGGGCCATAGAGCCACACGAGTGACAGCATGCCGGCCGACTTGGTGCCTGCAGGCCAGCCAGGATGGTCCTGGCCCTGGGTGCTCTTCTGGAAGATTTCCATTTCCCTGCCTGAGATACCCGTCCTGTCCCTGCCCCCACTGCTTTTTTCCTTCCTCACCTCTGCCCAGGGAGAAATTCCAGCAGCAGGTATGGGTGACACATCCTTTTCTTTAGCAGGTGGCAGCCTGGCAACTGCTGCAGAAAGTCCAGCAGAGCCCCACTCACACTGGGCCACCCACAAAGCTGTGGCCTCTCACTCCCTCCCACCAGCCCAGCCCCGAGACTGCTGACAGGGCAGAGAAAATGGCGTCAGGCATGGCTGCAGGGGCTCTTGCTGCCTGGAGTGGTATTTATATTGATCTCAACCCAGGCACACCTGGGGAGGGCTGGCCGGCACGGTAGGCTGCCCAGGTCAGCCAATCATCACCCCTCAGGGGCTCACAGTTGCAGAAAATGGAACTTGCTGAACCGGCCAGGTCCAAGGAACAGGTGTGGGCTCCTGAGAGTCAGGATAGACAAGGGGCTGCAGCTTTGGCTTGTTTTCTAATCATTTTATCTGGCCCATGAGTGGGAGACAACTTCAAGAAAACCCTCTCCTAATGAGAGGAAACCAGGAGTCAGGGAGAGGAGGGGTGGGTGGTGGTTGGAGACAGAGGCCTGGTGCCCCGGGTGCAGTGGAAGTCTCTGGAAGACCAGGTGGAGGGAGGCCGCACAGAGTGGTGCCCAGGGTCACAGACCTGTCGCAGCTGCTGTTTGTTAGTTCAAGTCCTGCTCTGAGGTGCTCTGTGTCAGCTCTGAGCGACAGGTGAGCTGGGGGTGCTCTGCAATGAGGGCTATGTGCACGGTTCCTGTGTGCCCAGCCCTGCCACGGTACCTGCAAGGGTAGCTCTGTATCCTGGGAGGGGCCTGACCACAAGAGCCCCGTGGGCTGGGGTGGGGGTGGGGTACCTGCCCAGGTGAGCTCCATATTCTGGGATTGGTCTGACCACGAGAGCCCCATGGGCTGCTGGGGACCTGGTAAAGGATGTCAGGACAGTCAGTGAAGCCACCGAGGATATACCTCCAGCTGCTCCTAATTCCTACACCCTGCTGGTCATTCTACCAACCACCAGGACATGGTATTCTGTATTAGTCTTCAATGATGCCTTCTTTTGCATTCCATTAGTCCCAGAGTCACAAGAAATTTTGGCTTGTGAGTGGCAGGACTCAAGATACAACTAAAACAATACTTCCGGGCCGTCTTGCCCCAAGGGTGCAAAAATTCCCACACCATATTTGGGGAAAGCTTAGCTAAAGACCTAAAAGTTCTACCTCTGGAAAAGGAAACCCTCCTTCAGTACGCATACGACATTCTGATTGCCAGCCCTACTAAGGAGGCCTCTGAACTACCAAGCCAATAAAGGATAGAAGTTGTCCAAGAAAAAGCTCAAATATCACAGACTGCGGTGACCTGCCTGGGCTTCATTCTCACAGAAGGTCGGAGAAGCCCATCCCAGGAAAGGGAAGAAACCATTTTCAGCCTTACCCCTTTCTAAAACTAGAAGACAGCTTAGGGGTTCCTGGGGAGGCCAGGATTTGCTGCTTCTGGATCCCTAACTACAGTCTACTAGCTGGGCCTCTATATGAAACACTGAAAGGAAAAGATGATGATCCTTTTGAATAGAATCCAGAAGTGGCCTTTCAAGAATGGAAAGAGCAGTCAATTCAGACCCTTGCCCTGGAACTCCCTAATTTAGCTAAACCCTTTGACCTTTACATTCCTGGTGAAAGGTGAATCGCCATTGGAGTATTAGTGCAAAAACTGGGACCACTTGAAATGGAACAATGCAAGAATGCCATCCAGGTAGGATAAACTACGGTCACCAAGGGGCTTGGCCCACTGCCACATCTGGCCAAGATACTGGTGGTATCTAAAAAGCTGGAAATCAGCAGCCCAAAAGGCCACCTCCCTCCTAAGGGAAAAGGACCCCACGTGGTGATCCTAACCACCAACCATGCCCTAAAGTTGCAGGGTTCGCTCCGTGGGCACACCAACCTCGAGTGAGGAGGCCCTACAACTCCAACATCCAGAGAGATAACCGGGGGCAACAGGGCACCATGACGACTTGTGTGAACATCACTTGACCTGGAGTTTCTCTCATAAAACAACAAGAGTGTGTCCCAAAAGAGTAGACTACTGCTTGCAGGACTCACTGCAACCAGAGGGGAGCTAATAATCTTGGCGGGGGAACCGTATATCACACTGTCACCATAGAAAAGCCTGCAGACATTGTGATGATGGTGGCCAATAAGACCGGCTGGACTCCTGTTTACTTCAAAAGGCTGTTGACTCAGTGGCCATCATGGTCCTTGATCACCACTGACCCTGGACTGTCTGGGAGTTGAGCGGGCAGGGCTCTGACACCTGGTGCTGTTTGTACGTTAATTCAGGGGCCTAATTGAAGAAAGCGCAGACTACTGGTCAGAGCATCTAGGCTGGCAGAAACGGTCAGCCTAAGGTGGCCGAACAAATGTGGGGCGGGGTGAAACCGGCCCCCACAGCGTCTCTGCACATCTCTTTCCTGGACCCTTAAAGGTCATTAGAATCTATAACACTTCCAATGCTGGTGCTCAGGTGGACGAGCAGGGAGGCAGGGGGCCTGGGGACAATCAACGTCACCCGGAGGCTGCTGGGGAGAAGCTCTGACCCTCGCCCCCGGGTATGAGGGCTCCCAACTCAGCACTCAGCAGTTACAGAAGAAGGGTCTGCACCTTCAGCACTCCAAGAATGAGGAACGGGACAAAAGGCAGAGGAGGGGTTTGTCCCCAGCAAAGCCCATTAAAAATCCCTGGGAGATAAAAATAGAATCTGGGCAATAAAGTCAAGTCTAACCTTTTTTATCCTTTGTGCTTTGTCTAATTTCATGTGCTCCTAGGGTCCCGCATGCAGAGGTTCCACACCTGGCACTTCAGACCAGATTTCCTAGTGCAGAATGGCTGGGTCGACACCTCAGCTCCTGGGGCCCAGTGCAGACTCCGCGATATAGAGCCTGAGCTGCAGCCAACCCGGCCCTCGAGAGCTCCGCCCCCTCCTTCCCACTGACTCTGACAGGATCTCTACACAGCAGCCCAGCCCACAGCCCACGGGGTAGTGCATGCTCTCACCTCTCCATTCTCTGATCAAAATATAAAGTTTCCTTTGCTTGTGAACCAAACTCAGTCTCGATCTGTTGGCCCCAATGACACTGGGCAGGGGGACACTTGTTGGGGTCCACTCTGGAGGATCAGTAACAGAAATTGAGACTATTGTAACCTCAATGAACAGATGTGTGAGCCAAACTGTAGTTAACATAGAACAGTGTATAAGGCTCGGGTAAAATAAGATGTTTCTAACACTTCCATTTGATATTTCCATCACTTTATTATAAGCAAGTTCAGTGAAAAGGTTTGTCTTATTTGTCAGGTCAATATTAGAGAAATGAAGTGATTTCTTTCCAAGGATGTACATCTAATAATCTTGGTTAAAGCTTCAATCTTGTTTTAAATGCTTTTCCATTGAAAATGATACCTCTCTTTCAGCTCCCCCATTTCTGAGAAGTATAAAATCTTATAATTTATTATTACCAAAGGGGAAAGGTGGGAGGAGGGATAAATTAACAGTTTGGGATTAACACATACACACTGCTATGTATAAAATAGATCATCAACAAGGAACTACTGTATAGCACAGGGAACTACACTCAACATTTTGCAATAACCTATAAGGGGAAACAATCTGAAAAAGAATAGATATTTTTATTGACATCATCTATCAATGACAGTTAAAGTGTAACCTAAGGGAAGCTGGTGGTGAGTGCTTCTGACCCTGAAGACTTCAATCATCTAAAGTTTGGACTCTGCCTACTTCCCAAGGCCCTTAATGAACATATGTGTAGCCGTAGCTTAAAAAATTCCCCAGTTTGGGTTTCAGGGAGACACTGATTTTGAAAAAGCCCTGGTGTTCTCCTTACATGAATGGGACTCTTCCTACTGCTAAAACATGTCTGTCACACCCAGAGGATGGTATACCGTCTGATCGGGAAGAGTTTGGAAAAGGCATCTCATCTCCTCATCTTCTGGTGCTCGGGTTCACCCCTCCAGCGTCTTTACTAACAGTCTCCCCACTTGGACAGGTCAGCACTGTCAACATCCTGTTGCGTACAGTTTGGAATTTGTCCAGAGGATGAAGTGGAAGGATGAGGAACAATGAGAGACAAGTCCTAGGTGTTCAGACAGGCACATGTCACTCTAATTTCCAATCAGGAAGACGAATTGACCAAAGGCTAGGGTTGCCCATGGAAACAGTATAGGGCTTGAGGAAATCCCACTGCTTTGTGGCCAGTTCCCATAAACACAAGTTGAACAATGGAACTCAGGGGCAGTAAAATTCACGAAACTGCAGAGTTGAAAATATCCATCACTGAAAAATGTCTTGAGGAAAGTCAGAGAAAAGGACTTGTAAGCAAGGGAGAATGTCAGGAAAGGGATTTGAGGAGGTAGAAAGGACTCGCCATTAAGCACAAGAAAAGGAGCTGAACATTGTCAACATTGCAGTTGGCCAAAAAGGGTGTATGCGTTTTTTTGTGTATATATTCAAGAAAAGGGCATACACTTTTTTAGCCAACCAAACAGGTGGGCACTGGAAGTCAATACTACAAAAGATATCACTTCGCATCAGTCAGAAGAGCCATCCTCATAAAGCATAAACAACAGAAATGCAGGACAGGGCAAGGAGAAGAGGGAGCCCTGTGAGACTTATAGTGGAAATGTATATTGCCAACGGCCATTCTGGAGAAGTGTATTGTGTTTACTAAAGCATCTAAAAAATGAGCTACAGAGCATAGGGCACTTGCACTCATGGGCGTATATCTTGGGAAAAACAAAAATCGAGAGGACACAGGCACCCCAATGTTTACCCCCTCTCTGTTTAAAAGATCCTCGACTAGGATATAACTTAAATGTCTCTGGAGAGAAAAAATGGATAGAGATGTGGTACTTAGGTAGAGTGGAATATTATTCAGCCTGGAAATTAATGAACTATGGCCAGTTGTAACAACTCCGGAGGAGTTACGTATGATCATTCTAAGTGACATAATTCAAAAAGAAAAGGACACATATCATAAGATATCACTTAAAGGTGGAATCCAAAATGGCTACACATGAAATAAATTACAAAACAAAAACATAGTCAAATATGTAGAAAACACGCATAAGGCTGCTAAACGGGAAAGGTGGGGAGGGGTGAGGCATCATCCAGGAGTTTGAAATTAGCAAAGATACCATTCCAAATACCAAACTGATAATCAACAAGGCCTACACGGTAGCTGAAAGAACTGCACTCAGCACACTCAAGTCACCGGAAAAGAATATATACGACTGGTAAGAATCTGAAAAAGAATTTACTGATGTCTCTCTGTACGTGAAGCAAGTGGATGTACAGCAGCAAGAAACAGAGCTTTGAAAATCAGCTGTAACCAATATAGTAATAAATTGAAAAAAAATAAACGACAGAGAGACAGAGAAAACCTCTTACAACTTTTCCTCAGGGATGGTGATGCAACATGGATTGAACACATCTAGACCCACAGCAGGATGAGACATAAGGCTGGAAACTGTTTGCACTAAGAGAAATGTGAAGTTGGGTGAGGAAATGCACACCCTTTAAAGTAATACTACCTGGTACCCATTCAATGGGTCCCAAATCTGCAGGTTCAAGGGATCTTCCTACAGCTAAAACATGCATGGAAAACCCAGAGGACTGTACACCATGTGATCGGGAGATGTGTCTAAAATGCAGCTCATTTATCCTCTCCTGGTGCTCCTGTTCACCATTCCAGCCACGTTACTTAGAATCTCCCCACTTGGAGAATCAGCACATTTCAACTTCTGTTTCACACATTTTGCAAATTGTGAGGAGGATGAACGGGAAGAGGGGGAACCAATGAGAGAATAGTTGTAGGGGTTTGGACGGGCACATATCAGTCTAATTTCCCATTAAGAATAAGAATTGAAAAAAGGCTCAGCCCGCCTCGCCGGAGCCAAAATAGGGCCTGAAGCAATCCTGCGGGTTTGAGGCCAGCTCACAAAAGAGCAACTTAAAAAATGGAGCTCAGGGTCACTGCAATTCACAAACCTGCAGAGTTATAAATGAAAACTAACGTCCAAAAATATGTTGAGGTAAGGCAAAGAAGAGGATCTGAATGCAAGACAGAATTGCAAGAAACAGATTTCAAGAGATAGATTGGACTCGTCTTTAAAGCACATGAAAAGCGGCAGAATTTCGACAATGATGCAGTTGGCCCAAAAGGGCGTATGCGTTTTTTCCTGATTATACCCAGGAAAAAACGCATACGCACTTTATGGGCAACGAAGCAAGCAAGCAATGCAAATGTGCACAACAAAGAAGTCTCATTTGCCACCGGTCAAAAGGGCCATCCTAAAAAATTGTAAAAACCAGAAATGCAGGACAGGCCATGGAGAAGAGGGAGCCTTTATACGCTGATGGGCAGTGTGTGAACTGCCGAGAGCCACTCTGGAGAAGTGTATGGTGGTTCCTAAATCATCTAAAAAACAGAGCTACAGAGCATAGGACACTTCCAATCATGGGAGTATATCTAGGGAAGTCTAAAAATCAACAAGACACAAGCACACCACAGTTTAGGGCTACTCTGTTTACAAGAACCTCAACTTCAGTACACCTTAAATATCCCAGGAAAGAGAACAATGGATAAAGAAGATGTGGTACTTATGTACAATGGAATATCTCTTCACCATGAAATCAGTGTAATAAGGCTAGTAGAAGGATAAAGAGTGGATTTAGGTCCGATAATACTACTTGAAATAAGTCAAACAGAAAAAGAAACATATCATAAGATATCACTTATAGAGGGAGGGTAAATATGGCTGCACAAGAAATGAATTACAGAACAGAACAGTGTCTCACATTTAGAAAACACACTTATGTCAGCTTAAGGGGAAAGGAGAGGTGGGGTGACGCATAAAACCAGAGTTTGAAATTAACACAGATACCGTTCAATAAACCAAATAGATATTAGACAAGATCTACACCTTGCTCAATGAACTGGCCTCAACACACCCTATACACCACAGAGAAATATATCTGAGTAATAAGAATCTTAAAACCCATGTATTGATATATCTCCATAAGGGAATCAAGTGTGTGCAGAGCGGCACAAACACAAGAGTGAAAATGAGCTAAACCCCATTATAGAAATAAATTTTAAAAACAAAACGCAGAAACAATGAAAGAGAGAAAAATTCTTACAAAATTTGCTCAGGGGCTGTGATGCAACCTGGATTGACCACATGTAAACCCACAGCTGGATAAGACATACGGCTGGACACTTGGGGCTGAGAGGATTGGTGAGCTTTGGTGACCAACTGCCAAAAGTTTAATGCAATACTTCATGCTACTCATTCCAAGGGTCCCAACACTCCAGGTTGAAGGGAATCTTCCTACAGCTAAACCATGCTTGGGAAACCCAGCGACTGGTATACCATATGATCGGGAAAGGTTTCTAAAATGCACCTCATTTTTCCTCTCCTGGGACTCCGGATCGACATTGCAGCCACTTTACTAAAAACATCCCCACATGGAGAGTCAATGCCTTTAAGTTCTGGTATCGCACAGTCTGCAGTTAGTGCGGAGGATGAATGTGAATATGGGAAACCAGTGAGAAACTAGCTGTAGCAGTTTCAATGGGCACATGTCACTCTAATTTCACATCAGTAAGAAGAATAAACCAAAGGCACAGCAAGGTGCCCCAGAAGAAGAATAGGGCCTGAAGGAATCCTGTGGTTATGAGGCAAGATCACAAAAATAAGAGCTGAAAAATGGAGCTAAGGGCCACTGCAATTCAAAACCTGCAGAGTTATAAAGGCCAACTATATTCAAAAAATATATTGAGGTAAGGCTATGAAGAGGCATTGAAAGCAAGGCAGAATTGCAGGAAACCGATTTCAGGAGGTAGACTGGAATTGCATTTAAAGCATAGGAAAAGACGCAGAACGTCGACAATGATGCACTTGGCCAAAAAGGGCGTATGCATTTTTTCCTGAATATATTCAGGGAAAAACGCATACGCACTTTTTGGGCAACCAAGCAAGCTTGCAAAGGAAATCTGCACGACAATGAAGTCTCACTTCCCCCCTGTCAAAAGGACCATCTGAAAAAAGTGTAAAATCCAGAAAGGCAGGACAGGCCATGGAGAACTGGGAGCCTTGTTATGCTGATGGGCGGGATGTAAATTGCCAACAGCCACTCGGGAGAAGTGTATGGTGTTTCCTGAAACATCTAAAAAACAAAGCAACAGAGCCTAGGGCACTTCCACTTATGGTCCTATAGCTTAGGAAAATTAAAATCAAAAAGACACAGCCACCCCAAAGTTTGGGACGGCTCTGTTTACAAGAACCTCGTTTACGGTACAAGTTCAATATCGCAGAAAGTGAAAAATGGATAAAGAAGTTGTGGTACTTACATACAATGCAATATCACTCAGCAATGAAATCTATGTCATCAGGCCCATAGCAGCATAATGAGTGGATTCAGGTATGATGATTCTAACTGAAATAAGTCACACAGAAAAAGAAACATCATAAGATATCTCAAATACACGGAATGTAAACTTGGCTATACAGGAACTGAATTACAAAACAGAACAGGGTCTCAAATTTAGAAAACCAACTTATGCTTGCTTAAGGGGAAAGGTGAGTTGGGGTGCTGCATAAAACCAGAGATTGAAATGAGCACAGATAAATTTCCTTAAGCCAAATATGGAATAGACAAGAGCTACTCCTTGCTCAACAAAATGGACTCAACACCCCATATTAAATGCCTAAGAATGTACCTGACTAGTAAGTATCTTAAAACCTATGGATTGCTATGTCTCCGAAAGAGAATCAAGCGTGTGTACAGGGGCATAAACGCAGCAGTGATAGGATTGGAGAGGTTCGGTGAGCAAATGAAGAACCTTTGAAGTCATATTACATGGTACCCATTCCACGGGTCTCAACTCTCCAGGATTAAGGGATTCTTCCTTCAGCTAAAACATGCATGTGGAACCCAGAGTATGATCAACCGTGTGATTGGGAGACGTGTTCAAATATGTCTGAGTTTTCGTCCCCTGGTGTTCGGGTGCAATATTCCAGATGCTTTACTAACACTCTCCCGACTTGGAGAGTCAGTGCCTTTAACCTCCTGTTTGGCCCAGTTTGCAATTTCTGCGGAAGATGAACAGGAATAGGGAGAACCAATGAGAGACCAGCTGGAGGTGTCTGGACGGGCAAATTTAACTCTCATTTCCCACCAGGAAGAGGAATTAACCAAAGGCTCAGCGTGCCGTGCCGGAACCAGATTAGGGCCTGAAGCAATCCTGCGGTGTTGCGGCCAGCTCACAAGAAAGAGAGTTGAAGAAAGGAGCTCAGGGGCACAGTAATTCACAAATCTTCAGAGTTATAAATGACAGCCATCGTCCAAAAATATACTGAAGTAAGGCTGCCAAGAGGACTTGAAAGTGGGGCAGAATTGCAGGAAACCGATTTCAGGAGGTAGACTGGAATTGCATTGAAAGCATAGGAAAAGAGGCAGAACGTCGACAAGGATGCACTGGGCCAAAAAGGGCGTATGCGATTTTTCCTGAATATATTCAGGAAAAAACGCATACGCCCTTTTTGGCCAACCAAGCAAACTTGCAAAGGAAATCTGCACGAAAATGAAGTCTCACTTCCCCCCGGTCAAAAGGGCCATCTGAAAAAAGTGTAAAATCCAGAAAGGCATGACAGGCCATGGAGAACTGGGAGCCTTGTTATGCTGATGGGCGGGATGTAAATTGCCAACAGCCACTCGGGAGAAGTGTATGTTGTTTCCTGAAACATCTAAAAAACAAAGCAACAGAGCCTAGGGCACTTCCACTTATGGTCCTATAGCTTAGGGAAATTAAAATCAAAAAGACACAGCCACCCCAAAGTTTGGGACGGCTCTGTTTACAAGAACCTCGTTTACGGTACAAGTTCAATATCGCAGAAAGTGAAAAATGGATAAAGAAGTTGTGGTACTTACGTCCAATGCAATATCACTCAGCAATGAAATCTATGTCATCAGGCCCGTAGCAGCATAATGAATGGATTCAGGTATGATGATTCTAACTGAAATAAGTCACACAGAAAAAGAAACATCATAAGATATCACTAATACACGGAATGTAAACGTGGCTACACAGGAACTGGATTACAAAACAGAACAGGGTCTCAAATGTAGAAAACAAACTTATGCTTGCTTAAGGGGAAAGGTCAGTTGGGGTGCTGCATAAAACCAGAGATTGAAATGAACACAGATAAAGTTCCTTAAGCCAAATAGGTAATAGACAAGAGCTACTCCTTGCTCAACGAAATGGACTCAACACACCATATTAAACGCCTAAGAATGTACCTGACTAGTAAGTATCTTAAAACCTATGGATTGCTATGTCTCCGAAAGAGAATCAAGCATGTGTACAGGGGCATAAACGCAGCAGTGATAGGATTGAAGAGGTTCGGTGAGCAAATGAAGACCCTTTGAAGTCATATTACATGGTACCCATTCCACGGGTCTCAACTCTCCAGGTTTAAGGGATTCTTCCTTCAGCTAAAACATGCATGTGGAACCCAGAGTATGATCAACCGTGTGATTGGGAGACGTGTTCAAATATGTCTGAGTTTTCGTCCCCTGGTACTCGGGTGCAATATTCCAGATGCTTCACTAACACTCTCCCGACTTGGAGAGTCAGTGCCTTTAACCTCCTATTTGGCCCAGTTTGCAATTTCTGCGGAAGATGAACAGGAATAGGGAGAATCAATGAGAGACTAGCTGGAGGTGTCTGGACGGGCAAATTTAACTCTCATTTCCCACCAGGAAGAGGAATTAACCAAAGGCTCAGCGTGCCATCCCGGAACCAGATTAGGGCCTGAAGCAATCCTGCGGTGTTGCGGCCAGCTCACAAGAAAGCGAGTTGAAGAAAGGAGCTCAGGGGCACTGTAATTCACAAACCTGCAGAGTTATAAATGACAGCTATCGTCCAAAAATATACTGAAGTAAGACTGCCAAGAGGACTTGAAAGCGGGCAGAATTGCAGGAAACCGATTTCAGGAGGTAGACTGGAATTGCATTGAAAGCATAGGAAAAGAGGCAGAACGTCGACAATGATGCACTTGGCCAAAAAGGGCATATGCGTTTTTTCCTGAATATATTCAGGAAAAAACGCATACGCACTTTTTGGACAACCAAGCAAGCTTGCAAAGGAAATCTGCACTACAATGAAGTCTCACTTCCTGCCGGTCAAAAGGGTCATCTGAAAAAAGTGTAAAATCCAGAAAGGCAGGACAGGCCATGGAGAACTGGGAGCCTTGTTATGCTGATGGGCGGGATGTAAATTGCCAACAGCCACTAGGGAGAAGTGTATGGTGTTTCCTGAAACATCTAAAAAACAAAGCAACAGAGCCTAGGGCACTTCCACTTATGGTCCTATAGCTTAGGGAAATTAAAATCAAAAAGACACAGCCACCCCAAAGTTTGGGACGGCTCTGTTTACAAGAACCTCGTTTACGGTACAAGTTCAATATCACAGAAAGTGAAAAATGGATAAAGAAGTTGTGGTACTTACGTACAATGCAATATCACTCAGCAATGAAATCTGTCATCAGTCCCGTAGCAGCATAATGAGTGGATTTAGGTATGATGATTCTAACTGAAATAAGTCACACAGAAAAAGAAACATCATAAGATATCACTAATACACAGAATGTAAACTTGGCTACACAGGAACTGGATTACAAAACAGAACAGGGTCTCAAATTTAGAAAACCAACATGCTTGCTTAAGGGTAAAGGTGAGTTGGGGTGCTGCATAAAACCAGAGATTGAAATGAGCACAGATAATGTTCCTTAAGCCAAATATGTAATAGACAATAGCTACTCCTTGCTCAACGAAATGGACTCAACACCCCATATTAAACACCTAAGAATGTACTTGACTAGTAAGTATCTTAAAACCTATAGATTGCTATGTCTCTGAAAGAGAATCCAGCGTGTGTACAGGGGCATAAACGCAGCAGTGATAGGATTGGAGAGGTTTGGTGAGCAAATGAAGACGCTTTGAAGTCATATTGCATGATACCCATTCCACGGGTCTCAACTCTCCAGGTTTAAGGGATTCTTCCTTCAGCTAAAACATGCATGTGG
This sequence comes from Orcinus orca, assembly GCF_937001465.1. Classification (NCBI taxonomy): domain Eukaryota; kingdom Metazoa; phylum Chordata; class Mammalia; order Artiodactyla; family Delphinidae; genus Orcinus; species Orcinus orca. The sequence goes on from NW_026043895.1 coordinate 667,247, forward strand.
AAACCAGAGTATGATAAACCATGTGATCAGGAGACGTGTTCCAATATGTCTCAGTTTTCATCCCCTGGTACTCGGGTGTAATATTCCAGACGCTTTACTAACACTCTCCCGACTTGGAGAGTCAGTGCCTTTAACATCCTGTTTGGCCCTGTTTGCAATTTCTGAGGAAGATGAACAGGAATAGGGAGAATCAATGAGAGACTAGCTGGAGGTGTCTGGACGGGCAAATTTAACTCTCATTTCCCACCAGGAAGAGGAATTAACCAAAGGCTCAGTGTGCCGTGCCAGAACCAGATTAGGGCCTGAAGCAATCCTGCGGTGTTGCGGCCAGCTCACAAGAAAGCGAGTTGAAGAAAGGAGCTCAGGGTTACTGTAATTCACAAACCTGCAGAGTTATAAATGACAGCTATCGTCCAAAAATATACTGAAGTAAGACAGCCAAGAGGACTTGAAAGCGGGCAGAATTGCAGGAAACCAATTTCAGGAGGTAGACTGGAATTGCATTGAAAGCATAGGAAAAGAGGCAGAACGTCCACAATGATGTACTTGGCCAAAAAGGGCGTATGCGTTTTTTCCTGAATATATTCAGGAAAAAACGCATACGCACTTTTTGGACAACCAAGCAAGCTTGCAAAGGAAATCTGCACTACAATGAAGTCTCACTTCCTGCCGGTCAAAAGGGTCATCTGAAAAAAGTGTAAAATCCAGAAAGGCAGGACAGGCCATGGAGAACTGGGAGCCTTGTTATGCTGATGGGCGGGATGTAAATTGCCAACAGCCACTTGGGAGAAGTGTATGGTGTTTCCTGAAACATCTAAAAAACAAAGCAACAGAGCCTAGGGCACTTCCACTTATGGTCCTATAGCTTAGGGAAATTAAAATCAAAAAGACACAGCCACCCCAATGTTTGGGACGGCTCTGTTTACAAGAACCTCCTTTACAGTACAAATTCAATATCGCAGAAAGTGAAAAATGGATAAAGTAGTTGTGGTACTTACGTACAATGCAATATCACTCAACAATGAAATATATGTCATCAGGCCCGTAGCAGCATAATAAGTGGATTCAGGTATGATGATTCTAACTGAAATAAGTCACACAGAAAAAGAAACATCATAATATATCACTAATACACGGAATGTAAACTTGGCTACACAGGAACTGGATTACAAAACAGAAGAGGGTCTCAAATGTAGAAAATCAACTTATGCTTGCTTAAAGGGAAAGGTGAGTTGGGGTGCTGCATAAAACCAGAGATTGAAATGAACACAGATAAAGTTCCTTAAGCCAAATATGGAATAGACAAGAGCTACTCCTTGCTCAACGAAATGGACTCAACACCCCATATTAAACGCCTAAGAATGTACCTGACTAGTAAGTATCTTAAAACCTATGGATTGCTATGTCTCCGAAAGAGAATCAAGTGTGTGTACAGGGGCATAAACGCAGCAGTGATAGGATTGGAGAGGTTCGGTGAGCAAATGAAGACCCTTTGAAGTCATATTGCATGGTACCCATTCCACGGGTCTCAACTCTCCAGGTTTAAAGGATTCTTCCTTCAGCTAAAACATGCATGTGGAACCCAGAGTATGATCAACCGTGTGATTGGGAGACGTGTTCAAATATGTCTGAGTTTTCGTCCCCTGATGTTCGGGTGCAATATTCCAGATGCTTTACTAACACTCTCCCGACTTGGAGAGTCAGTGCCTTTAACCTCCTGTTTGGCCCAGTTTGCAATTTCTGCGGAAGATGAAGAGGAATAGGGAGAACCAATGAGAGACTAGCTGGAGGTGTCTGGACGGGCAAATTTAACTCTCATTTCCCACCAGGAAGAGGAATTAACCAAAGGCTCAGCGTGCCGTGCCGGAACCAGATTAGGGCCTGAAGCAATCCTGCGGTGTTGCGGCCAGCTCACAAGAAAGAGAGTTGAAGAAAGGAGCTCAGGGGCACTGTAATTCACAAACCTTCAGAGTTATAAATGACAGCCATCATCCAAAAATATACTGAAGTAAGGCTGCCAAGAGGACTTGAAAGTGGGGCAGAATTGCATGAAACCGATTTCAGGAGGTAGAGTGGAATTGCATTGAAAGCATAGGAAAAGAGGCAGAACGTCAACAATGATGCACTTGGCCAAAAAGGGCGTATGCATTTTTTCCTGAATATATTCAGCAAAAAACGCATACGCACTTTTTGGCCAACCAAGCAAACTTGCAAAGGAAATCTGCACGAAAATGAAGTCTCACTTCCCCCCGGTCAAAAGGGCCATCTGAAAAAAGTGTAAAATCCAGAAAGGCAGGACAGGCCATGGAGAACTGGGAGCCTTGTTATGCTGATGGGCGGGATGTAAATTGCCAACAGCCACTCGGAGAAGTGTATGGTGTTTCCTGAAACATCTAAAAAACAAAGCAACAGAGCCTAGGGCACTTCCACTTATGGTCCTATAGCTTAGGGAAATTAAAATCAAAAAGACACAGCCACCCCAATGTTTGGGACGGCTCTGTTTACAAGAACCTCCTTTACAGTACAAATTCAATATCGCAGAAAGTGAAAAATGGATAAAGTAGTTGTGGTACTTACGTACAATGCAATATCACTCAACAATGAAATATATGTCATCAGGCCCGTAGCAGCATAATGAGTGGATTCAGGTATGATGATTCTAACTGAAATAAGTCACACAGAAAAAGAAACATCATAAGATATCACTAATACACGGAATGTAAACTTGGCTACACAGGAACTGGATTACAAAACAGAAGAGGGTCTCAAATTTACAAAACCAACTTATGCTTGCTTAAGGGGAAAGGTGAGTTGGGGTGCTGCATAAAACCAGAGATTGAAATGAACACAGATAAAGTTCCTTAAGCCAAATATGTAATAGACAAGAGCTACTCCTTGCTCAACGAAATGGACTCAACACCCCATATTCAACGCCTAAGAATGTACCTGACTAGTAAGTATCTTAAAACCTATGGATTGCTATGTCTCCAAAAGAGAATCAATCGTGTGTACAGGGGCATAAACGCAGCAGTGATAGGATTGGAGAGGTTCGGTGAGCAAATGAAGACCCTTTGAAGTCATATTGCATGGTACCCATTCCACGGGTCTCAACCCTCCAGGTTTAAGGGATTCTTCCTTCAGCTAAAACATGCATGTGGAACCCAGAGTATGATCAACCGTGTGATTGGGAGACGTGTTCAAATATGTCTGAGTTTTCGTCCCCTGGTGTTCGGGTGCAATATTCCAGATGCTTTACTAACACTCTCCCGACTTGGAGAGTCAGTGCCTTTAACCTCCTGTTTGGCCCAGTTTGCAATTTCTGCGGAAGATGAACAGGAATAGGGAGAACGAATGAGAGACTAGCTGCAGGTGTCTGGACGGGCAAATTTAACTCTCATTTCCCACCACGAAGAGGAATTAACCAAAGGCTCAGCATGCCGTGCCGGAACCAGATTAGGGCCTGAAGCAAACCTGCGGTGTTGCGGCCAGCTCACAAGAAAGCGAGTTGAAGAAAGGAGCTCAGGGGCACTGTAATTCACAAAACTGCAGAGTTATAAATGACAGCTATCGTCCAAAAATATACTGAAGTAAGACTGCCAGGAGGACTTGAAAGCGGGCAGAATTGCAGGAAACCGATTTCAGGAGGTAGACTGGAAGTGCATTGAAAGCATAGGAAAAGAGGCAGAACGTCCACAATGATGCACTTGGCCAAAAAGTGCGTAAGCGTTTTTTCCTGAATATATTCAGGAAAAAACGCATACGCACTTTTTGGACAACCAAGCAAGCTTGCAAAGGAAATCTTCACTAGAATGAAGTCTCACTTCCCCCCGGTCAAAAGGGCCATCTGAAAAATGTGTAAAATCCAGAAAGGCAGGACAGGCCATGGAGAACTGGGAGCCTTGTTATGCTGATGGGCGGGAAGTAAATTGCTAACAGCCACTAGGGAGAAGTGTATGGTGTTTCCTGAAACATCTAAAAAACAAAGCAACAGAGCCTAGGGCACTTCCACTTATGGTCCTATAGCATAGGGAAATTAAAATCAAAAAGACGCAGCCACCCCAAAGTTTGGGACGGCTCTGTTTACAAAAACCTCGTTTACGGTACAAGTTCAATATCACAGAAAGTGAAAAATGGATAAAGAAGTTGTGGTACTTACGTACAATGCAATATCACTCAGCAATGAAATCTATGTCATCAGTCCCGTAGCAGCATAATGAATGGATTCAGGTATGATGATTCTAACTGAAATAAGTCACACAGAAAAAGAAACATCATAAGATATCACTAATACACGGAATGTAAACTTGGCTACACAGGAACAGGATTACAAAACAGAACAGGGTCTCAAATTTAGAAAACCAACATGCTTGCTTAAGGGGAAAGGTGAGTTGGGGTGCTGCATAAAACCAGAGATTGAAATGAGCACAGATAAAGTTCCTTAAGCCAAATATGGAATAGACAAGAGCTACTCCTTGCTCAACGAAATGGACTCAACACCCCATATTCAACGCCTACAAATGTACCTGACTATTAAGTATCTTAAAAGCTATGGATTGCTATGTCTCTGAAAGAGAATCAAGCGTGTGTATAGGGGCATAAACACAGCAGTGATAGGATTAGAGAGGTTCAGTGAACAAATGAAGACCCTTTGAAGTCATATTGCATGGTACTCATTCCACAGGTCTCAACTCTCCAGCTTTAAGGGATTCTTCCTTCAGCTAAAACATGCATGTGGAACCCAGAGTATGATCAACCATGTGATCGTGAGACGTGTTCAAATATGTCTCAATTTTCGACACCTGGTACTCGGGTGCAACATTCCAGACGCTATACTAACACTCTCCCGACTTGGAGAGTCAGTGCCTTTAACCTCCTGTTTGGCCCAGTTTGCAATTTCTGCGGAAGATGAACAGGAATAGGGAGAACCAATGAGAGACTAGCTGGAGGTCTCTGGACGGGCAAATTTAACTCTAATTTCCCACCAGGAAGAGGAATTAACCAAAGGCTCAGCGTGCCGTGCCGGAACCAGATTAGGGCCTGAAGCAATCCTGCGGTGTTGCGGCCAGCTCACAAGAAAGCGAGTTGAAGAAAGGAACTCAGGGGCACTGTAATTCACAAACCTGCAGAGTTATAAATGACAGCTATCGTCCAAAAATATACTGAAGTAAGGCTGCCAAGAGGACTTGAAAGCGGGGCAGAATTGCAGGCAACCGATTTCAGGAGGTAGACTGGAATTGCATTTAAAGCATAGGAAAAGAGGCAGAACGTCCACAATGATGCACTTGGCCAAAAAGGGCGTATGCGTTTTTTCCTGAATATATTCAGGAAAAAACGCATACGCCCTTTTTGGCCAACCAAGCAAGCTTGCAATGGAAATCTGCACTACAATGAAGTCTCACTTCCCCCCGGTCAAAAGGGGCATCTGAAAAAAGTGTAAAATCCAGAAAGGCAGGACAGGCCATGGAGAACTGGGAGCCTTGTTATGCTGATGGGCGGGATGTAAATTGCCAACAGCCACTCGGGAGAAGTGTATGGTGTTTCCTGAAACATCTAAAAAACAGAGCAACAGAGCCTAGGGCACTTCCACTTATGGTCCTATAGCTTAGGGAAATTAAAATCAAAAAGACACAGCCACCCCAAAATTTAGGATGGCTCTGTTTACAAGAACCTCATTTACGGTACAAGTTCAATATCGCAGAAAGTGAAAAATGGGTAAAGAATTTGTGGTACTTACGTACAATGCAATATCACTCAGCAATGAAATCTATGTCATCAGGCCCATAGCAGCATAATGAGTGGATTCAGGTATGATGATTCTAACTGAAATAAGTCACACAGAAATTGAAATACCATAAGACATCACTAATACACGGAATGTAAACTTGGCTACACAGGAACTGGATTACAAAACAGAACAGGGTCTCAAATGTAGAAAAACAACTTATGCTTGCTTAAGGGGAAAGGTGAGTTGGGGTGCTGCATAAAACCAGAGATTGAAATGAGCACAGATAAAGTTCCTTAAGCCAAATATGGAATAGACAAGAGCTACTCCTTGCTCAACAAAATGGAGTCAACACCCCATATTAAATGCCAAAGAATGTACCTGACTAGTAAGTATCTTAAAACCTATGGATTGCTATGTCTCTGAAAGAGAAACAAGCGTGTGTTCAGGGGCATGAACGCAGCAGTGATAGGATTGGAGAGGTTTGGTGAGCAAATGCAGACCCTTTGAAGTCATATTGCATGGTACCCATTCCACGGGTCTCAACTCTCCAGGTTTAAGGGATTCTTCCTTCAGCTAAAACATGTATGTGGAAACCAGAGTATGATCAACCATGTGATCGGGAGACGTGTTCAAATATGTCTCAGTTTTCGACCCCTGGTACTCGGGTGCAACATTCCAGATGCTTTACTAACACTCTCCCGACTTGGAGAGTCAGTGCCTTTAACCTCCGGTTTGGCCCAGTTTGCAATTTCTAGGGAAGATGAACAGGAATAGGGAGAACCAATGAGAGACTAGCTGGAGGTGTCTGGACGGGCAAATTTACCTCTCATTTCCCACCAGGAAGAGGAATTAACCAAAGGCTCAGCGTGCCACGCCGGAACAAGATTAGGGCCTGAAGCAATCCTGCGGTGTTGCGGCCAGCTCACAAGAAAGCGAGTTGAAGAAAGGAGCTGAGGGGCACTGTAATTCACAAACCTGCAGAGTTATAAATGACAGCTATCGTCCAAAAATATACTGAAGTAAGGCTGCCAACAGGACTTGAAAGCGGGGCAGAATTGCAGGCAACCGATTTCAGGAGGTAGACTGGAATTGCACTGAAAGCATAGGAAAAGAGGCACAACGTCCACAATGATGCACTTGGCCAAAAAGGGCGTATGCGTTTTTTCCTGAATATATTCAGGAAAAAACGCATACGCCCTTTTTGGCCAACCAAGCAAGCTTGCAAAGGAAATCTGCACTACAATGAAGTCTCACTTCCTGCCGGTCAAAAGGGTCATCTGAAAAAAGTGTAAAATCCAGAAAGGCAGGACAGGCCATGGAGAACTGGGAGCCTTGTTATGCTGATGGGCGGGATGTAAATTGCCAACAGCCACTAGGGAGAAGTGTATGGTGTTTCCTGAAACATCTAAAAAACAAAGCAACAGAGCCTAGGGCACTTCCACTTATGGTCCTATAGCTTAGGGAAATTAAAATAAAAAAGACACAGCCACCCCAAAGTTTGGGACGGCTCTGTTTACAAGAACCTCGTTTACGGTACAAGTTCAATATCACAGAAAGTGAAAAATGGATAAAGAAGTTGTGGTACTTACGTACAATGCAATATCACTCAGCAATGAAATCTGTCATCAGTCCCGTAGCAGCATAATGAGTGGATTCAGGTATGATGATTCTAACTGAAATAAGTCACACAGAAAAAGAAACATCATAAGATATCACTAATACACAGAATGTAAACTTGGCTACACAGGAACTGGATTACAAAACAGAACAGGGTCTCAAATTTAGAAAACCAACATGCTTGCTTAAGGGTAAAGGTGAGTTGGGGTGCTGCATAAAACCAGAGATTGAAATGAGCACAGATAATGTTCCTTAAGCCAAATATGTAATAGACAATAGCTACTCCTTGCTCAACGAAATGGACTCAACACCCCATATTAAACAATTAAGAATGTACTTGACTAGTAAGTATCTTAAAACCTATAGATTGCTATGTCTCTGAAAGAGAATCCAGCGTGTGTACAGGGGCATAAACGCAGCAGTGATAGGATTGGAGAGGTTTGGTGAGCAAATGAAGACGCTTTGAAGTCATATTGCATGATACCCATTCCACGGGTCTCAACTCTCCAGGTTTAAGGGATTCTTCCTTCAGCTAAAACATGCATGTGGAAACCAGAGTATGATAAACCGTGTGATCAGGAGACGTGTTCCAATATGTCTCAGTTTTCATCCCCTGGTACTCGGGTGTAATATTCCAGACGCTTTACTAACACTCTCCCGACTTGGAGAGTCAGTGCCTTTAACATCCTGTTTGGCCCTGTTTGCAATTTCTGCGGAAGATGAACAGGAATAGGGAGAATCAATGAGAGACTAGCTGGAGGTGTCTGGACGGGCAAATTTAACTCTCATTTCCCACCAGGAAGAGGAATTAACCAAAGGCTCAGTGTGCCGTGCCGGAACCAGATTAGGGCCTGAAGCAATCCTGCGGTGTTGCGGCCAGCTCACAAGAAAGCGAGTTGAAGAAAGGAGCTCAGGGTTACTGTAATTCACAAACCTGCAGAGTTATAAATGACAGCTATCGTCCAAAAATATACTGAAGTAAGACTGCCAAGAGGACTTGAAAGCGGGCAGAATTGCAGGAAACCAATTTCAGGAGGTAGACTGGAATTGCATTGAAAGCATAGGAAAAGAGGCAGAACGTCCACAATGATGCACTTGGCCAAAAAGTGCGTATGCGTTTTTTCCTGAATATATTCAGGAAAAAACGCATACGCACTTTTTGGACAACCAAGCAAGCTTGCAAAGGAAATCTGCACTACAATGAAGTCTCACTTCCTGCCGGTCAAAAGGGTCATCTGAAAAAAGTGTAAAATCCAGAAAGGCAGGACAGGCCATGGAGAACTGGGAGCCTTGTTATGCTGATGGGCGGGATGTAAATTGCCAACAGCCACTCGGAGAAGTGTATGGTGTTTCCTGAAACATCTAAAAAACAAAGCAACAGAGCCTAGGGCACTTCCACTTATGGTCCTATAGCTTAGGGAAATTAAAATCAAAAAGACACAGCCACCCCAATGTTTGGGACGGCTCTGTTTACAAGAACCTCCTTTACAGTACAAATTCAATATCGCAGAAAGTGAAAAATGGATAAAGTAGTTGTGGTACTTACGTACAATGCAATATCACTCAACAATGAAATATATGTCATCAGGCCCGTAGCAGCATAATGAGTGGATTCAAGTATGATGATTCTAACTGAAATAAGTCACACAGAAAAAGAAACATCATAAGATATCACTAATACACGGAATGTAAACTTGGCTACACAGGAACTGGATTACAAAACAGAAGAGGGTCTCAAATTTACAAAACCAACTTATGCTTGCTTAAAGGGAAAGGTGAGTTGGGGTGCTGCATAAAACCAGAGATTGAAATGAACACAGATAAAGTTCCTTAAACCAAATATGTAATAGACAAGAGCTACTCCTTGCTCAACGAAATGGACTCAACACCCCATATTCAACGCCTAAGAATGTACCTGACTAGTAAGTACCTTAAAACCTATGGATTGCTATGTCTCTGAAAGAGAATCAAGCGTGTGTACAGGGGCATAAACGCAGCAGTGATAGGATTGGAGAGGTTCGGTGAGCAAATGAAGACCCTTTGAAGTCATATTACATGGTACCCATTCCACGTGTCTCAACTCTCCAGGTTTAAGGGATTCTTCCTTCAGCTAAAACATGCATGTGGAACCCAGAGTATGATCAACCGTGTGATTGGGAGACGTGTTCAAATATGTCTCAGTTTTCGTCCCCTGGTACTCGGGTGCAACATTCCAGATGCTTTACTAGCACTCTCCCGACTTGGAGAGTCAGTGCCTTTAACCTCCTGTTTGGCCCAGTTTGCAATTTCTGCGGAAGATGAACAGGAATAGGGAGAACCAATGAGAGACTAGCTGGAGGTGTCTGGACGGGCAAATTTAACTCTCATTTCCCACCAGGAAGAGGAATTAACCAAAGGCTCAGCGTGCTGTGCCGGAACCAGATTAGGGCCTGAAGCAATCCTGTGGTGTTGCGGCCAGCTCACAAGAAAGCGAGTTGAAGAAAGGAGCTCAGGGGCACTGTAATTCACAAACCTGCAGAGTTATAAATGACAGCTATCGTCCAAAAATATACTGAAGTAAGGCTGCCAAGAGGACTTGAAAGCGGGGCAGAATTGCAGGAAACCGATTTCAGGAGGTAGACTGGAATTGCATTTAAAGCATAGGAAAAGAGGCAGAACGTCGACAATGATGCACTTGGCCAAAAAGGGCGTATGCGTTTTTTCCTGAATATATTCAGGAAAAAACGCATACGCCCTTTTTGGCCAACCAAGCAAGCTTGCAAAGGAAATCTTCACTACAATGAAGTCTCACTTCCCCCCGGTCAAAAGGGCCATCTGAAAAAAGTGTAAAATCCAGAAAGGCAGGACAGGCCATGGAGAACTGGGAGCCTTGTTATGCTGATGGGCGGGATGTAAATTGCCAACAGCCACTTGGGAGAAGTGTATGGTGTTTCCTGAAACATCTAAAAAACAAAGCAACAGAGCCTAGGGCACTTCCACTTATGGTCCTATAGCTTAGGGAAATTAAAATCAAAAAGACACAGCCACCCCAATGTTAGGGACGGCTCTGTTTACAAGAACCTCCTTTACAGTACAAATTCAATATCGCAGAAAGTGAAAAATGGATAAAGTAGTTGTGGTACTTACGTACAATGCAATATCACTCAACAATGAAATATATGTCATCAGGCCTGTAGCAGCATAATGAGTGGATTCAGGTATGATGATTCTAACTGAAATAAGTCACACAGAAAAAGAAACATCATAAGATATCACTAATACACGGAATGTAAACTTGGCTACACAGGAACTGGATTACAAAACAGAAGAGGGTCTCAAATTTACAAAACCAACTTATGCTTGCTTAAAGGGAAAGATGAGTTGGGGTGCTGCATAAAACCAGAGATTGAAATGAACACAGATAAAGTTCCTTAAGCCAAATATGTAATAGACAAGAGCTACTCCTTGCTCAACGAAATGGACTCAACACCCCATATTCAACGCCTAAGAATGTACCTGACTAGTAAGTACCTTAAAACCTATGGATTGCTATGTCTCCGAAAGAGAATCAAGCGTGTGTACAGGGGCATAAACGCAGCAGTGATAGGATTGCAGAGGTTCGGTGAGCAAATGAAGACCCTTTGAAGTCATATTACAGGGTACCCATTCCACGGGTCTCAACTCTCCAGGTTTAAGGGATTCTTCCTTCAGCTAAAACATGCATGTGGAACCCAGAGTATGATCAACCGTGTGATTGGGAGACGTGTTCAAATATGTCTCAGTTTTCGTCCCCTGGTACTCGGGTGCAATATTCCAGATGATTTACTAACACTCTCCCGACTTGGAGAGTCAGTGCCTTTAACCTCCTGTTTGGCCCAGTTTGCAATTTCTGCGGAAGATGAACAGGAATAGGGAGAACCAATGAGAGACTAGCTGGAGGTGTCTGGACGGGCAAATTTAACTCTCATTTCCCACCAGGAAGAGGAATTAACCGAAGGCTCAGCGTGCCGTGCCGGAACCAGATTAGGGCCTGAAGCAATCCTGCGGTGTTGCGGCCAGATCACAAGAAAGCGGGTTGAAGAAAGGAGCTCACGGGCACTGTAATTCACAAACCTGCAGAGTTATAAATGACAGCTATCGTCCAAAAATATACTGAAGTAAGGCTGCCAAGAGGACTTGAAAGCGGGGCAGAATTGCAGGAAACCGATTTCAGGAGGTAGACTGGAATTGCATTGAAAGCATAGGAAAAGAGGCAGAACGTCTACAATGATGCACTTGGCCAAAAAGGGCGTATGCGTTTTTTCCTGAATATATTCAGGAAAAAACGCATACGCCCTTTTTGGCCAACCAAGCAAGCTTGCAAAGGAAATCTGCACTACAATGAAGTCTCACTTCCCCCCGGTCAAAAGGGCCATCTGAAAAATGTGTAAAATCCAGAAAGGCAGGACAGGCCATGGAGAACTGGGAGCCTTGTTATGCTGATGGGCGGGAAGTAAATTGCTAACAGCCACTAGGGAGAAGTGTATGGTGTTTCCTGAAACATCTAAAAAACAAAGCAACAGAGCCTAGGGCACTTCCACTTATGGTCCTATAGCTTAGGGAAATTAAAATCAAAAAGACGCAGCCACCCCAAAGTTTGGGACGGCTCTGTTTACAAAAACCTCGTTTACGGTACAAGTTCAATATCACAGAAAGTGAAAAATGGATAAAGAAGTTGTGGTACTTACGTACAATGCAATATCACTCAGCAATGAAATCTATGTCATCAGTCCCGTAGCAGCATAATGAGAGGATTCAGGTATGATGATTCTAACTGAAATAAGTCACACAGAAATAGAAACATCATAAGATATCACTAATACACGGAATGTAAACTTGGCTACACAGGAACTGGATTACAAAACAGAACAGGGTCTCAAATTTAGAAAACCAACATGCTTGCTTAAGGGGAAAGGTGAGTTGGGGTGCTGCATAAAACCAGAGATTGAAATGAGCACAGATAAAGTTCCTTAAGCCAAATATGGAATAGACAAGAGCTACTCCTTGCTCAACGAAATGGACTCAACACCCCATATTCAACGCCTACAAATGTACCTGACTATTAAGTATCTTAAAAGCTATGGATTGCTATGTCTCTGAAAGAGAATGAAGCGTGTGTACAGGGGCATAAACACAGCAGTGATAGGATTAGAGATGTTCAGTGAACAAATGAAGACCCTTTGAAGTCATATTGCATGGTACTCATTCCACGGGTCTCAACTCTCCAGCTTTAAGGGATTCTTCCTTCAGCTAAAACATGCATGTGGAACCCAGAGTATGATCAACCATGTGATCGTGAGACGTGTTCAAATATGTCTCAATTTTCGACACCTGGTACTCGGGTGCAACATTCCAGACGCTATACTAACACTCTCCCGACTTGGAGAGTCAGTGCCTTTAACCTCCTGTTTGGCCCAGTTTGCAATTTCTGCGGAAGATGAACAGGAATAGGGAGAACCAATGAGAGACTAGCTGGAGGTGTCTGGACGGGCAAATTTAACTCTCATTTCCCACCAGGAAGAGGAATTAACCAAAGGCTCAGCGTGCCGTGCCGGAACCAGATTAGGGCCTGAAGCAATCCTGCGGTGTTGCGGCCAGCTCACAAGAAAGCGAGTTGAAGAAAGGAACTCAGGGGCACTGTAATTCACAAACCTGCAGAGTTATAAATGACAGCTATCGTCCAAAAATATACTGAAGTAAGGCTGCCAAGAGGACTTGAAAGCGGGGCAGAATTGCAGGAAACCGATTTCAGGAGGTAGACTGGAATTGCATTTAAAGCATACGAAAAGAGGCAGAACGTCCACAATGATGCACTTGGCCAAAAAGGGTGTATGCGTTTTTTCCTGAATATATTCAGGAAAAAACGCATACGCCCTTTTTGGCCAACCAAGCAAGATTGCAATGGAAATCTGCACTACAATGAAGTCTCACTTCCCCCCGGTCAAAAGGGCCATCTGAAAAAAGTGTAAAATCCAGAAAGGCAGGACAGGCCATGGAGAACTGGGAGCCTTGTTATGCTGATGGGCGGGATGTAAATTGCCAACAGCCACTCGGGAGAAGTGTATGGTGTTTCCTGAAACATCTAAAAAACAGAGCAACAGAGCCTAGGGCACTTCCACTTATGGTCCTATAGCTTAGGGAAATTAAAATCTAAAAGACACAGCCACCCCAAAATTTAGGATGGCTCTGTTTACAAGAACCTCATTTACGGTACAAGTTCAATATCGTTGAAAGCGAAAAATGGATAAAGAAGTTGTGGTACTTACGTACAATGCAATATCACTCAGCAGTGAAATCTATGTCATCAGGCCCATAGCAGCATAATGAGTGGATTCAGGTATGATGATTCTAACTGAAATAAGTCACACAGAAATTGAAATACCATAAGACATCACTAATACACGGAATGTAAACTTGGCTACACAGGAACTGGATTACAAAACAGAACAGGGTCTCAAATGTAGAAAAACAACTTATGCTTGCTTAAGGGGAAAGGTGAGTTGGGGTGCTGCATAAAACCAGAGATTGAAATGAGCACAGATAAAGTTCCTTAAGCCAAATATGGAATAGACAAGAGCTACTCCTTGCTCAACAAAATGGAGTCAACACCCCATATTAAATGCCAAAGAATGTACCTGACTAGTAAGTATCTTAAAACCTATGGATTGCTATGTCTCTGAAAGAGAAACAAGCGTGTGTTCAGGGGCATGAACGCAGCAGTGATAGGATTGGAGAGGTTTGGTGAGCAAATGCAGACCCTTTGAAGTCATATTTCATGGTACCCACTGCACGGGTCTCAACTCTCCAGGTTTAAGTGATTCTTCCTTCAGCTAAAACATGCATGTGGAACCCAGAGTATGATCAACCGTGTGATCGGGAGACGTGTTCCAATATGTCTCAGTTCTCGTCCCCTGGTACTCGGGTGCAACATTCCAGACACTTTACTAACACTCTCCCGACTTGGAGAGTCAGTGCCTTTAACCTCCTGTTTGGCCCAGTTTGCAATTTCTGCGGAAGATGAACAGGAATAGGGAGAACCAATGAGAGACTAGCTGGAGGTGTCTGGACGGGCAAATTTAACTCTCATTTCCCACCAGGAAGAGGAATTAATCAAACGCTCAGCGTGCTGTGCCGTAACCAGATTAGGGCCTGAAGCAATCCTGCGGTGTTGCGGCCAGCTCACAAGAAAGCGAGTTGAAGAAAGGAGCTCAGGGGCACTGAAATTCACAAACCTGCAGAGTTATAAATGACAGCTATCGTCCAAAAATATACTCAAGTAAGGCTGCCAAGAGGACTTGAAAGTGGGGCAGAATTGCAGGAAACCGATTTCAGGAGGTAGACTGGAATTGCACTTAAAGCATAGGAAAAGAGGCAGAACATCGACAATGATGCACTTGGCCAAAAAGGGCGTACGTGTTTTTTCCTGCAGGAAAAAACGCATACGCCCTTTTTGGCCAACCAAGCAAGCTTGCAAAGGAAATCTGCACTAGAATGAAGTCTCACTTCCCCCCGGTCAAAAGGGCCATCTGAAAAAAGTGTAAAATCCAGAAAGGCAGGACAGGCCATGGAGAACTGGGAGCCTTGTTATGCTGATGGGCGGGATGTAAATTGCCAACAGCCACTGGGGAGAAGTGTATGGTGTTTCCAGAAACATCTAAAAAACAAAGCAACAGAGCCTAGGGCACTTCCACTTATGGTCCTACAGCATAGGGAAATTAAATTCAAAAAGACACAGCCACCCCAAAGTTTGGGACGGCTCTGTTTACAAGAACCTCGTTTACGGTACAAGTTCAATATCACAGAAAGCAAAAAATGGATAAAGAAGTTGTGGTACTGACGTACAATACAATATCACTCAGCAATTAAATCTATGTCATCAGGCCCGTAGCAGCATAATGAGTGGATTCAGGTATGATGATTCTAAGTGAAATAAGTCACACAGAAAAAGAAACATCATAAGATATCACTAATACACGGAATGTAAACTTGGCTAAACAGGAACTGGATAACAAAACAGAACAGGGTCTCAAATTTAGAAAACCAACTTATGCTGGCTTAAGGGGAAATGTGAGTTGGGGTGGTGCATAAAACCAGAGATTGAAATGAGCACAGATAAAGTTCCTTAAGCCAAATATGTAATAGACCAGAGCTACTCCTTGCTCAATGAAATGGACTCAACACCCCATATTAAACGCCTAAGAATGTACCTGACTAGTAAGTAACTTAAAACCTATGGATTGCTATGTCTCCAAAAGAGAATCAAGCGTGTGCACAGGGGCATAAATGCAGCAGTGATAAGATTGGAGAGGTTCGGTGAGCAAATGAAGACCCTTTGAAGTCATATTGCGTGGTACCCATTCCACGGGTCTCAACTCAGCAGGTTTAAGGGATTCTTTCTTCAGGTAAAACATGCATGTGGAAGCCAGAGTATGATCAACCGTGTGATCGGGAGACGTGTTCAAATATGTCTCAGTTCTCGTCCCCTGGTACTCGGGTGCAACATTGCAGACACTTTACTAACGCTCTCCCGACTTGGAGAGTCAGTGCCTTTAACCTCCTGTTTGGCCCAGTTTGCAATTTCTGCGGAACATGAACAGGAATAGGGAGAACCAATGAGAGATTAGCTTGAGGTGTCTGGAAGGGTAAATTTAACTCTCATTTCCCACCAGGAAGAGGAATTAACCTAAAGCTCAGCGTGCCGTACCGGAACCAGATTAGGGCCTGAAGCAATCCTGCGGTATTGCGGCCAGCTCACAAGAAAGCGAGTTGAAGAAAGGAGCTCAGGGGCACTGTAATTCACAAACCTGCAGAGTTATAAATGACAGCTATCGTCCAAAAATATACTGAAGTAAGGCTGCCAAGAGGACTTGAAAGTGGGGCAGACTTGCAGGAAACCAATTTCCGGAGGTAGACTGGAATTGCATTTAAAGCATAGGAAAAGAGGCAGAACTTCGACAATGATGCACTTGGCCAAAAAGGGCGTATGCGTTCTTTCCTGAATATATTCAGGAAAAAACGCATACGCCCTTTTTGGCCAACCAAGCAAGCTTGCAAATGAAATATGCACTACAATGAAGTCTCACTTCTCCCAGGTCAAAAGGGCCATCTGAAAAAAGTGTAAAATCCAGAAAGGCAGGACAGGCCATGGAGAACTGGGAGCCTTGTTATGCTGATGGGCGAGATCTAAATTGCCAACAGCCACTCGGGAGA
This sequence comes from Orcinus orca, assembly GCF_937001465.1. Lineage (NCBI taxonomy): Eukaryota > Metazoa > Chordata > Mammalia > Artiodactyla > Delphinidae > Orcinus > Orcinus orca. Next base: position 683,817 of record NW_026043895.1, read on the forward strand.
AGTGTATGGTGTTTCCTGAAACATCTAAAAACCAAAGCAAGAGAGCCTAGGGCACTTCCACTTATGGTCCTATAGCTTAGGGAAATTAAAATCAAAAAGACACAGCCACCCCAATGTTTGGGACGGCTCTGTTTACAAGAACCTCGTTTACGGTACAAGTTCAATATCCCCGAAAGTGAAAAATGGATAAAGAAGTTGTGGTACTTACGTACAATGCAATATGACTCAGCAATGAAATCTATGTCATCAGGCCCGTAGTAGCATAATGAGTGGATTCAGGTATGATGATTCTAACTGAAATAGGGCACACAGAAATAGAAACATCATAAGATATCACTAATACACGGAATGTAAACTTGGCTACAAAGGAACTGAATTACAAAACAGAACATGGTCTCAAATTTAGAAAACAAACTTATGCTTGCTTAAGGGGAAAGGTGAGTTGGGGTGCTGCATAAAACCAGAGATTGAAATAAGCACAGATAAAGTCCCTTAAGCCAAATATGTAATAGACAAGAGGCACTTCTTGCTCAACGAGATGGACTCAACACCCCATATTAAACGCCTAAGAATGTACCTGACTAGTAAGTATCTTAAAACCTATGGATTGCTATGTCTCCGAAAGAGAATCAAGCGTGTGTCCAGGGGCATAAACGCAGCAGTGATAGGATTGGACAGTTTCCGTGAGCAAATGAAGACCCTCTGAAGTCATATTGCACGGTACCCATTCCACGGGTCTCAACTCTCCAGGTTTAAGGGATTCTTCCTTCAGCTAAAACATGCATGTGGAACCCAGAGTATGATCAACCGTGTGATTGGGAGACGTGCTCAAATATGTCTCAGTTCTCGTCCCCTGGTACTCGGGTGCAACATTCCAGACACTTTACTAACACTCTCCCGACTTGGAGAGTCAGTGCCTTTAACCTCCTGTTTGGCCCAGTTTGCAATTTCTGTGGAAGATGAACAGGAATAGGGAGAACCAATGAGAGACTAGCTGGAGGTGTCTGGACGGGCAAATTTAACTCTCATTTCCCACCAGGAAGAGGAATTAACCAAAGGCTCAGCGTGCCGTGCCGGAACCACATTAGGGCCTGAAGCAATCCTGCGGTGTTGCGGCCAGCTCACAAGAAAGCTGGTTGAAGAAAGGAGCTCAGGGGCACTGTAATTCACAAACCTGCAGAGTTATAAATGACAGCTATCGTCCAAAAATATACTGAAGTAAGGCTGCCAAGAGGACTTGAAAGCGGGGCAGAATTGCAGGAAACCGATTTCAGGAGGTAGACTGGAATTGCATTGAAAGCATAGGAAAAGAGGCAGAACGTCAACAATGATGCACTTGTCCAAAAAGGGCGTATGCATTTTTTCATGAATATATTCAGGAAAAAACGCATACGCTCTTTTTGGCCAACCAAGCAAGCTTGCAAAGGAAATCTGCACTACAATGAAGTCTCACTTCCCCCCGGTCAAAAGGGCCATCTGAAAAAAGTGTAAAATCCAGAAAGGCAGGACAGGCCATGGAGAACTGGGAGCCTTGTTATGCTTAAGGGCGGGATGTAAATTGCCAACAGCCACTGGGGAGAAGTGTATGGTGTTTCCTGAAACATCTAAAAAACAAAGCAACAGAGCCTAGGGCACTTCCACTTATGGTCCTATAGCTTAGGGAAATTAAAATCAAAAAGACACAGCCACCCCAAAGTTTGGGACGGCTCTGTTTACAAGAACCTCGTTTACGGTACAAGTTCAATATCGCAGAAAATGAAAACTGGATAAAGAAGTTGTGGTACTTACGTACAATGCAATATCACTCAGCAATGAAATCTATGTCATCAGGCCCGTAGCAGCATAATGAGTAGATTCAGGTATGATGATTCTAACTGAAATAAGTCACACAGAAAAAGAAACATCATAAGATATCACTAATACACGGAATGTAAACTTGGCTACACAGGAACTGGATTACAAAACAGAAGAGGGTCTAAAATTTAGAAAACCAACTTATGCTTGCTTAAGGGGAAAGGTGAGTTGGGGTGCTGCATAAAACCAGAGATTGAAATGAACACAGATAAAGTTCTTTAAGCCAAATATGTAATAGACAAGAGCTACTCCTTGCTCAACGAAATGGACTCAACACCCCATATTAAACGCCTAAGAATGTACCTGACTAGTAAGTATCTTAAAACCTATGGATTGCTATGTCTCCGAAAGAGAATCAAGCGTGTGTACAGGGGCATAAACGCAGCAGTGATAGGATTGGAGAGGTTCGGTGAGCAAATGAAGACCCTTTGAAGTCATATTGCATGGTACCCATTCCACGGGTCTCAACTCTCCAGGTTTAAGGGATTCTTCCTTCAGCTAAAACATGCATGTGGAACCCAGAGTATGATCAACCGTGTGATTAGGAGACGTGTTCAAATATGTCTGAGTTTTCGTCCCCTGGTGTTCGGGTGCAATATTCCAGATGCTTTACTAACACTCTCCTGAGTTGGAGAGTCAGTGCCTTTAACCTCCTGTTTGGCCCAGTTTGCAATTTCTGCGGAAGATGAACAGGAATAGGGAGAACCAATGAGAGACTAGCTGGAGGTGTCTGGACGGGCAAATTTAACTCTCATTTCCCACCAGGAAGAGGAATTATCCAAAGGCTCAGCGTGCCGTGCCGGAACCAGATTAGGGCCTGAAGCAATCCTGCGGTGTTGCGGCCAGCTCACAAGAAAGAGAGTTGAAGAAAGGAGCTCAGGGGCACTGTAATTCACAAACCTTCAGAGTTATAAATGACAGCCATCGTCCAAAAATATACTGAAGTAAGGCTGCCAAGAGGACTTGAAAGTGGGGCAGAATTGCAGGAAACCGATTTCAGGAGGTAGAGTGGAATTGCATTGAAAGCATAGGAAAAGAGGCAGAACGTCAACAATGATGCACTTGGCCAAAAACGGCGTATGCATTTTTTCCTGAATATATTCAGCAAAAAACGCATACGCACTTTTTGGCCAACCAAGCAAACTTGCAAAGGAAATCTGCACGAAAATGAAGTCTCACTTCCCCCCGGTCAAAAGGGCCATCTGAAAAAAGTGTAAAATCCAGAAAGGCATGACAGGCCATGGAGAACTGGGAGCCTTGTTATGCTGATGGGCAGGATGTAAATTGCCAACAGCCACTCGGGAGAAGTGTATGGTGTTTCCTGAAACATCTAAAAAACAAAGCAACAGAGCCTAGGGCACTTCCACTTATGGTCCTATAGCTTAGGGAAATTAAAATCAAAAAGACACAGCCACCCCAAAGTTTGGGACGGCTCTGTTTACAAGAACCTCGTTTACGGTACAAGTTCAATATCGCAGAAAGTGAAAAATGGATAAAGAAGTTGTGGTACTTACGTCCAATGCAATATCACTCAGCAATGAAATCTATGTCATCAGGCCCGTAGCAGCATAATGAATGGATTCAGGTATGATGATTCTAACTGAAATAAGTCACACAGAAAAAGAAACATCATAAGATATCACTAATACACGGAATGTAAACGTGGCTACACAGGAACTGGATTACAAAACAGAACAGGGTCTCAAATGTAGAAAACCAACTTATGCTTCCTTAAGGGGAAAGGTCAGTTGGGGTGCTGCATAAAACCAGAGACTGAAATGAGCACAGATAAAGTTCCTTAAGCCAAATATGGAATAGACAAGAGCTACTCCTTGCTCAACGAAATGGACTCAACACCCCATATTAAACACCTAAGAATGTACCTGACTAGTATGTATCTTAAAACCTATGGATTGCTGTGTCTCCAAAAGAGAATCAAGCATGTGTACGGGGCATAAACGCAGCAGTGATAGGATTGGAGAGGTTCGGTGAGCAAATGAAGACCGTTTTAACTCATATTTCATGGTACACATTCGACGGGTCTCAACTCTCCAGGTTTCAGGGATTCTTCCTTCAGCTTAAACATGCATGTGGAACCCAGAGTATGATCAACCGTGTGATCGGGAGACGTGTTCAAATATGTCTCAGTTCTCGTCCCCTGGTACTCGGGTGCAACATTCCAGATGCTTTACTAAACCTCTCCCGACTTGGGTAGTCAGTGCCTTTAACCTCCTGTTTGGCCCAGTTTGCAAATTCTGCGGAAGATGAACAGGAATAGGGAGAACCAATGAGAGACTAGCTGCAGGTGTCTGGACGGGCAAATTTAACTCTCATTTCCCACCACGAAGAGGAATTAACCAAAGGCTCAGCATGCCGTGCCGGAACCAGATTAGGGCCTGAAGCAAACCTGCGGTGTTGCGGCCAGCTCACAAGAAAGCGAGTTGAAGAAAGGAGCTCAGGGGCACTGTAATTCACAAACCTGCAGAGTTATAAATGACAGCTATCGTCCAAAAATATACTGAAGTAAGACTGCCAGGAGGACTTGAAAGCGGGCAGAATTGCAGGAAACCGATTTCAGGAGGTAGACTGGAAGTGCATTGAAAGCATAGGAAAAGAGGCAGAACGTCCACAATGATGCACTTGGCCAAAAAGGGCGTATGCGTTTTTTCCTGAATATATTCAGGAAAAAACGCATACGCACTTTTTGGACAACCAAGCAAGCTTGCAAAGGAAATCTGCACTACAATGAAGTCTCACTTCCCCCCGGTCAAAAGGGCCATCTGAAAAATGTGTAAAATCCAGAAAGGCAGGACAGGCCATGGAGAACTGGGAGCCTTGTTATGCTGATGGGCGGGATGTAAATTGCCAACAGCCACTCGGGAGAAGTGTATGGTGTTTCCTGAAACATCTAAAAAACAAAGCAACAGAGCCTAGGGCACTTCCACTTATGGTCCTATAGCTTAGGGAAATTAAAATCAAAAAGTCACAGCCACCCCAAAATTTGGGACGGCTCTGTTTACAAGAACCTCATTTGTGGTACAAGTTCTATATCGCAGAAAGTGAAAAATGGATAAAGAAGTTGTGGTACTTACGTCCAATGCAATATCACTCAGCAATGAAATCTATGTCATCAGGCCCGTAGCAGCATAATGAGTGGATTCAGGTATGATGCTTCTAACTGAAATAAGTCACACAGAAATAGAAATATCATAAGACATCACTAATACACGGAATGTAAACTTGGCTACACAGGAACTGGATTACAAAACAGAACAGGGTCTGAAATTTAGAAAACCAACTTATGCTTGCTTAAGGGGAAAGGTGAGTTGGGGTGCTGCATAAAACCAGAGATTGAAATGAGCACAGATAAAGTTCCTTAAGCCAAATATGGAATAGACAAGAGCTACTCCTTGCTCAACGAAATGGACTCAACACCCCATATTAAACGCCTAAGAATGTACCTGACTAGTAAGTATCTTAAAACCTATGGATTGCTATGTCTCCGAAAGAGAATCAAGTGTGTGTACAGGGGCATAAACGCAGCAGTGATAGGATTGGAGAGGTTCGGTGAACAAATGAAGACCCTTTGAAGTCATATTGCATGGTACCCATTCCACGGGTCTCAACTCTCCAGGTTTAAGGGATTCTTCCTTCAGCTAAAACATGCATGTGGAACCCAGAGTATGATCAACCGTGTGATCGGGAGACATGTTCAAATATGTCTCAGTTTTCGTCCCCTGGTACTCGGGTGCAACATTCCAGATGCTTTACTAACACTCTCCCGACTTGGAGAGTCAGTGCCTTTAACCTCCTGTTTGGCCCAGTTTGCAATTTCTGCGGAAGATGAACAGGAAAAGGGAGAACCAATGAGAGACTAGCTGGAGGTGTCTGGACGGGCAAATTTAACTCTCATTTCCCACCAGGAAGAGGAATTAACCAAAGGCTCAGCGTGCCGTGCCGGAACCAGATTAGGGCCAGAAGCAATCCTGCGGTGTTGCGGCCAGCTCACAAGAAAGCAAGTTGAAGAAAGGAGCTCAGGGGCACTGTAATTCACAAACCTGCAGAGTTATAAATGACAGCTATCGTCCAAAAATATACTGAAGTAAGTCTGCCAAGAGGACTTGAAAGCGGGGCAGAATTGCAGGAAACCGATTTCAGGAGGTAGACTGGAATTGCATTGAAAGCATAGGAAAAGAGGCAGAACGTCCACAATGATGCACTTGGCCAAAAAGGGCGTATGCGTTTTTTCCTGAATATATTCAGGAAAAAACGCATACGCCCTTTTTGGCCAACCAAGCAAACTTGCAAAGGAAATCTGCACGAAAATGAAGTCTCACTTCCCCCCGGTCAAAAGGGCCATCTGAAAAAAGTGTAAAATCCAGAAAGGCATGACAGGCCATGGAGAACTGGGAGCCTTGTTATGCTGATGGGCGGGATGTAAATTGCCAACAGCCACTCGGGAGAAGTGTATGTTGTTTCCTGAAACATCTAAAAAACAAAGCAACAGAGCCTAGGGCACTTCCACTTATGGTCCTATAGCTTAGGGAAATTAAAATCAAAAAGACACAGCCACCCCAAAGTTTGGGATGCCTCGGTTTACAAGAACCTCGTTTACGGTACAAGTTCAATATCGCAGAAAGTGAAAAATGGATAAAGAAGTTGTGGTACTCACGTACAATGCAATATCACTCAGCAATGAAATCTATGTCATCAGGCCCGTAGCAGCATAATGAGAGGATTCAGGTATGATGATTCTAACTGAAATAAGTCACACAGAAAAAGAAACATCATAAGATATCACTAATACACGGAATGTAAACTTGGCTACACAGGAACTGGATTACAAAACAGAACAGGGTCTCAAATTTAGAAAACCAACATGCTTGCTTAAGGGGAAAGGTGAGTTGGGGTGCTGCATAAAACCAGAGATTGAAATGAGCACAGATAAAGTTCCTTAAGCCAAATATGGAATAGACAAGAGCTACTCCTTGCTCAACGAAATGGACTCAACACCCCATATTCAACGCCTACAAATGTACCTGACTATTAAGTATCTTAAAAGCTATGGATTGCTATGTCTCTGAAAGAGAATCAAGCGTGTGTACAGGGGCATAAACACAGCAGTGATAGGATTAGAGAGGTTCAGTGAACAAATGAAGACCCTTTGAAGTCATATTGCATGGTACTCATTCCACGGGTCTCAACTCTCCAGCTTTAAGGGATTCTTCCTTCAGCTAAAACATGCATGTGGAACCCAGAGTATGATCAACTGTGTGATCGGGAGACGTGTTCAAATATGTCTCAATTTTCGACACCTGGTACTCGGGTGCAACATTCCAGACGCTATACTAACACTCTCCCGACTTGGAGAGTCAGTGCCTTTAACCTCCTGTTTGGCCCAGTTTGCAATTTCTGCGGAAGATGAACAGGAATAGGGAGAACCAATGAGAGACTAGCTGGAGGTGTCTGGACGGGCAAATTTAACTCTAATTTCCCACCAGGAAGAGGAATTAACCAAAGGCTCAGCGTGCCGTGCCGGAACCAGATTAGGGCCTGAAGCAATCCTGCGCTGTTGCGGCCAGCTCACAAGAAAGCGAGTTGAAGAAAGGAACTCAGGGGCACTGTAATTCACAAACCTGCAGAGTTATAAATGACAGCTATCGTCCAAAAATATACTGAAGTAAGGCTGCCAAGAGGACTTGAAAGTGGGGCAGAATTGCAGGCAACCGATTTCAGGAGGTAGACTGGAATTGCACTGAAAGCATAGGAAAAGAGGCAGAACGTCCACAATGATGCACTTGGCCAAAAAGGGTGTATGCGTTTTTTCCTGAATATATTCAGGAAAAAACGCATACGCACTTTTTGGCCAACCAAGCAAGCTTGCAAAGGAAATCTGCACTACAATGAAGTCTCACTTCCCCCGGGTCAAAAGGGCCATCTGAAAAAAGTGTAAAATCCAGAAAGGCAGGACAGGCCATGGAGAACTGGGAGCCTTGTTATGCTGATGGGCGGGATGTAAATTGCCAACAGCCACTCGGGAGAAGTGTATGGTGTTTCCTGAAACATCTAAAAAACAGAGCAACAGAGCCTAGGGCACTTCCACTTATGGTCCTATAGCTTAGGGAAATTAAAATAAAAAAGACACAGCCACGCCAAAGTTTGGGACGGCTCTGTTTACAAGAACCTCGTTTAGGGTACAAGTTCAATGTCGCAGAAAGTGAAAAATGGATAAAGAAGTTGTGGTACTTATGTTCAATGCAATATCACTCAGCAATGAAATCTATGTCATCAGGCCCATAGCAGCATAATGAGTGGATTCAGGTATGATGATTCTAACTGAAATAAGTCACACAGAAATAGAAATATCATAAGACATCACTAATACACGGAATGTAAACTTGGCTACACAGGAACTGGATTACAAAACAGAACAGGGTCTCAAATGTAGAAAACCAACTTATGCTTGCTTAAGGGGAAAGGTGAGTTGGGGTGCTGCATAAAACCAGAGATTGAAATGAGCACAGATAAAGTTCCTTAAGCCAAATATGGAATAGACAAGAGCTACTCCTTGCTCAACGAAATGGACTCAACAACCCATAGTAAACGCCTAAGAATGTACCTGACTAGTAAGTATCTTAAAAGCTATGGATTGCTATGTCTCCGAAAGAGAATCAAACGTGTGTACAGGGGCATAAACGCAGCAGTGATAGGATTGGAGAGGTTCGGTGAGCAAATGAAGACCCTTTGAAGTCATATTGCATGGTACCCATTCCACGGGTCTCAACTCTCCAGGTTTAAGGGATTCTTCCTTCAGCTAAAACATGCATGTGGAACCCAGAGTATGATCAACCGTGTGATCGGGAGACGTGTTCAAATATGTCTCAGTTTTTGTCCCCTGGTACTCGGGTGCAACATTCCAGATGCTTTACTAACACTCTCCCGACTTGGAGAGTCAGTGCCTTTAACCTCCTATTTGGCCCAGTGTGCAATTTCTGCGGAAGATGAAAAGGAATAGGGAGAACCAATGAGAGACTAGCTGGAGGTGTCTGGACGGGCAAATTTAACTCTCATTTCCCAACAGGAAGAGGAATTAACCAAAGGCTAAGCGTGCCGTGCCGGAACCAGATTAGGGCCTGAAGCAATCCTGCGGTGTTGCGGCCAGCTCACAAGAAAGAGAGTTGAAGAAAGGAGCTCAGGGGCACTGTAATTCACAAACCTTCAGAGTTATAAATGACAGCTATCGTCCAAAAATATACTGAAGTAAGGCTGCCAAGAGGACTTGAAAGCGGGACAGAATTGCAGGAAACCGATTTCAGGAGGTAGACTGGAATTGCATTTAAAGCATAGGAAAAGAGGCAGAACGTCCACAATGATGCACTTGGCCAAAAAGGGCGTATGCGTTTTTTCCTGAATATATTCAGGAAAAATGCATACGCCCTTTTTGGCCAACCAAGCAAGCTTGCAAAGGAAATCTGCACTACAATGAAGTCTCACTTCCCCCCGGTCAAAAGGGCCATCTGAAAAAAGTGTAAAATCCAGAAAGGCAGGACAGGCCATGGAGAACTGGGAGCCTTGTTATGCTGATGGGCGGGATGTAAATTGCCAACAGCCACTAGGGAGAACTGTATGGTGTTTCCTGAAACATCTAAAAAACAGAGCAACAGAGCCTAGGGCACTTCCACTTATGGTCCTATAGCTTAGGGAAATTAAAATAAAAAAGACACAGCCACCCCAATGTTTAGGATGGCTCTGTTTACAAGAACCTCGTTTACGGTACAAGTTCAATATCGCAGAAAGTGAAAAATGGATAAAGAATTTGTGGTACTTACGTACAATGCAATATCACTCAGCAATGAAATCTATGTCATCAGGCCCATAGCAGCATAATGAGTGGATTCAGCTATGATGATTCTAACTGAAATAAGTCACACAGAAATAGAAATATCATAAGAAATAACTAATACACGGAATGTAAACTTGGATACACAGGAACTGGATTACAAAACAGAACAGGGTCTCAAATGTAGAAAACCAACTTATGCTTGCTTAAGGGGAAAGGTGAGTTGGGGTGCTGCATAAAACCAGAGATTGAAATGAGCACAGATTAAGTTCCTTAAGCCAAATATGGAATAGACAAGAGCTACTCCTTGCTCAACAAAATGGACTCAACACCCCATATTAAATGCCAAAGAATGTACCTGACTAGTAAGTATCTTAAAACCTATGGATTGCTATGTCTCTGAAAGAGAAACAAGCGTGTGTTCCGGGGTATAAACGCAGCAGTGATAGGATTGGAGAGGTTCGGTGAGCAAATGCAGACCCTTTGAAGTCATATTGCATGGTACCCATTCCACGGGTCTCAACTCTCCAGGTTTAAGGGATTCTTCCTTCAGCTAAAACATGTATGTGGAACCCAGAGTATGATCAACCATGTGATCGGGAGACGTGTTCAAATATGTCTCAGTTTTCGACCCCTGGTACTCGGGTGCAACATTCCAGATGCTTAACTAACACTCTCCCGACTTGGAGAGTCAGTGCCTTTAACCTCCTGTTTGGCCCAGTTTGCAATTTCTAGGGAAGATGAACAGGAATACGGAGAACCAATGAGAGACTAGCTGGAGGTGACTGGACGGGCAAATTTAACTCTCATTTCCCACCAGGAAGTGGAATTAACCAAAGGCTCAGCGTGCGGTGCCGGAACCAGATTAGGGCCTGAAGCAATCCTGTGGTGTTGCGGCCAGATCACAAGAAAGCGAGTTGAAGAAAGGAGCTGAGGGGCACTGTAATTCACAAACCTGCAGAGTTATAAATGACAGCTATCGTCCAAAAATATACTGAAGTAAGGCTGCCAAGAGGACTTGAAAGCGGGGCAGAATTGCAGGCAACCGATTTCAGGAGGTAGACTGGAATTGCACTGAAAGCATAGGAAAAGAGGCAGAACGTCCACAATGATGCACTTGGCCAAAAAGGGCGTATGCGTTTTTTCCTGAATATATTCAGGAAAAAACGCATACGCCCTTTTTGGCCAACCAAGCAAGCTTGCAAAGGAAATCTGCACTACAATGAAGTCTCACTTCCCCCCGGTCAAAAGGGCCATCTGAAAAAAGTGTAAAATCCAGAAAGGCAGGACAGGCCATGGAGAACTGGGAGCCTTGTTATGCTGATGGGCGGGATGTAAATTGCCAACAGCCACTCGGGAGAAGTGTATGGTGTTTCCTGAAACATCTAAAAAACAGAGCAACAGAGCCTAGGGCACTTCCACTTATGGTCCTATAGCTTAGGGAAATTAAAATCAAAAAGACACAGCCACCCCAAAATTTAGGATGGCTCTGTTTACAAGAACCTCATTTACGGTACAAGTTCAATATCGCAGAAAGTGAAAAATGGATAAAGAAGTTGTGGTACTTACGTACAATGCAATATCACTCAGCAATGAAATCTATGTCATCAGGCCCATAGCACCATAATGAGTAGATTAAGGTATGATGATTCTTACTGAAATAAGTGATACAGAAATAGAAATATCATAAGACATCACTAATACAGGGAATGTAAACTTGGCTACACAGGAACTGGATTACAAAACAGAACAGGGTCTCAAATGTAGAAAACCAACTTATGCTTGCTTAAGGGGAAAGGTGAGTTGGGGTGCTGCATAAAACCAGAGATTGAAATGAGCACAGATAAAGTTCCTTAAGCCAAATATGGAATAGAAAAGAGCTACTCCTTGCTCAACAAAATGGACTCAACACCCCATATTAAATGCCAAAGAATGTACCTGACTAGTAAGTATCTTAAAACCTATGGATTGCTATGTCTCCGAAAGAGAATCAAGCGTGTGTACAGGGGCATAAACGCAGCAGTGATAGGATTGGAGAGGTTCGGTGAGCAAATGAAGACCCTTTGAAGTCATATTGCATGGTACCCATTCCACGGGTCTCAACTCTCCAGGTTTAAGGGATTCTTCCTTCACCTAAAACATGCATGTGGAACCCAGAGTATGATCAACCATGTGATCGGGAGACGTGTTCAAATATGTCTCAGTTTTCGTCCCCTGGTACTCGGGTGCAACATTCCAGATGCTTTACTAACACTCTCCCGACTTGGAGAGTCAGTGCCTTTAACCTCCTGTTTGGCCCAGTTTGCAATTTCTGCGGAAGATGAACAGGAATAGGGAGAACCAATGAGAGACTAGCTGGAGGTGTCTGGACGGGCAAATTTAACTGTCATTTCCCACCAGGAAGAGGAATTAACCAAAGGCTCAGCGTGCCGTGCCGGAACCAGATTAGGGCCTGAAGCAATCCTGCGGTGTTGCGGCCAGCTCACAAGAAAGAGAGTTGAAGAAAGGAGCTCAGGGGCACTGTAATTCACAAACCTTCAGAGTTATAAATGACAGCTATCGTCCAAAAATATACTGAAGTAAGGCTGCCAAGAGGACTTGAAAGCGGGGCAGAATTGCAGGAAACCTATTTCAGGAGGTAGACTGGAATTGCATTTAAAGCATAGGATAAGAGGCAGAACGTCCACAATGATGCACTTGGCCAAAAAGGGCGTATGCGTTTTTTCCTGAATATATTCAGGAAAAAACGCATACGCCCTTTTTGGCCAACCAAGCAAGCTTGCAAAGGAAATCTGCACTACAATGAAGTCTCACTTCCCCCCGGTCAAAAGGGCCATCTGAAAAAAGTGTAAAATCCAGAAAGGCAGGACAGGCCATGGAGAACTGGGAGCCTTGTTATGCTGATGGGCGGGATGTAAATTGCCAACAGCCACTCGGGAGAAGTGTATGGTGTTTCCTGAAACATCTGAAAAACAGAGCAACAGAGCCTAGGGCACTTCCACATATGTTCCTATAGCTTAGGGAAATTAAAATCAAAAAGACACTGCCACCCCAACGTTTGGGACGGCTCTGTTTACAAGAACCTCGTTTACGGTACAAGTTCAATATCGCAGAAAGTGAAAAATGGGTAAAGAATTTGTGGTACTTACGTACAATGCAATATCACTCAGCAATGAAATCTATGTCATCAGGCCCATAGCAGCATAATGAGTGGATTCAGGTATGATGATTCTAACTGAAATAAGTCACACAGAAATTGAAATACCATAAGACATCACTAATACACGGAATGTAAACTTGGCTACACAGGAACTGGATTACAAAACAGAACAGGGTCTCAAATGTAGAAAAACAACTTATGCTTGCTTAAGGGGAAAGGTGAGTTGGGGTGCTGCATAAAACCAGAGATTGAAATGAGCACAGATAAAGTTCCTTAAGCCAAATATGGAATAGACAAGAGCTACTCCTTGCTCAACAAAATGGAGTCAACACCCCATATTAAATGCCAAAGAATGTACCTGACTAGTAAGTATCTTAAAACCTATGGATTGCTATGTCTCTGAAAGAGAATCAAGCGTGTGTTCAAGGGCATGAACGCAGCAGTGATAGGATTGGAGAGGTTCGGTGAGCAAATGCAGACCCTTTGAAGTCATATTGCATGGTACCCATTCCACGGGTCTCAACTCTCCTGGTTTAAGGGATTCTTCCTTCAGCTAAAACATGCATGTGGAACCCAGAGTATGATCAACCGTGTGATCGGGAGACGTGTTCCAATATGTCTCAGTTTTCGTCCCCTGGAACTCGGGTGCAACATTCCAGACGCTTTACTAACACTCTCCCGACTTGAAGAGTCAGTGCCTTTAACCTCCTGTTTGGCCAGTTTGCAATTTCTGCGGAAGATGAACAGGAATAGGGAGAACCAATGAGAGACTAGCTGGAGGTGTCTGGATGGGCAAATTTAACTCTCATTTCCCACCAGGAAGAGGAATTAACCAAAGGCTCAGCGTGCCGTGCCGGAACCAGATTAGGGCCTGAAGCAATCCTGCGGTGTTGCGGCCAGCTCACAAGAAAGCGAGTTGAAGAAAGGAGCTCAGGGGCACTGTAATTCACAAACCTGCAGAGTTATAAATGACAGCTATCGTCCAAAAATATACTGAAGTAAGGCTGCCAAGAGGACTTGAAAGCGGGCCAGAATTGCAGGAAACCGATTTCAGGAGGTAGACTGGAATTGCATTGAAAGCATAGGAAAAGAGGCAGAACGTGGACAATGATGCACTTGGCCAAAAAGGGCATATGCGTTTTTTCCTGAATATATTCAGGAAAAAACGCATACGCCTTTTTTGGTCAACCAAGACATTTTGCAAAGGAATCTGCACTACAATGAAGTCTCACTTCCCCCGGGTCAAAAGGGCCATCTGAAAAAAGTGTAAAATCCAGAAAGGCAGGACAGGCCATGGAGAACAGGGAGCCTTCTTATGCTGATGGGCGGGATGTAAATTGCCAATAGCCACTCGGGAGAAATGTATGGTGTTTCCTGAAACATCTAAAAAACAAAGCAACAGAGCCTAGGGCACTTCCACTTATGGTCCTATAGCTTAGGGAAATTAAAATCAAAAAGTCACAGCCACCCCAAAATTTGGGATGGCTCTGTTTACAAGAACCACGTTTATGGTACAAGTTCGATATCGCAGAAAGTGGAAAATGGATAAAGAAGTTCTGGTACTTACGTACAATGCAATATCAATCAGCAATGAAATCTATGTCATCAGGCCCGTAGCAATATAATGAGTGGATTCAGGTATGATGATTCTAACTGAAATAAGTCACACAGAAAAAGAAACATCACAAGATATCACTAATACACGGAATGTAAACTTGGCTAAACAGGAACTGGATTACAAAACAGAACAGGGTCTCAAATTTAGAAAACCAACTTATGCTTGCTTAAGGGGAAAGGTGAGTTGGGGTGCTGCATAAAACAAGAGATTGAAATGAGCACAGATAAATTTTCTTAAGCCAAATATGTAATAGAAAAGAGCTACTCCTTGCTCAGCGAAAGGGACTCAACACCCCATATTAAACGCCTAAGAATGTACCTGACTAGTAAGTATCTTAAAACCTATGGATTGCTATGTCTCTGAAAGAGAATCAAGCGTGTGTACAGGGGCATAAACGCAGCAGTGATAGGATTGGAGAGGTTCCGTGAGCAAATGAAGACCCTTTGAAGTCATGTTGCATGGTACCCATTCCACAGGTCTCAACTCTCCAGGTTTAAGGGATTCTTCCTTCAGCTAAAACATGCATGTGGAACCCAGAGTATGATCAACTGTGTGATCGGGAGACGTGTTCAAATATGTCTCAGTTTTCGTCCCCTGGTACTCGGCTGCAACATTCCAGAAGCTTTACTAACACTCTCCCGACTTGGAGAGTCAGTGCCTTTAACCGCCTGTTTGGCCCAGTTTGCAATTTCTGCGGAAGATGAACAGGAATAGGGAGAACCAATGAGAGACTAGCTGGAGGTGTCTGGACGGGCCAATTTAACTCTCATTTCCCACCAGGAAGAGGAATTAACCAAAGGCTCAGCGTGCCTTGCCAAACCATTTTAGTGTCTGAAGCAATCCTGCGGTGTTGCAGCCAGCTCACAAGACAGCGAGTTGAAGAAAGGAGCTCAGGGGCACTGTAATTCACAAACTTTCAGAGTTATAAATGAAAGTTTTCGTCCAAAAATATACTGAAGTAAGGCTGCCAAGAGGACTTGAAAGCGGGGCAGAATTGCAGGAAACCGATTTCAGGAGGTAGACTGGAATTGCATTGAAAGCATAGGAAAAGAGGCAGAACGTCCACAATGATGCACTTGGCCAAAAAGGGCGTATGCGTTATTTCCTGAATATATTCAGGAAAAAACTCATAGGCCCTTTTGGCCAACCAAGCAAGCTTGCAAAGGAAATCTGCACTACAATGAAGTATCACTTCCCCCCGGTCAAAAGGGCCATCTGAAAAAAGTGTAAAATCCAGAAAGGCAGGACAGGCCATGGAGAACTGGGAGCCTTGTTATGCTGATGGGCGGGATGTAAATTGCCAACAGCCACTGGGGAGAAGTGTATGGTGTTTCCAGAAACATCTAAAAAACAAAGCAACAGAGCCTAGGGCACTTCCACTTATGGTCCTATACCTTTGGGAAATTAAAATCAAAAAGACACAGCCACCCCAAAGTTTGGGACGGCTCTGTTTACAAGAACCTCGTTTACGGTACAAGTTCAATATCGCAGAAATTGAAAAATGGATAAAGAAGTTGTGGTACTTACGTACAATGCAATATCACTCAGCAATGTAATCTATGTCATCAGGCCCATAGCAGCATAATGAGTGGATTCAGGTATGATGATTCTAACTGAAATAAGTCACACAGAAAAACAAACATCATAAGATATCACTAATACACGGAATGTAAACTTGGCTACACAGGAACTGGATTACAAAACAGATCAGGGTCTCAAATGTAGAAAACCAACTTATGCTTGCTTAAGTGGAAAGGTGAGTTGGGGTGTTGCATAAAACCAGAGATTGAAATGAGCAGAGATAATGTTCCTTAAGCCAAATATGGAATAGACAAGAGCTACTCCTTGCTCAACGAAATGGACTCAACACCCCATATTAAACGCCTAAGAATGTACCTGACTAGTAATTATCTTAAAACCTATGGATTGCTATGTCTCCGAAAGAGAAACAAGCATGTGTACAGGGGCATAAACGCAGCAGTGATAGGATTGGAGAGGTTCGGTGAGCAAATGAAGACCCTTTGAAGTCATATTGCATGGTACCCTTTCCACGGGTCTCAACTCTTCAGGTTTAGGGGATACTTCCTTCAGCTAAAACATGCATGTGGAACCCAGAGTATGATCAACCATGTGATCGGGAGATGTGTTCAAATATGTCTCAGTTTTCGACCCCTGGTACTCGGGTGCAACATTCCAGATGCTTTACTAACACTCTCCCATCTTGGATACTCAGTGCCTTTAACCTCCTGTTTGGCCCAGTTTGCAATTTCTGCGGAAGATGAACAGGAATAGGGAGAACCAATGAGAGACTAGCTGGAGGTGTCTAGACGGGAAAATTTAAGTCTCATTTCCCACCAGGAAGAGGAATTAACCAAACGCTCAGCGTGCCGTGCCGTAACCAGATTAGGGCCTGAAGCAATCCTGCGGTGTTGCGGCCAGCTCACAAGAAAGCGAGTTGAAGAAAGGAGCTCAGGGGCACTGAAATTCACAAACCTGCAGAGTTATAAATGACAGCTATCGTCCAAAAATATACTGAAGTAAGGCTGCCAAGAGGACTTGAAAGTGGGGCAGAATTGCAGGAAACCGATTTCAGAAAGTAGACTGGAATTGCACTTAAAGCATAGGAAAAGAGGCAGAACGTCGACAATGATGCACTTGGCCAAAAAGGGCGTATGCGTTTTTTCCTGAATATATTCAGGAAAAAACGCATACGCCCATTTTGGCCAACCAAGCAAGCTTGCAAAGGAAATCTGCACTACAATGAAGTCTCACTTCCCCCGGGTCAAAAGGGCCATCTGAAAAAAATGTAAAATCCAGAAAGGCAGGACAGGCCATGGAGAACTGGGAGCCTTGTTATGCTGATGGGCGGGATGTAAATTGCCAACAGCCACTCCGGAGAAGTGTATGGTGTTTCCTGAAACATCTAAAAAATAAAGCAACAGAGCCTAGGGCACTTCCACTTATGGTCCTATAACTTAGGGAAATTAAAATCAAAAAGACACAGCCACCTGAAAGTTTGGGATGGCTCTGTTTACAAGAACCTCGGTTACGGTACAAGTTCAATATCGCAGAAAGTGAAAAATGGATAAAGCTGTTGTCGTACTGACATACAATGCAATACCACTCAGCAATGAAATCTATGTCATCAGGCCCGTAGCAGCATAATGAGTGTATTCAGGTATGATGATGCTAACTGAAATAAGTCACAGAGAAAAAGAAACATTATAAGATATCACTAATACATGGAATGTAAACTTGGCTACACGGGAACTGGATTACAAAAGAGAAGAGGGTCTCAAATGTAGAAAACCAACTTATGATTGCTTAAGGGGAAAGGTGAGTTGGGGTGCTGCATAAAACCAGAGATTGAAATGAGCACAGAGAAAGTTCCTGAAGCCAAATATGGAATAGACAAGAGCTACTCCTTGCTCAACGAAATGGACTCAACACCCCATATTAAACGCCTAAGAATGTACCTGTCTAGTAAGTATCTTAAAACCTATGGACTGCTATGCCTCCAAAAGAGAATCAAGCGTGTGTACAGGGGTATAAGCGCAGCAGTGATAGGATTGGAGAGGTTCGGTGAGCAAATGAAGACCCTTTGAAGTCATATTGCATGGTACCCATTCCACGGGTCTCAACTCTCCAGGTTTAAGGGATTCTTCCTCCAGCTAAAACATGCATGTGGAACCCAGAGTATGATCAACCGTGTGATCGGGAGACGTGTTCCAATATGTCTCAGTTCTCGTCCCCTGGTACTCGGGTGCAACATTCCAGATGCCTTACTAACACTCTCCCCACATGGAGAGTCAGTGCCTTTAACCTCGTGTTTGGCCCAGTTTCCAAATTCTGCGGAAGATGAACAGGAATAGGGAGAACAAATGAGAGACTAGCTGGAGGTGTCTGGACGGGCAAAATTAACTCTCATTTCCCACCACGAAGAGGAATTAACCAAAGGCTCAGCGTGCCGTGCCGGAACCAGATTAGGGCTTAAAGCAATCCAGCGGTGTTGCGGCCAGCTCACAAGAAAGCGAGTTGAAGAAAGGAGCTCAGGGGCACTGTAATTCACAAACCTGCAGAGTTATAAATGACAGCTATCGTCCAAAAATATACTGAAGTAAGGCTGCCAAGAAGACTTGAAAGCAGAGCAGAATTGCAGGAAACCGATTTCAGGAGGTAGACTGGAATTGCATTTAAAGCATAGGAAAAGAGGCAGAACGTCCACAATGATGCATTTGGCCAAAAAGGGCGTATGCGGTTTTTCCTGAATATATTCAGGAAAAAACGCATACGCCCTTTTTGGCCAACCAAGCAAGCTTGCAAAGGAAATCTGCACTACAATGAAGTCTCACTTCCCCCCGGTCAAAAGGGCCATCTGAAAAAAGTGCAAAATCCAGAAAGGCAGGACAGGCCATGGAGAACTGGGAGACTTGTTATGCTGATGGGCGGGATGTAAACTGCCAACAGCCACTTGGGAGAAGTGTATGGTGTTCCTGAAACATCTATGAAACAAAGCAACAGAGCCTAGGGCACTTCCACTTATGGTCCTATAGCTTAGGGAAATTAAAATCAAAAAGACACAGCCACCGCAAAGTTTGGGATGGCTCTGTTTACAAGAACCTCGTTTACGGTACCAGTTCAATATTGCAGAAAGGGAAAACTGTATAAAGAAGTTGTGGCACTTACGAACAATGCAATATCATTCAGCAATGAAATCTATGTCATCAGGCACGTAGCAGCATAATGAGTGGATTCAGGTATGATGATTCTAACTGAAATAAGTCACAGAGAAAAAGAAACATCATAAGATATCACTAATACACGGAATGTAAACTTGGCTACACAGGAACTGCATTACAAAACAGAAGAGGGTCTCAAATGTAGAAAACCAACTTATGCTTGCTTAAGGGGAAAGGTGAGTTGGGGTGCTGCATAAAACCAGAGATTGAAATGAGGACAGATAAAGTTCCTTAAGCCAAATATGGAATAGACAAGAGCTACTCCTTGCTCAACGAAATGGACTCAACACCCCATATTAAACGCCTAAGAATGTACCTGACTAGTAAGTATCTTAAAACCTATGGATTGCTATGTCTCCGAAAGAGAATCAAGCATGTGTACAGGGGCATAAACGCAGCAGTGTTAGGATTAGAGAGGTTCGGTGAGCAAATGAAGACCCTTTGAAGTCATATTGCATGGTACCCATTCCACGGGTCTCAACTCTCCAGGTTTAAGGGATTCTTCCTTCAGCTAAAACATGCATGTGGAACCCAGAGTATGATCAACCATGTGATCGGGAGACGTGTTCCAATATGTCTCAGTTCTCGTCCCCTGGTACTCGGGTGCAACATTCCAGATGCTTCACTAACACTCTCCCGACTTAGAGAGTCAGTGCCTTTAACCTCCTGTTTGGCCCATTTGCAATTTCTGCAGAAGATGAACAGGAATAGGGAGAACCAATGAGAGACTAGCTGGAGGTGTCTAGACGGGAAAATTATAACTCTCATTTCCCACCAGGAAGAGGAATTAACCAAAGGCTCAGCGTACCGTGCCAGAACCAGATTAGGGCCTGAAGCAATCCTGCGGTGTTGTGGCGACCTCACAACAAAGCGTGTTGAAGAAAGGAGCTCAGGGGCACTGTAATTCACAAACATGCAGAGTTATAAATGACAGCTATCGTCCAAAAATATACTGAAGTAAGGCTGCCAAGAGGACTTGAAAGCGGGGCAGAATTGCAGGAAACCAATTTCAGGAGGTAGACTGGAATTGCATTTAAAGCATAGGAAAAGAGGCAGAACGTCGACAATGATGCACTTGGTCAAAAAGGGCGTATGCGTTTTCTCCTGAATATATTCAGGAAAAAACGCATACGCCCTTTTTGGCCAACCAAGCAAGCTTGCAAAGGAAATCTGCACTACAATGAAGTCTCACTTCCCCCCGGTCAAAAGGGTCATATGAAATAAGTGTAATATCCAGAAAGGCAGGACAGGCCATGGAGAACTGGGAGCCTTGTTATGCTGATGGGCAGGATGTAAATTGCCAACAGCTACTAGGGAGAAGTGTATGGTGTTTCCTGAAACATCTAAAAAACAAAGCAACAGAGCCTAGGGCACTTCCACTTATGGTCCTATAGCTTAGGGAAATTAAAATCAAAAAGACACAGCCACCCCAAAATTTGGGATGGCTCTGTTTACAAGAACCTGCTTTACAGTACAAGTTCAATATCGCAGAAAGTGAAGAATGGATAAAGAATTTGTGGTACTTACGTACAATGCAATATCACTCAACAATGAAATCTATGTCATCAGGCCCGTAGCAGCATAATGAGTGGACTCAGGTATGATGATTCTAACTGAAATAAGTCACACAGAAAAAGAAACATCATAAGATATCACTAATACATGGAATGTAAACTTGGCTACACAGGAACTGGATTACAAAACAGAACAGGGTCTCAAATTTAGAAAACCAACATGCTTGCTTAAGGGGAAAGGTGAGTTGGGGTGCTGCATAAAACCAGAGATTGAAATGATCACAGATAAAGTTCCTTAAGCCAAATATGGAATAGACAAGAGCTACGCCTTGCTCAACGAAATGGACTCAACACCCCATATTAAACGCCTAAGAATGTACCTGACTAGTAAGTATCTTAAAACCTATGGATTGCTATGTCTCTGAAAGAGAATCAAGAGTGTGTACAGGGACATAAACGCAGCAGTGATAGGATTGGAGAGGTTCGGTGAGCAAATGAAGACCCTTTGAAGTCATATTGCATGGTACCCATTCCACGGGTCTCAACTCTCCAGGTTTAAGGGATTCTTCCTTCAGCTAAAACATGCATGTGGAACCCAGAGTATGATCAACCGTGTGATCGGGAGACGTGTTCCAATATGTCTCAGTTCTCGTCCCCTGGTACTCGGGTGCAACATTCCAGACGCTTTACTAACACTCTCCCGACTTGGAGAGTCAGTGCCTTTAACCTCCTGTTGGGCCCAGTTTGCAATTTCTGCGGAAGATGAACAGGAATAGGGAGAACCAATGAGAGACTAGCTAGAGGTGTCTGGACGGGCAAATTTAACTCTCATTTCCCACCAGGAAGAGGAATTAACCAAAGGCTCAGCGTGCAGTGCCGGAACCAGATTAGGGCCTGTAGCAATCCTGCGGTGTTGCGGCCACCTCACAAGAAAGCGAGTTGAAGAAAGGAGCTCAGGGGCACTGTAATTCACAAACATGCAGAGTTATAAATGACAGCTATCGTCCAAAAATATACTGAAGTAAGGCTGCCAAGAGGACTTGAAAGTGGGGCAGAATTGCAGGCAACCGATTTCAGGAGGTAGACTGGAATTGCACTGAAAGCATAGGAAAAGAGGCAGAACGTCCACAATGATGCACTTGACCAAAAAGGGCGTATGCATTTTTTCCTGAATATATTCAGGAAAAAACGCATACGCAGTTTTTGGCCAACCAAGCAAGCTTGCAAAGGAAATCTGCACTACAATGAAGTCTCACTTCCCCCCGGTCAAAAGGGCCATCTGAAAAAAGTGTAAAATCCAGAAAGGCAGGACAGGCCATGGAGAACTGGAAGCCTTGTTATGCTGATGGGCGGGATGTAAATTTCCAACAGCCACTAGGGAGAAGTGTATGGTGTTTCCTGAAACATCTAAAAAACAAAGCAACAGAGCCTAGGGCACTTCCACTTATGGTCCTATAGCTTAGGGAAATTAAAATCAAAAAGACACAGCCACCCCAAAGTTTGGGACGGCTCTGTTTACAAGAACCTCGTTTACGGTACAAGTTCAATATCGCAGAAAGTGAAAAATGGATAAAGAAGTTGTGGTACTTACGTACAATGCAATATCACTCAGCAATGAAATCTATGTCATCAGGCCTGTAGCAGAAAATGAGTGGATGCAGGTATGATGATTCTAACTGAAATAAGTCACACAGAAAAAGAAACATCATAAGATAACACTAACACACGGAATGTAAACTTGGCTACACAGGAACTGGATTACAAAACAGAACAGGGTCTCAAATGTAGAAAACCAAATTATGCTTGCTTAAGGGGAAAGGTGAGTTGGGGTGCTGCATAAAACCAGAGACTGAAATGAGCACAGATAAAGTTCCTTAAGTGAAATATTGAATAGACAAGAGCTACTCCTTGCTCAATGAAATGGGCTCAACACCCCATATTAAACGCCTAAGAATGTACCTGACTAGTAAGTATCTTAAAACCTATGGATTGCTATGTCTCCGAAAGAGAATCAAGCGTGTGTACAGGGGCATAAACGCAGCAGTGATAGGATTGGAGAGGTTCGGTGAGCAAATGAAGACCCTTTGAAGTCATATTGCATGGTACCCATTCCACGGGTCTCAACTCTCCAGGTTTAAGGGATTCTTCCTTCAGCTAAAACATGCATGTGGAACCCAGAGTATGATCAACCGTGTGATCGGGAGACGTGTTCAAACATGTCTCAGTTCTCGTCCCCTGGTACTCGGGTGCAACATTCCAGATGCTTTACTAACACTCTCCCGACTTGGAGAGGCAGTGCCTTTCACCTCCTGTTTGGCCCAGTTTGCAATTTCTGTGGAAGATGAACAGGAATAGGGAGAACCAATGAGAGACTAGCTGGAGGTGTCTGGAAGGGCAAATTTAACTTTCATTTCCCACCAGGAAGAGGAATTAACCAAAGGCTCAGCGTGCTGTGCCGGAACCAGATTAGGGCCTGAAGCAATCGTGCGGTGTTGCGGCCAGCTCACAAGAAAGCGAGTTGAAGAAAGGAGCTCAGGGGCACTGTAATTCACAAACCTGCAGAGTTATAAATGACAGCTATCGTCCAAAAATATACTGAAGTAAGGCTGACAAGAGGATTTGAAAGCGGGGCAGAATTGCAGGAAACAGATTTCAGGAGGTAGACTGGAATTGCATTTAAAGCATAGGAAAAGAGGCAGAACGTCCACAATGATGCACTTGGCCAAAAAGAGCGTATGCGTTTTTTCCTGAATATATTCAGGAAAAAACGCATACGCCCTTTTTGGCCAACCAAGGAAGCTTGCAAAGGAAATCTGCACTACAATGAAGTCTCACTTCCTCCCGGTCAAAAGGGCCATCTGAAAAAAGTGTAAAATCCAGAAAGGCAGGACAGGCCATGGAGAACTGGGAGCCTTGTTATGCTGATGGGCCGGATGTAAATTGCCAACAGCCACTGGGGAGAAGTGTATGGTGTTTCCTGAAACCTAAAAACCTAAGCAACAGAGCCTAGGGCACTTCCACTTATGGTCCTATAGCTTAGGGAAATTAAAATCAAAAAGACACAGCCACCTCAATGTTTGGGACGGCTCTGTTTACAAGAACCTCCTTTACAGTACAAGTTCAATATCGCAGAAAGTGAAAAATGGATAAAGAAGTTGTGGTACTTATGTTCAATGCAATATCACTCAGCAATGAAATCTATGTCATCAGGCCCATAGCAGCATAATGAGTGGATTCAGGTATGATGATTCTAACTGAAATAAGTCACACAGAAAAAGAAACATCATAAGATATCACTAATACATGGAATGTAAACTTGGCTACACAGGAACTGAATTACAAAAGAGAACAGGGTCTCATGTTTAGAAAACCAACTTATGCTTGCTTAAGAGGGAAGGTGAGTTGGGGTGCTGCATAAAACCAGAGTTTGAATTTAACACAGATACCGTTCCATAAGCGAAATATGTAATAGACAAGACCTACCCCTTGCTCAACAAAATGGACTCAACAATGAGGTATCACCTCATACCTGATAGAATGGGTATCATCAGAAATTCTACAAACAAAAAATGCCCAAAAGGGTGTGGAGATAAGGAACCCCCTTCCACTATTTTTGGGAATATAAATTGATACAGTCACTATGGAGAACAATATGGAGTTTCTTAAGAAACTAACAATAGAATTACCATATGATACAGCAATCCCAGTACTGGACATATACCCAGACAAAACCATAAATCAAAAAGAGACATTCACCGCAATGTTCATTGCATCACTATTTACAATATCGAGGTAATGGAAGCAACCTAAATGCCCACAGACAGACGAATGCATAAAGCTGTGGTACATATATAAAATGGAATATTACTAAGCCATGAAAAGGAATGAAATTGGGTCATGTGTAGAGACGTTGATGGATCTAGAGACTGTCATACAGAGTGAAGTAAGTCAGAAAGAGAAAAACAAATCTTGTATATTCATGCATATATGTGGAACCTAGAAAAACTGTACAGATTAACCATTTTGCAAGGCATAAATAGAGCAAAAGAGGTAGACAACAAATGTATGGACAACAAGGGGAGAAAGCTGTTGGGGGGGTGGTGGTGGGAGGAGTTGAGAGACTGGGATTGGCATGTATACATTTATATGTGTAAAATAGATAACCAATAAGAACGTGCTGTATAAAAATATAAAATAAAATTCAAAATTAGAAAGAAATAAAATTTAAAAAATAAAACAGAAAAAACAATTATTCCCTTCACATACATGTATTTATATGAATAAATTATTTCCATGCTTATATCTGTAAATACAAAAAAGAGGAATAAAATCTACCTTGAACCAAAAACGAAAAAGAGAAAAAAAACACAGAACCCACCAGTTCCACAGAGGAAAACCGTATCAGGGCACTTGCTCCAGTTGTAAACAATTCTGAAGTTGGTCAGTGGTGGGGAATCGTCTCCCATTCAGCCAGCAGCCCCCACGCAACAAGCGTCCTCACTGCAAAACTGGGGCACCGTGCCGAGGCATCTGTGAGTAAATGTGAGCTGAGCCCCAGACCAGTTGCTGCTGAACTATTCCCACCCGTCCCAGGTAAAACACCTGAATATATACAAGGACTTGAAAGCCTAGAGGAAGGGCCATAGAGCCACATGAGTGACAGCATGCCGGCCGACATGATGCCTGCAGGCCAGCCAGGATGGTCCTGGCCCTGGGTGCTCTTCTGGAAGATTTCCATTTCCCTGCCTGAGATACCCGTCCTGTCCCTGCCCCCACTGCATTTTTCCTTCCCCAGCTCTGCCCAGGGAGAAATTCCAGCAGCAGGTATGGGTGACACATCCTCTTCTTTAGCAGGTGGCAGCCTGGCAACTGCTGCAGAAAGTCCAGCAGAGCCCCACTCACACTGGGCCACCCACAAAGCCGTGGCCTCTCACTCCCTCCCGCCAGCCCAGCCCCGAGACTGCTGACAGGGCAGAGAAAATGGCGTCAGGCACGGCTGCAGGGGCTCTTGCTGCCTGGAGTGGTATTTATATTGATCTCAACACAGGCACAGCTGGGGAGGGCTGGCCAGCACGGTAAGGCTGCCCAGGTCAGCCAATCATCACCCCTCAGGGGCTCACAGTTGCAGAAAATGGAACTTGCTGAACCGGCCAGGTCCAAGGAACAGGTGTGGGCTCCTGAGAGTCAGGATAGACAAGGGGCTGCAGTTTTGGCTTGTTTTCTAATCATTTTATCTGGCCCATGAGTGGGAGACAACTTCAAGAAAACCCTCTCCTAATGAGAGGAACCCAGGAGTCAGGGAGAGGAGGGGTGGGTGGTGGTTGGAGACAGAGGCCTGGTGCCCTGGGTGCAGTGGAAGTCTCTGGAAGACCAGGTGGAGGGAGGCCACACAGAGTGATGCCCAGGGTCACAGACCTGTCGCAGCTGCTGTTTGTTAGTTCAAGTCCTGCTCTGAGGTGCTCTGTGTCAGCTCTGAGCGACAGGTGAGCTGGGGGTGCTCTGCAATGAGGGCTATGTGCACAGTTCCAGTGTGCCCAGCCCTGCCACGGTACCTGCAAGGGTAGCCCTGTATCCTGGGAGGGGCCTGACCACGAGAGCCCCGTGGGCTGGGGTGGGGGTGGGGTACCTGCCCAGGTGAGCTCCATATTCTGGGATTGGTCTGACCACGAGAGCCCCATGGGCTGCTGGGGACCTGGTAAAGGATGTCAGGACAGTCAGTGAAGCCACCGAGGATATACCTCCAGCTGCTCCTAATTCCTACACCCTGCTGGTCATTCTACCAACCACCAGGACATGGTATTCTGTATTAGTCTTCAATGATGCCTTCTTTTGCATTCCATTAGTCCCAGAGTCACAAGAAATTTTGGCTTGTGAGTGGCAGGACTCAACATACAACTAAAACAATACTTCCGGGCCGTCTTGCCCCAAGGGTGCAAAAATTCCCACACCATCTTTGGGGAAAGCTTAGCTAAAGACCTAAAAGTTCTACCTCTGGAAAAGGAAACCCTCCTTCAGTACGCAGATGACATTCTGATCGCCAGCCCTACTAAGGAGGCCTCTGAACTACCAAGCCAATAAAGGATAGAAGTTGTCCAAGAAAAAGCTCAAATATCACAGACTGTGGTGACCTGCCTGGGCTTCATTCTCACAGAAGGTCGGAGAAGCCCATCCCAGGAAAGGGAAGAAACCATTTGCAGCCTTACCCCTTTCTAAAACTAGAAGACAGCTTAGGGGTTCCTGGGGAGGCCAGGGTTTGCTGCTTCTGGATCCCTAACTACAGTCTACTAGCTGGGCCTCTATATGAAACACTGAAAGGAAAAGATGATGATCCTTTTGAATAGAATCCAGAAGTGGCCTTTCAAGAATGGAAAGAGCAGTCAATTCAGACCCTTGCCCTGGAACTCCCTAATTTAGCTAAACCCTTTGACCTTTACATTCCAGGTGAAAGGTGAATCGCCATTGGAGAATTAGTGCAAAAACTGGGACCACTTGAAATCGAACAATGCAAGAATGCCATCCAGGTAGGATAAACTACGGTCACCAAGGGGCTTGGCCCACTGCCACATCTGGCCAAGATACTGGTGGTATCTAAAAACCTGGAAATCAGCAGCCCAAAAGGCCACCTCCCTCCTAAGGGAAAAGGACCCCACGTGGTGATCCTAACCACCAACCATGCCCTGAATTTGCAGGGTTTGCTCCGTGGGCACACCAACCTCGAGTGAGGAGGCCCTCCAACTCCAACATCCAGAGAGATAACCGGGGGCAACAGGGCACCATGACGACTCGTGTGAACATCACTTGACCTGGAGTTTCTCTCATAAAACAACAAGAGTGTGTCCCAAAAGAGTAGACTACTGCTTGCAGGACTCACTGCACCCAGAGGGGAGCTAATAATCTTGGCGGGGGAACCGTATATCACACTGTCACCATAGAAAAGCCTACATACACCGTGATGATGGTGGCCAATAAGACCGGCTGGACTCCTGTTTACTTCAAAAGGCTGTTGACTCAGTGGCCATCATGGTCCTTGATCACCACTGACCCTGGACTGTCTGGGAGTTGAGCGGGCAGGGCTCTGACACCTGGTGCTGTTTGTACGTTAATTCAGGGGCCTAATTGAAGAAAGCACAGACTACTGGTCAGAGCATCTAGGCTGGCAGAAACGGTCAGCCTAAAGTGGCCAAACAAATGTGGGGCGGGGTGAAACCGGCCCCCACAGCGTCTCTGCACATCTCTTTCCTGGACCCTTAAAGGTCATTAGAATCTATAACACTTCCAATGCTGGTGCTCAGGTGGACGAGCAGGGAGGCAGGGGGCCTGGGGACAATCAACGTCACCTGGAGGCTGCTGGGGAGAAGCTCTGACCCTCGCCCCCTGGGTATGAGGGCTCCCAACTCAGCACTCAGCAGTTACAGAAGAAGGGTCTGCACCCTCAGCACTCCAAGAATGAGGAACGGGACAAAAGGCAGAGGAGGGGTTTGTCCCCAGCAAAGCCCATTAAAAATCCCTGGGAGATAAAAATAGAATCTGGGCAATAAAGTCAAGTCTAACCTTTTTTATCCTTTGTGCTTTGTCTAATTTCATGTGCTCCTAGGGTCCCGCATGCAGAGGTTCCACACCCGGCACTTCAGACCAGATTTCCTAGTGCAGAATGGCTGGGTCGACACCTCAGCTCCTGGGGCCCAGTGCATACTCTGCGATATAGAGCCTGAGCTGCAGCCAACCCGGCCCTCGAGAGCTCCGCCCCCTCCCTCCCACTGACTCTGACAGGATCTCTACACAGCAGCCCAGCCCACAGCCCACGGGGTAGTGCATGCTCTCACCTCTCCATTCTCTGATCAAAATATAAAGTTTCCTTTGCTTGTGAACCAAACTCAGTCTCGATCTGTTGGCCCCAATGACACTGGGCAGGGGGACACTTGTTGGGGTCCACTCTGGAGGATCAGTAACAGAAATTGAGACTATTGTAACCTCAATGAACAGATGTGTGAGCCAAACTGTAGTTAACATAGAACAGTGTATAAGGCTCGGGTAAAATAAGATGTTTCTAACACTTCCATTTGATATTTCCATCACTTTATTATAAGCAAGTTCAGTGAAAAGGTTTGTCTTATTCGTCAGGTCAATATTAGAGAAACAAAGTGATTTCTTTCCAAGGATATACATCTAATAATCTTGGTTAAAGCTTCAATCTTGTTTTAAATGCTTTTCCATTGAAAATGATACCTCTCTTTCAGCTCCCCCATTTCTGAGAAGTATAAAATCTTATAATTTATTATTACCAAAGGGGAAAGGTGGGAGGAGGGATAAATTAACAGTTTGGGATTAACACATACACACTGCTATGTATAAAATAGATCATCAACAAGGAACTACTGTATAGCACAGGGAACTACACTCAACATTTTGCAATAACCTATAAGGGGAAATAATCTGAAAAAGAATAGATATTTTTATTGACATCATCTATCAATGACAGTTAAAGTGTAACCTAAGGGAAGCTGGTGGTGAGTGCTTCTGACCCTGAAGACTTCAATCATCTAAAGTTTGGACTCTGCCTACTTCCCAAGGCCCTTAATGAACATATGTGTAGCCGTAGCTTAAAAAATTCCCCAGTTTGGGTTTCGGGGAGACACTGATTTTGAAAAAGCCCTGGTGTTCTCCTTACATGAATGGGACTCTTCCTACTGCTAAAACATGTCTGTCACACCCAGAGGATGGTATACCGTCTGATCGGGAAGAGTTTGGAAAAGGCATCTCATCTCCTCATCTCCTGGTGCTCGGGTTCACCCCTCCAGCGTCTTTACTAACAGTCTCCCCACTTGGAGAGGTCAGCACTGTCAACATCCTGTTGCGTACAGTTTGGAATTTGTCCAGAGGATGAAGCGGAAGGATGAGGAACAATGAGAGACAAGTCCTAGGTGTTCAGACAGGCACATGTCACTCTAATTTCCAATCAGGAAGACGAATTGACCAAAGGCTAGGGTTGCCCATGGAAACAGTATAGGGCTTGAGGAAATCCCGCTGCTTTGTGGCCAGTTCCCATAAACACAAGTTGAACAATGGAACTCAGGGGCAGTAAAATTCACGAAACTGCAGAGTTGAAAATATCCATCACTGAAAAATGTCTTGAGGAAAGTCAGAGAAAAGGACTTGTAAGCAAGGGAGAATGGCAGGAAAGGGATTTGAGGAGGTAGAAAGGACTCGCCGTTAAGCACAAGAAAAGGAGCTGAACATTGCCAACATTGCAGTTGGCCAAAAAGGGTGTATGCGTTTTTTTCTGTATATATTCAAGAAAAGGGCATACACTTTTTTAGCCAACCAAACAGGTGGGCACTGGAAGTCAATACTACAAAAGATATCACTTCGCATCAGTCAGAAGAGCCATCCTCATAAAGCGTAAACAACAGAAATGCAGGACAGGGCAAGGAGAAGAGGGAGCCCTGTGAGACTTATAGTGGAAATGTATATTGCCAACGGCCATTCTGGAGAAGTGTATTGTGTTTACTAAAGCATCTGAAAAATGAGCTACAGAGCATAGGGCACTTGCACTCATGGGCGTATATCTTGGGAAAAACAAAAATCGAGAGGACACAGGCACCCCAATGTTTACCCCCTCTCTGTTTAAAAGATCCTCGACTAGGATATAACTTAAATGTCTCTGGAGAGAAAAAATGGATAGAGATGTGGTACTTAGGTAGAGTGGAATATTATTCAGCCTGGAAATCAATGAAATATGGCCAGTTGTAACAACTCCGGAGGAGTTACGTATGATCATTCTAAGTGACATAATTCAAAAAGAAAAAGACACATATCATAAGATATCACTTAAAGGTGGAATCCAAAATGGCTACACATGAAATAAATTACAAAACAAAAACATAGTCAAATATGTAGAAAACACGCATAAGGCTGCTAAACGGGAAAGGTGGGGAGGGGTGAGGCATCATCCAGGAGGTTGAAATTAGCAAAGATACCATTCCAAATGCCAAACTGATAATCAACAAGGCCTACACGGTAGCTAAAAGAACTGCACTCAGCACACTCAAGTCACCGGAAAAGAATATATACGACTGGTAAGAATCTGAAAAAGAATTTACTGATGTCTCTCTGTACGTGAATCAAGTGGATGTACAGCAGCAAGAAACAGAGCTTTGAAAATCAGCTGTAACCAATATAGTAATAAATTGAAAAAAATAAACGACAGAGAGACAGAGAAAACCTCTTACAACTTTTCCTCAGGGACGGTGATGCAACATGGATTGAACACATCTAGACCCACAGCAGGATGAGACATAAGGCTGGAAACTGTTTGCACTAAGAGAAATGTGAGGTTGGGTGAGGAAATGCACACCCTTTAAAGTAATACTACCTGGTACCCATTCAATGGGTCCCAAATCTGCAGGTTCAAGGGATCTTCCTACAGCTAAAACATGCATGGAAAACCCAGAGGACTGTACACCATGTGATCGGGAGATGTGTCTAAAATGCAGCTCATTTATCCTCTCCTGGTGCTCCTGTTCACCATTCCAGCCACGTTACTTAGAATCTCCCCACTTGGAGAATCAGCACATTTCAACTTCTGTTTCACACATTTTGCAAATTGTGAGGAGGATGAACGGGAAGAGGGGGAACCAATGAGAGAATAGTTGTAGGGGTTTGGACAGGTACATATCAGTCTAATTTCCCATTAAGAATAAGAATTGAAAAAAGGCTCAGCCCGCCTCGCCGGAGCCAAAATAGGGCCTGAAGCAATCCTGCGGGTTTGAGCCCAGCTCACAAAAGAGCAACTTAAAAAATGGAGCTCAGGGTCACTGCAATTCACAAACCTGCAGAGTTATAAATGAAAACTAACGTCCAAAAATATGTTGAGGTAAGGCAAAGAAGAGGATCTGAATGCAAGACAGAATTGCAAGAAACAGATTTCAAGAGATAGATTGGACTCGTCTTTAAAGCACATGAAAAGTGGCAGAATTTCGAAAATGATGCAGTAGGCCCAAAAGGGCATATGCGTTTTTTCCTGATTATATCCAGGCAAAAACGCATACGCACTTTATGGGCAACAAAGCAAGCAAGCAATGCAAATGTGCACAACAAAGAAGTCTCATTTCCCACCGGTCAAAAGGGCCATCCTAAAAAATTGTAAAAACCAGAAATGCAGGACAGGCCATGGAGAAGAGGGAGCCTTTATACACTGATGGGCAATGTGTGAACTGCTGAGAGCCACTCTGGAGAAGTGTATGGTGGTTCCTAAATCATCTAAAAAACAGAGCTACAGAGCATAGGACACTTCCAATCATGGGAGTATATCTAGGGAAGTCTAAAAATCAACAAGACACAAGCACACCACAGTTTAGGGCTACTCTGTTTACAAGAACCTCAACTTCAGTACACCTTAAATATCCCAGGAAGGAGAACAATGGATAAAGAAGATGTGGTACTTATGTACAATGGAATATCTCTTCACCATGAAATCAATGTAATAAGGTTAGTAGAAGGATAAAGAGTGGATTTAGGTCCGATAATACTACTTGAAATAAGTCAAACAGAAAAAGAAACATATCATAAGATATCACTTATAGAGGGAGGGTAAATATGGCTGCACAAGAAATGAATTACAGAACAGAACAGTGTCTCACATTTAGAAAACACACTTATGTCAGCTTAAGGGGAAAGGAGAGGTGGGGTGATGCATAAAACCAGAGTTTGAAATTAGCACAGATACCGTTCAATAAACCAAATAGATATTAGACAAGATCTACACCTTGCTCAATGAACTGGCCTCAACACACCCTATACACCGCAGAGAAATATATCTGAGTAATAAGAATCTTAAAACCCATGTATTGATATATCTCCATAAGGGAATCAAGTGTGTGCAGAGCGGCACAAACACAGCAGTGAAAATGAGCTAAACCCTATTATAGAAATAAATTTTAAAAACAAAACGCAGAAACAATGAAAGAGAGAAAAATTCTTACAAAATTCGCTCAGGGGCTGTGATGCAACCTGGATTGACCACATATAAACCCACAGCTGGATAAGACATAAGGCTGGACACTTGGGGATGGGAGGATTGGTGAGCTTTGGTGAGCAACTGCCAAAAGTTTAATGCAATACTTCATGCTACTCATTCCAAGGGTCCCAACACTCCAGGTTGAAGGGAATCTTCCTACAGCCAAACCATGCTTGGGAAACCCAGCGACTGGTATACCATATGATCGGGAAAGGTTTCTAAAATGCACCTCATTTTTCCTCTCCTGGGACTCCAGATCGACATTCCAGCCGCTTTACTAACAACATCCCCACATGGAGAGTCAATGTCTTTAAGTTCTGGTATCGCACAGTCTGCAGTTAGTGCAGAGGATGAATGGGAATAGGGGGAACCAGTGAGAAACTAGCTGTAGCGGTTTCAATGGGCACATGTCACTCTAATTTCACATCAGTAAGAAGAATAAACCAAAGGCACAGCAAGGTGCCCCAGAAGAAAAATAGGGCCTGAAGGAATCCTGTGGTTATGAGGCAAGATCACAAAAATAAGAGCTGAAAAATGGAGCTAAGGGCCACTGCAATTCAAAAACCTGCAGAGTTATAAAGGCCAACTATTTTCAAAAAATATATTGAGGTAAGGCTATGAAGAGGCATTGAAAGTAAGGCAGAATTGCAGGAAACCGATTTCAGGAGGTAGACTGGAATTGCATTGAAAGCATAGGAAAAGAGGCAGAACGTCCACAATGATGCACTTGGCCAAAAAGGGCGTATGCATTTTTTCCTGAATATATTCAGGAAAAAACGCATACGCCCTTTTTGGCCAACCAAGCAAGCTTGCAAAGGAAATCTGCACTACAATGAAGTCTCACTTCCCCCCGGTCAAAAAGGCCATCTGAAAAAAGTGTAAAATCCAGAAAGGCAGGACAGGCCATGGAGAACTGGGAGCCTTGTTATGCTGATGGGCGGGATGTAAATTGCCAACAGCCACTCGGGAGAAGTGTATGGTGTTTCCTGAAACATCTAAAAAACAAAGCAACAGAGCCTAGGGCACTTCCACTTATGGTCCTATAGCTTAGGGAAATTAAAATCAAAAAGACACAGCCACCCCAAAGTTTGGGACGGCTCTGTTTACAAGAACCTCATTTACGTTACAAGTTCAATATCGCAGAAAGGGAAAAATGGAAAAAGAAGTGGTGGTACTTACGTACAATGCAATATCACTCAGCAATGAAATCTATGTCATCAGGCACGTAGCAGCATAATGAGTGGATTCAGGTATGATGATTCTAACTGAAATAAGTCACACAGGAAAAGAAACATCATAAGATATCACTAATACACAGAATGTAAAATTGACTACACAGGAACTGGATTACAAAACAGAACAGGGTCTCAAATTTAGAAAACCAACTTATGCTTGCTAAAGGGGAAAGGCGAGTTGTGGTGCCACATAAAACCAGAGATTGAAATTAGCACAGATAAAGTTCCTTAAGCCAAATATGGAATAGACAAGAACTACTCCTTGCTCAACAAAATGGACTCAACACCCCATATTAAATGCCTAAGAATGTACCTGACTAGTAAGTATCTTAAAACCTATTGAATGTTATGTCTCCGAAAGAGAACCAAGCGTGTGCACAGGGGCATAAACGCAGCAGTGATAGGTTTGGAGAGGTTCGGTGAGCAAATGCACACCCTTTGAAGTCATATTGCATGGTACCCATTCCATGGGTCTCAACTCTCCAGGTTTAAGGGATTCTTCCTTCAGCTAAAACATGCATGTGGAACCCAGAGTATGATCAACCATGTGATCGGGAGACATGTTCAAATATGTCTCAGTTCTCGTCCCCTGGTACTCGGGTGCAACATTCC
Organism: Orcinus orca; assembly: GCF_937001465.1. Classification (NCBI taxonomy): domain Eukaryota; kingdom Metazoa; phylum Chordata; class Mammalia; order Artiodactyla; family Delphinidae; genus Orcinus; species Orcinus orca. The sequence continues at coordinate 718,405 of NW_026043895.1, forward strand.
AGATGCTTTACTAACACTCTCCCGACTTGGAGAGTCAGTGCCTTTAACCTCCTGTTTGGCCCAGTTTGCAATTTTTGTGGAAGATGAACAGGAATAGGGAGAACCAATGAGAGACTAGCTGGACGTGACAGGACGGGCAAATTTAACTCTCATTTCCCACCAGGAAGTAGAATTAACCAAAGGCACAGCGTGCCGTGCCGGAACCAGATTAGGGCCTGACGCAATCCTGCGGTGTTGCGGCCAGCTCCCAAGAAAGCGAGTTGAAGAAAGGAGCTCAGGGGCACTGTAATTCACAAACCTGCAGAGTTATAAATGACAGCTATCGTCCAAAAATATACTGAAGTAAGGCTGCCAAGAGAACTTGAATGTGGGACAGAATTGCAGGAAACCAATTTCAGGAGGTAGACTGGAATTGCATTTAAAGCATAGGAAAAGAGGCAGAACGTCGACAATGATGCTGTTGGCCAAAAAGGGCGTATGCGTTTTTTCCTGAATATATTCAGGAAAAAACGCATACGCACTTTTTGGCCAACCAAGCAAGCTTGCAAAGGAAATATGCACTACAATGAAGTCTCACTTCCACCCGGTCAAAAGGGCCATCTGAAAAAAGTGTAAAATCCAGAGAGGCAGGACAGGCCATGGAGAACTGGGAGCCTTGTTATGCTGATGGGCGGGATGAAAATTGCCAACAGCCACTCGGGAGAAGTGTATGGTGTTTCCTGAAACATCTAAAAAACAAAGCAACAGAGCCTAGAGCACTTCCACTTATGGACCTATAGCTTAGGGAAATTAAAATCAAAAAGACACATCCACCCCAAAGTTTGGGACAGCTCTGTTTACAAGAACCTCCTTTACAGTACAAATTCAATATCGCAGAAAGTGAAAAATGGATAAAGAAGTTGTGGTACTTACGTACAATGCAATATCACTCAGCAATGAAATCTATGTCATCAGGCCCGTAGCAGCATAATGAGTGTATTCAGCTATGATGATTCTAACTGAAATAAGTCACACAGGAAAAGAAACATCATGAGATATCTCTAATACACGGAATGTAAACTTGCCTACACAGGAAATTGATTACAAAACAGAAGAGGGTCTCAAATTTAGAAAACCAACTTATGCTTGCTTAAGGGGAAAGGTGAGTTGGAGTGCTGCATAAAACCAGAGATTTAAATGAGCACAGATAAAGTTCCTTAAGCCAAATATGAAATAGACAAGACCTACTCCTTGCTCAACGAAATGGACTCAACACCCCATATTAAACGCCTAAGAATGTACCTGACATGTAAGTGTCTTAAACCTATGGATTGCTATATCTCCGAAAGAGAATCAAGCGTGTGTTAGGGGCATAAATGCAGCAGTGATAGGATTGGAGAGGTTCGGTGGACAAATGAAGACCCTTTGAAGTCATATTGCATGGTACCCATTCCACGGGTCTCAACTCTCCAGGTTTAAGGGATTCTTCCTTCAGCTAAAACATGCATGTGGAACCCAGAGTATGATCAACCATGTGATCGGGAGATGTGTTTCAATATGTCTCAGTTCTCGTCCCCTGGTACTCGGGTGCAACATTCCAGACGCTTTACTAACACTCTCCCGACTTGGAGAGTCAGTGCCTTTAACCTCCTGTTTGGCCCAGTTTGCAATTTCTGCGGAAGATGAACAGGAATAGGGAGAACCAATGAGAGACTAGCTGGAGGTGTCTCGACGGGCAAATTTAACTCTCATTTCCCACCAGGAAGAGGAATTAACCAAAGGCTCAGCGTGCCATGCCGGAACCAGATTAGGGCCTGAAGCAATCGTGCGGTGTTGCGGCCAGCTCACAAGAAAGCGAGTTGAAGAAAGGAGCTCAGGGGCACTGTAATTCACAAACCTGCAGAGTTATAAATGACAGCTATCGTCCAAAAATATACTGAAGTAAGGCTGACAAGAGGACTTGAAAGCGGGGCAGAATTGCAGGAAACCGATTTCAGGAGGTAGACTGGAATTGCATTTAAAGCATAGGAAAAGAGGCAGAACGTCCACAATGATGCACTTGGCCAAAAAGGGCGTATGCGTTTTTTCCTGAATATATTCAGGAAAAAACGCATACGCCCTTTTTGGCCAACCAAGCAAGCTTGCAAAGGAAATCTGCACTACAATGAAGTCGCACTTCCCCCCGGTCAAAAGGGACATCTGAAAAAAGTGTAAAATCCAGAAAGGCAGGACAGGCCATGGAGAACTGGGAGCCTTGTTATGCTGATGGGCGGGATGTAAATTGCCAACAGCCACTGGGGAGAAGTGTATGGTGTTTCCTGAAACCTAAAAACCTAAGCAACAGAGCCTAGGGCACTTCCAATTATGGTCCTATAGCTTAGGGAAATTAAAATCAAAAAGACACAGCCACCTCAATGTTTGGGACGGCTCTGTTTACAAGAACCTCCTTCACAGTACAAATTCAATATCGCAGAAAGTGAAAAATGGATAAAAAAGTTGTGGTACTTACGTTCAATGCAATATCACTCAGCAATGAAATCTATGTCATCAGGCCCATAGCAGCATAATGAGTGGATTCAGGTATGATGATTCTAACTGAAATAAGTCACACAGAAAAAGAAACATCATAAGATATCACTAATACACGGAATGTAAACTTGGCTACACAGGAACTGAGTTACAAAACAGAACAGGGTCTCATGTTTAGAAAACCAACTTATGCTTGCTTAAGAGGGAAGGTGAGTTGGGGTGCTGCATAAAACCAGAGTTTGAATTTAACACAGATACCGTTCCATAAGCTAAATATGTAATAGACAAGACCTACCCCTTGCTCAACAAAATAGACTCAACAATGAGGTATCATCTCATACCTGATAGAATGGGTATCATCAGAAATTCTACAAACAAAAAATGCCCAAAAGGGTATGCAGAAAAGGAACCCTCTTCCACTATTTTTGGGAATATAAATTGATACAGTCACTATGGAGAACAATATGGAGTTTCTTAAGAAACTAACAATAGAATTACCATATGATACAGCAATCCCAGTACTGGACATATACCCAGACAAAACCATAAATCAAAAAGAGACATTCACCGCAATGTTCATTGCATCACTATTTACAATATCGAGGTAATGGAAGCAACCTAAATGCCCACAGACAGACGAATGCATAAAGCTGTGGTACATATATAAAATGGAATATTACTAAGCCATGAAAAGGAATGAAATTGGGTCATGTGTAGAGACGTCGATGGATCTAGAGACTGTCATACAGAGTGAAGTAAGTCAGAAAGAGAAAAACAAATCTTGTATATTCATGCATATATGTGGAACCTAGAAAAACTGTACAGATTAACCATTTTGCAAGGCATAAATAGAGCAACAGATGTAGACAACAAATGTATGGACAACAAGGGGAGAAAGCTGTTGGGGGGGTGGTGGTGGGAGGAGTTGAGAGACTGGGATTGGCATGTATACATTTATATGTGTAAAATAGATAACCAATAAGAACGTGCTGTATAAAAATATAAAATAAAATTCAAAATTAAAAAGAAATAAAATTTGAAAAATAAAACAGAAAAAACAATTATTCCCTTCACATACATGTATTTATATGAATAAATTATTTCCATGCTTATATCTGTAAATACAAAAAAGAGGAATAAAATCTACCTTGAACCAAAAACGAAAAAGAGAAAAAAAACACAGAACCCACCAGTTCCACAGAGGAAAACCGTATCAGGGCACTTGCTCCAGTTGTAAACAATTCTGAAGTTGGTCAGTGGTGGGGAATCGTCTCCCATTCAGCCAGCAGCCCCCACGCAACAAGCGTCCTCACTGCAAAACTGGGGCACCGTGCCGAGGCATCTGTGAGTAAATGTGAGCTGAGCCCCAGACCAGTTGCTGCTGAACTATTCCCACCTGTCCCAGGTAAAACACCTGAATATATACAAGGACTTGAAAGCCTAGAGGAAGGGCCATAGAGCCACATGAGTGACAGCATGCCGGCCGACATGATGCCTGCAGGCCAGCCAGGATGGTCCTGGCCCTGGGTGCTCTTCTGGAAGATTTCCATTTCCCTGCCTGAGATACCCGTCCTGTCCCTGCCCCCACTGCATTTTTCCTTCCCCAGCTCTGCCCAGGGAGAAATTCCAGCAGCAGGTATGGGTGACACATCCTCTTCTTTAGCAGGTGGCAGCCTGGCAACTGCTGCAGAAAGTCCAGCAGAGCCCCACTCACACTGGGCCACCCACAAAGCCGTGGCCTCTCACTCCCTCCCGCCAGCCCAACCCCGAGACTGCTGACAGGGCAGAGAAAATGGTGTCAGGCACGGCTGCAGGGGCTCTTGCTGCCTGGAGTGGTATTTATATTGATCTCAACACAGGCACAGCTGGAGAGGGCTGGCCAGCACGGTAAGGCTGCCCAGGTCAGCCAATCATCACCCCTCAGGGGCTCACAGTTGCAGAAAATGGAACTTGCTGAACCGGCCAGGTCCAAGGAACAGGTGTGGGCTCCTGAGAGTCAGGATAGACAAGGGGCTGCAGTTTTGGCTTGTTTTCTAATCATTTTATCTGGCCCATGAGTGGGAGACAACTTCAAGAAAACCCTCTCCTAATGAGAGGAACCCAGGAGTCAGGGAGAGGAGGGGTGGGTGGTGGTTGGAGACAGAGGCCTGGTGCCCCGGGTGCAGTGGAAGTCTCTGGAAGACCAGGTGGAGGGAGGCCACACAGAGTGATGCCCAGGGTCACAGACCTGTCGCAGCTGCTGTTTGTTAGTCCAAGTCCTGCTCTGAGGTGCTCTGTGTCAGCTCTGAGCGACAGGTGAGCTGGGGGTGCTCTGCAATGAGGGCTATGTGCACGGTTCCAGTGTGCCCAGCCCTGCCACGGTACCTGCAAGGGTAGCCCTGTATCCTGGGAGGGGCCTGACCACGAGAGCCCCGTGGGCTGGGGTGGGGGTGGGGTACCTGCCCAGGTGAGCTCCATATTCTGGGATTGGTCTGACCACGAGAGCCCCATGGGCTGCTGGGGACCTGGTAAAGGATGTCAGGACAGTCAGTGAAGCCACCGAGGATATACCTCCAGCTGCTCCTAATTCCTACACCCTGCTGGCCATTCTACCAACCACCAGGACATGGTATTCTGTATTAGTCTTCAATGATGCCTTCTTTTGCATTCCATTAGTCCCAGAGTCACAAGAAATTTTGGCTTGTGAGTGGCAGGACTCAACATACAACTAAAACAATACTTCCGGGCCGTCTTGCCCCAAGGGTGCAAAAATTCCCACACCATCTTTGGGGAAAGCTTAGCTAAAGACCTAAAAGTTCTACCTCTGGAAAAGGAAACCCTCCTTCAGTACGCAGATGACATTCTGATCGCCAGCCCTACTAAGGAGGCCTCTGAACTACCAAGCCAATAAAGGATAGAAGTTGTCCAAGAAAAAGCTCAAATATCACAGACTGTGGTGACCTGCCTGGGCTTCATTCTCACAGAAGGTCGGAGAAGCCCATCCCAGGAAAGGGAAGAAACCATTTGCACCCTTACCCCTTTCTAAAACTAGAAGACAGCTTAGGGGTTCCTGGGGAGGCCAGGGTTTGCTGCTTCTGGATCCCTAACTACAGTCTACTAGCTGAGCCTCTATATGAAACACTGAAAGGAAAAGATGATGATCCTGTTGAACAGAATCCAGAAGTGGCCTTTCAAGAATGGAAAGAGCAGTCAATTTAGACCCTTGCCCTGGAACTCCCTAATTTAGCTAAACCCTTTGACCTTTACATTCCTGGTGAAAGGTGAATCGCCATTGGAGAATTAGTGCAAAAACTGGGACCACTTGAAATCGAACAATGCAAGAATGCCATCCAGGTAGGATAAACTACGGTCACCAAGGGGCTTGGCCCACTGCCACATCTGGCCAAGATACTGGCGGTATCTAAAAACCTGGAAATCAGCAGCCCAAAAGGCCACCTCCCTCCTAAGGGAAAAGGACCCCACGTGGTGATCCTAACCACCAACCATGCCCTGAATTTGCAGGGTTTGCTCCGTGGGCACACCAACCTCGAGTGAGGAGGCCCTCCAACTCCAACATCCAGAGAGATAACCGGGGGCAACAGGGCACCATGACGACTCGTGTGAACATCACTTGACCTGGAGTTTCTCTCATAAAACAACAAGAGTGTGTCCCAAAAGAGTAGACTACTGCTTGCAGGACTCACTGCACCCAGAGGGGAGCTAATAATCTTGGCGGGGGAACCGTATATCACACTGTCACCATAGAAAAGCCTACATACACCGTGATGATGGTGGCCAATAAGACCGGCTGGACTCCTGTTTACTTCAAAAGGCTGTTGACTCAGTGGCCATCATGGTCCTTGATCACCACTGACCCTGGACTGTCTGGGAGTTGAGCGGGCAGGGCTCTGACACCTGGTGCTGTTTGTACGTTAATTCAGGGGCCTAATTGAAGAAAGCACAGACTACTGGTCAGAGCATCTAGGCTGGCAGAAACGGTCAGCCTAAAGTGGCCAAACAAATGTGGGGCGGGGTGAAACCGGCCCCCACAGCGTCTCTGCACATCTCTTTCCTGGACCCTTAAAGGTCATTAGAATCTATAACACTTCCAATGCTGGTGCTCAGGTGGACGAGCAGGGAGGCAGGGGGCCTGGGGACAATCAACGTCACCTGGAGGCTGCTGGGGAGAAGCTCTGACCCTCGCCCCCGGGTATGAGGGCTCCCAACTCAGCACTCAGCAGTTACAGAAGAAGGGTCTGCACCCTCAGCACTCCAAGAATGAGGAACGGGACAAAAGGCAGAGGAGGGGTTTGTCCCCAGCAAAGCCCATTAAAAATCCCTGGGAGATAAAAATAGAATCTGGGCAATAAAGTCAAGTCTAACCTTTTTTATCCTTTGTGCTTTGTCTAATTTCATGTGCTCCTAGGGTCCCGCATGCAGAGGTTCCACACCCGGCACTTCAGACCAGATTTCCTAGTGCAGAATGGCTGGGTCGACACCTCAGCTCCTGGGGCCCAGTGCAGACTCCGCGATATAGAGCCTGAGCTGCAGCCAACCCGGCCCTCGAGAGCTCCGCCCCCTCCCTCCCACTGACTCTGACAGGATCTCTACACAGCAGCCCAGCCCACAGCCCACGGGGTAGTGCATGCTCTCACCTCTCCATTCTCTGATCAAAATATAAAGTTTCCTTTGCTTGTGAACCAAACTCAGTCTCGATCTGTTGGCCCCAATGACACTGGGCAGGGGGACACTTGTTGGGGTCCACTCTGGAGGATCAGTAACAGAAATTGAGACTATTGTAACCTCAATGAACAGATGTGTGAGCCAAACTGTAGTTAACATAGAACAGTGTATAAGGCTCGGGTAAAATAAGATGTTTCTAACACTTCCATTTGATATTTCCATCACTTTATTATAAGCAAGTTCAGTGAAAAGGTTTGTCTTATTCGTCAGGTCAATATTAGAGAAACAAAGTGATTTCTTTCCAAGGATATACATCTAATAATCTTGGTTAAAGCTTCAATCTTGTTTTAAATGCTTTTCCATTGAAAATGATACCTCTCTTTCAGCTCCCCCATTTCTGAGAAGTATAAAATCTTATAATTTATTATTACCAAAGGGGAAAGGTGGGAGGAGGGATAAATTAACAGTTTGGGATTAACACATACACACTGCTATGTATAAAATAGATCATCAACAAGGAACTACTGTATAGCACAGGGAACTACACTCAACATTTTGCAATAACCTATAAGGGGAAATAATCTGAAAAAGAATAGATATTTTTATTGACATCATCTATCAATGACAGTTAAAGTGTAACCTAAGGGAAGCTGGTGGTGAGTGCTTCTGACCCTGAAGACTTCAATCATCTAAAGTTTGGACTCTGCCTACTTCCCAAGGCCCTTAATGAACATATGTGTAGCCGTAGCTTAAAAAATTCCCCAGTTTGGGTTTCGGGGAGACACTGATTTTGAAAAAGCCCTGGTGTTCTCCTTACATGAATGGGACTCTTCCTACTGCTAAAACATGTCTGTCACACCCAGAGGATGGTATACCGTCTGATCGGGAAGAGTTTGGAAAAGGCATCTCATCTCCTCATCTCCTGGTGCTCGGGTTCACCCCTCCAGCGTATTTACTAACAGTCTCCCCACTTGGAGAGGTCAGCACTGTCAACATCCTGTTGCATACAGTTTGGAATTTGTCCAGAGGATGAAGCGGAAGGATGAGGAACAATGAGAGACAAGTCCTAGGTGTTCAGACAGGCACATGTCACTCTAATTTCCAATCAGGAAGACGAATTGACCAAAGGCTAGGGTTGCCCATGGAAACAGTATAGGGCTTGAGGAAATCCCGCTGCTTTGTGGCCAGTTCCCATAAACACAAGTTGAACAATGGAACTCAGGGGCAGTAAAATTCACGAAACTGCAGAGTTGAAAATATCCATCACTGAAAAATGTCTTGAGGAAAGTCAGAGAAAAGGACTTGTAAGCAAGGGAGAATGGCAGGAAAGGGATTTGAGGAGGAAGAAAGGACTCGCCGTTAAGCACAAGAAAAGGACCTGAACATTGCCAACATTGCAGTTGGCCAAAAAGGGTGTATGCGTTTTTTTCTGTATATATTCAAGAAAAGGGCATACACTTTTTTAGCCAACCAAACAGGTGGGCACTGGAAGTCAATACTACAAAAGATATCACTTCGCATCAGTCAGAAGAGCCATCCTCATAAAGCGTAAACAACAGAAATGCAGGACAGGGCAAGGAGAAGAGGGAGCCCTGTGAGACTTATAGTGGAAATGTATATTGCCAACGGCCATTCTGGAGAAGTGTATTGTGTTTACTAAAGCATCTGAAAAATGAGCTACAGAGCATAGGGCACTTGCACTCATGGGCGTATATCTTGGGAAAAACAAAAATCGAGAGGACACAGGCACCCCAATGTTTACCCCCTCTCTGTTTAAAAGATCCTCGACTAGGATATAACTTAAATGTCTCTGGAGAGAAAAAATGGATAGAGATGTGGTACTTAGGTAGAGTGGAATATTATTCAACCTGGAAATCAATGAAATATGGCCAGTTGTAACAACTCCGGAGGAGTTACGTATGATCATTCTAAGTGACATAATTCAAAAAGAAAAAGACACATATCATAAGATATCACTTAAAGGTGGAATCCAAAATGGCTACACATGAAATAAATTACAAAACAAAAACATAGTCAAATATGTAGAAAACACGCATAAGGCTGCTAAACGGGAAAGGTGGGGAGGGGTGAGGCATCATCCAGGAGGTTGAAATTAGCAAAGATACCATTCCAAATACCAAACTGATAATCAACAAGGCCTACACGGTAGCTGAAAGAACTGCACTCGGCACACTCAAGTCACCGGAAAAGAATATATACGACTGGTAAGAATCTGAAAAAGAATTTACTGATGTCTCTCTGTACGTGAATCAAGTGGATGTACAGCAGCAAGAAACAGAGCTTTGAAAATCAGCTGTAACCAATATAGTAATAAATTGAAAAAAATAAACGACAGAGAGACAGAGAAAACCTCTTACAACTTTTCCTCAGGGACGGTGATGCAACATGGATTGAACACATCTAGACCCACAGCAGGATGAGACATAAGGCTGGAAACTGTTCGCGCTAAGAGAAATGTGAGGTTGGGTGAGGAAACGCACACCCTTTAAAGTAATACTACCTGGTACCCATTCAATGGGTCCCAAATCTGCAGGTTCAAGGGATCTTCCTACAGCTAAAACATGCATGGAAAACCCAGAGGACTGTACACCATGTGATCGGGAGATGTGTCTAAAATGCAGCTCATTTATCCTCTCCTGGTGCTCCTGTTCACCATTCCAGCCACGTTACTTAGAATCTCCCCACTTGGAGAATCAGCACATTTCAACTTCTGTTTCACACATTTTGCAAATTGTGAGGAGGATGAACGGGAAGAGGGGGAACCAATGAGAGAATAGTTGTAGGGGTTTGGACGGGCACATATCAGTCTAATTTCCCATTAAGAATAAGAATTGAAAAAAGGCTCAGCCCGCCTCGCCGGAGCCAAAATAGGGCCTGAAGCAATCCTGCAGGTTTGAGCCCAGCTCACAAAAGAGCAACTTAAAAAATGGAGCTCAGGGTCACTGCAATTCACAAACCTGCAGAGTTATAAATGAAAACTAACGTCCAAAAATATGTTGAGGTAAGGCAAAGAAGAGGATCTGAATGCAAGACAGAATTGCAAGAAACAGATTTCTAAAGATAGATTGGACTCGTCTTTAAAGCACATGAAAAGCGGCAGAATTTCGACAATGATGCAGTTGGCCCAAAAGGGCGTATGCGTTTTTCCTGATTATATCCAGGAAAAAATGCATACGCACTTTATGGGCAACGAAGCAAGCAAGCAATGCAAATGTGCACAACAAAGAAGTCTCATTTCCCACCGGTCAAAAGGGCCATCCTAAAAAATTGTAAAAACCAGAAATGCAGGACAGGCCATGGAGAAGAGGGAGCCTTTATACACTGATGGGCAGTGTGTGAACTGCCGAGAGCCACTCTGGAGAAGTGTATGGTGGTTCCTAAATCATCTAAAAAACAGAGCTACAGAGCATAGGACACTTCCAATCATGGGAGTATATCTAGGGAAGTCTAAAAATCAACAAGACACAAGCACACCACAGTTTAGGGCTACTCTGTTTACAAGAACCTCAACTTCAGTACACCTTAAATATCCCAGGAAAGAGAACAATGGATAAAGAAGATGTGGTACTTATGTACAATGGAATATCTCTTCACCATGAAATCAATGTAATAAGGTTAGTAGAAGGATAAAGAGTGGATTTAGGTCCGATAATACTACTTGAAATAAGTCAAACAGAAAAAGAAACATATCATAAGATATCACTTATAGAGGGAGGGTAAATATGGCTGCACAAGAAATGAATTACAGAACAAAACAGTGTCTCACATTTAGAAAACACACTTATGTCAGCTTAAGGGGAAAGGAGAGGTGGGGTGATGCATAAAACCAGAGTTTGAAATTAGCACAGATACCGTTCAATAAACCAAATAGATATTAGACAAGATCTACACCTTGCTCAATGAACTGGCCTCAACACACCCTATACACCGCAGAGAAATATATCTGAGTAATAAGAATCTTAAAACCCATGTATTGATATATCTCCATAAGGGAATCAAGTGTGTGCAGAGCGGCACAAACACAGCAGTGAAAATGAGCTAAACCCCATTATAGAAATAAATTTTAAAAACAAAACGCAGAAACAATGAAAGAGAGAAAAATTCTTACAAAATTTGCTCAGGGGCTGTGATGCAACCTGGATTGACCACATGTAAACCCACAGCTGGATAAGACATAAGGCTGGACACTTGGGGATGAGAGGATTGGTGAGCTTTGGTGAGCAACTGCCAAAAGTTTAATGTAATACTTCATGCTACTCATTCCAAGGGTCCCAACACTCCAGGTTGAAGGGAATCTTCCTACAGCCAAACCATGCTTGGGAAACCCAGCGACTGGTATACCATATGATCGGGAAAGGTTTCTAAAATGCACCTCATTTTTCCTCTCCTGGGACTCCGGATCGACATTCCAGCCGCTTACTAACAACATCCCCACATGGAGAGTCAATGTCTTTAAGTTCTGGTATCGCACAGTCTGCAGTTAGTGCAGAGGATGAATGGGAATAGGGGGAACCAGTGAGAAACTAGCTGTAGCGGTTTCAATGGGCACATGTCACTCTAATTTCACATCAGTAAGAAGAATAAACCAAAGGCACAGCAAGGTGCCCCAGAAGAAAAATAGGGCCTGAAGGAATCCTGTGGTTATGAGGCAAGATCACAAAAATAAGAGCTGAAAAATGGAGCTAAGAGCCACTGCAATTCAAAAACCTGCAGAGTTATAAAGGCCAACTATTTTCAAAAAATATATTGAGGTAAGGCTATGAAGAGGCATTGAAAGTAAGGCAGAATTGCAGGAAACCGATTTCAGGAGGTAGACTGGAATTGCATTGAAAGCATAGGAAAAGAGGCAGAACGTCCACAATGATGCACTTGGCCAAAAAGGGCGTATGCGTTTTTTCCTGAATATATTCAGGAAAAAACGCATACGCCCTTTTTGGCCAATCAAGCAAGCTTGCAAAGGAAATATGCACTACAATGAAGTCTCACTTCCCCCCGGTCAAAAGGGCCATCTGAAAAAAGTGTAAAATCCAGAAAGGCAGGACAGGCCATGGAGAACTGGGAGCCTTGTTATGCTGATGGGCGGGATGTAAATTGCCAACAGCCACTCGGGAGAAGTGTATGGTGTTTCCTGAAACATCTAAAAAACAAAGCAACAGAGCCTAGGGCACTTCCACTTATGGTCCTATAGCTTAGGGAAATTAAAATCAAAAAGACACAGCCACCCCAAAGTTTGGAATGGCTCTGTTTACAAGAACCTCGTTTACGGTAAAAGTTCAATATCGCAGAAAGCGAAAAATGGATAAAGAAGTGGTGGTACTTACGTACAATGCAATATCACTCAGCAATGAAATCTATGTCATCAGGCCCGTAGCAGCATAATGAGTGGATTCAGGTATGATGATTCTAACTGAAATAAGTCACACAGGAAAAGAAACATCATAAGATATCACTAATACACAGAATGTAAAATTGACTACACAGGAACTGGATTACAAAACAGAACAGGGTCTCAAATTTAGAAAACCAACTTATGCTTGCTAAAGGGGAAAGGCGAGTTGTGGTGCTACATAAAACCAGAGATTGAAATTAGCACAGATAAAGTTCCTTAAGCCAAATATGGAATAGACAAGAGCTACTCCTTGCTCAACGAAATGGACTCAACAACCCATATTAAACGCCTAAGAATGTACCTGACTAGTAAGTATCTTAAAACCTATGGATTGCTATGTCTCCGAAAGAGAATCAAGCGTGTGTACAGGGGCATAAACGCAGCAGTGATAGGATTGGAGAGGTTCGGTGAGCAAATGAAGACCCTTTGAAGTCATATTGCATGGTACCCATTCCACGGGTCTCAACTCTCCAGGTTTAAGGGATTCTTCCTTCAGCTAAAACATGCATGTGGAACCCAGAGTATGATCAACCGTGTGATCGGGAGACGTTTTCAAATATGTCTCAGTTCTCGTCCCCTGGTTCTCGGGTGCAACATTCCAGACGCTTAAATAACACTCTCCTGACTTGGAGAGTCAGTGCCTTTAACCTCCTGTTTGGCCCAGTTTGCAATTTCTGTGGAAGATGAACAGGAATAGGGAGAACCAATGAGAGACTAGCTGGAGGTGTCTGGACGGGCAAATTTAACTCTCATTTCCCACCAGGAAGAGGAACTAACCAAAGGCTCAGCGTGCCGTGCCGGAACCAGATTAAGGCCTGAAGCAATCGTGCGGTGTTGCGGCCAGCTCACAAGAAAACGAGTTGAAGAAAGGAGCTCAGGGGCACTGTAATTCACAAACCTGCAGAGTTATAAATGACAGCTATCGTCCAAAAATATACTGAAGTAAGGCTGCCAAGAGGACTTGAAAGCGGGGCAGAATTGCAGGAAACCGATTTCAGGAGGTAGACTGGAATTGCATTTAAAGCATAGGAAAAGAGGCAGAACGTCCACAATGATGCACTTGGCCAAAAAGGGCGTATGCGGTTTTTCCTGAATATATTCAGGAAAAAACGCATACGCCCTTTTTGGCCAACCAAGCAAGCTTGCAAAGGAAATCTGCACTACAATGAAGTCTCACTTCCCCCTGGTCAAAAGCGCCATCTGAAAAAACTGTAAAATCCAGAAAGTCAGGACAGGCCATGGAGAACGGGGAGCCTTGTTATGCTGATGGGCGGGATGTAAATTGCCAACAGCCACTGGGGAGAAGTGTATGACGTTTCCTGAAACATCTAAAACACAAAGCAACAGTGCCTAGGGCACTTCCACTTATGGTGCTATAGCTTAGGGAAATTAAAATCAAAAAGACACAGCCACACCAAAGTTTGGGACGGCTGTGTTTTCAAGAATCTCCTTTACGGTACAAGTTCAATATCGCAGAAAGTGAAAAATGGATAAAGATGTTTTGGTACTTACGTACAATGCAATATCACTCAGCAATGAAATCTATGTCATCAGGCCCATAGCAGCATAAAGAGTGGATTCAGGTATGATGATTCTAACTGAAATAAGTCACACAGAAAAAGAAATATCATAAGATATCACTAATACACGGAATGTAAACTTGGCTACACAGGAACTGGATTACAAAACAGAACAGGGTCTCAAATGTAGAAAACCAACTTATGCTTGCTTAAGGGGAAAGGTGAGTTGGGGTGCTGCATAAAACCAGAGATTGAAAAGAGCACAGATAAAGTTCCTTAAGCCAAATATGGAATAGACAAGAGCTACTCCTTGCTCAACGAAATGGACTCAACACCCCATATTAAACGCCTAAGAATGTACCTGACTAGTAAGTATCTTAAAACCTATGGATTACTATGTCTCTGAAAGAGAATCAAGCATGTGTACAGGGGCATAAACGCAGCAATGATAGGATTGGAGAGGTTCGGTGAGCAAATGAAGACCCTTTGAAGTCATATTGCATGGTACCCATTCCACGGGTCTCAACTCTCCAGGTTTAAGGGATTCTTCCTTCAGCTAAAACATGCATGTGGAACCCAGAGTATGATCAACCGTGTGATCGGGAGACGTGTTCAAATATGTCTCAGTTTTCGTCCCCTGGTACTCGGGTGCAATATTCCAGATGCTTTATTAACACTCTCCCGACTTGGAGAGTCAGTGCCTTTAACCTCCTGTTTGGCCCAGTTTGCAATTTCTGCGGAAGATGAACAGGAATAGGGAGAACCAATGAGAGACTAGCTGGAGGTGTCTGGACGGGCAAATTTAACTCTCATTTCCCACCAGGAAGAGGAATTAACCAAAGGCTCAGCGTGCCGTGCCGGAACCAGATTAGGGCCTGAAGCAATCATGCGGTGTTGCGGCCAGCTCACAAGAAAGCGAGTTGAAGAAAGGAGCTCAGGGGCACTGTAATTCACAAACCTGCAGAGTTTTAAATGACAGCTATCCTCCAAAAACATACTGAAGTAAGGCTGCCAAGAGGACTTGAAAGCGGAGCAGAATTGCAGGAAACCGATTTCAGGAGGTAGACTGGAATTGCATTTAAAGCATAGGAAAAGAGGCAGAACGTCCACAATGATGCACTTGGCCAAAAAGGGCGTATGCGTTTTTTCCTGAATATATTCAGGAAAAAACGCATACGCCCTTTTTAACCAACCAAGCAAGCTTGCAAAGGAAATCTGCACTACAATGAAGTATCAGTTCCCCCGGTCAAAAGGGCCATCTGAAAAAAGTGTAAAATCCAGA
Source organism: Orcinus orca (assembly GCF_937001465.1). Lineage (NCBI taxonomy): Eukaryota > Metazoa > Chordata > Mammalia > Artiodactyla > Delphinidae > Orcinus > Orcinus orca. Next base: position 733,787 of record NW_026043895.1, read on the forward strand.
AAGGCAGGACAGGCCATGGAGAACTGGGAGCATTGTTATGCTGATGGGCGGGATGTAAATTGCCAACAGCCACTCCGGTGAAGTGTATGGTGTTTCCTGAAACATCTAAAAAACAAAGGAACAGAGCCTAGGGCACTTCGACTTATGGTCCTATAGTTTAGGGAAATTAAAATCAAAAAGACACAGCCACCCCAAAGTTTGGGACGGCTCTGTTTACATGAACCTCGTGTACGGTACAAGTTCAATATCGCAGAAAGTGAAAAATGGATAAAGAAGTTGTGGTACTTACGTACAATGCAATATCACTCAGCAATGAAATCTATGTCATCAGGCCCGTAGCAGCATAATGAGTGGATACAGGTATGATGATTCTAACTGAAATAAGTCACACAGCAAAAGAAACATCATAAGATATCACTAATACACGGAATGTAAACTTGGCTACACAGGAACTGAATTACAAAACAGAACAGGATCTCAAATTTAGAAAACCAACTTATGCTTGCTTAAGGGGAAAGGTGAGTTGGGGTGCTGCATAAAACCAGAGATTGAAATGAGCACAGATAAAGTTCCTTAAACCAAATATGGAATAGACAAGAGCTACTTCTTGCTCAACAAAATTGACTCAATACCCCATATTAAATGCCTAAGAATGTACCTGACTGGTAAGTATCTTAAAACCTATGGAATGCTATGTCTCCGAAAGAGAATCAAGCGTGTGCACAGGGGCATAAACGCAGCAGTGTTGCGATTGGAGAGGTTCGGTGAGCAAATGCACACCCTTTGAAGTCTTATTGCATGGTACCCATTCCATGGGTCTCAACTCTCCAGGTTTAAGGGATTCTGCCTTCAGCTAAAACATGAATGTGGAACCCAGAGTATATTCAACCGTGTGATCGGGAGACGTGTTCAAATATGTCTCAGTTCTCGTCCCCTGGTACTCGGGTGCAACATTCCAGACGCTTTACTAACACTATCCCGACTTGGAGAGTCAGTGCCTTTAACCTCCTGTTTGGCCCAGTTTGCAATTTCTGCGGAAGATGAACAGGAATAGGGAGAACAAATGAGAGACTAGCTGGAGGTGACTGGACGGGCAAATTTAACTCTCATTTCCCACCAGGAAGTAGAATTAACCAAAGGCACAGCGTGCCGTGCCGGAACCAGATTAGGGCCTGAAGCAATCCTGCGGTGTTGCGGCCAGCTCACAAGAAAGCGAGTTGAAGAAAGGAGCTCAGGGGCACTGTAATTCACAAACCTGCAGAGTTATAAATGACAGCTATCGTCCAAAAATATACTGAAGTAAGGCTGCCAAGAAGACTTGAAAGCAGGGCAGAATTGCAGGAAACCGATTTCAGGAGGTAGACTGGAATTGCATTGAAAGCATAGGAAAAGAGGCAGAACGTCCACAATGATGCACTTGGCCAAAAAGGGCGTATGCGTTTTTTCCTGAATATATTCAGGAAAAAACGCATACGCCCTTTTTGGCCAATCAAGCAAGCTTGCAAAGGAAATCTGCACTACAATGAAGTCTCACTTCCCCCCGGTCAAAAGGGCCATCTGAAAAAAGTGTAAAATCCAGAAAGGCAGGACAGGCCATGGAGAACTGGGAGCCTTGTTATGCTGATGGGCGGGATGTAAATTGCCAACAGCCACTCGGGAGAAGTGTATGGTGTTTCCTGAAACATCTAAAAAACAAAGCAACAGAGCCTAGGGCACTTCCACTTAAGGTCCTATAGCTTAGGGAAATTAAAATCAAAAAGACACAGCCACCCCAAAGTTTGGGATGGCTCTGTTTACAAGAACCTCGTTTACGGTACAAGTTCAATATCGCAGAAAGCGAAAAATGGATAAAGAAGTGGTGGTACTTACGTACAATGCAATATCACTCAGCAATGAAATCTATGTCATCAGGCCCGTAGCAGCATAATGAGTGGATTCAGGTATGATGGTTCTAACTGAAATAAGTCACACAGGAAAAGAAACATCATAAGATATCACTAATACACAGAATGTAAAATTGACTACACAGGAACTGGATTACAAAACAGAACAGGGTCTCAAATTTAGAAAACCAACTTATGCTTGCTAAAGGGGAAAGGCGAGTTGTGGTGCTACATAAAACCAGAGATTGAAATTAGCACAGATAAAGTTCCTTAAGCCAAATATGGAATAGACAAGAGCTACTCCTTGCTCAACGAAATGGACTCAACAACCCATATTAAACGCCTAAGAATGTACCTGACTAGTAAGTATCTTAAAACCTATGGATTGCTATGTCTCCGAAAGAGAATCAAGCGTGTGTACAGGGGCATAAACGCAGCAGTGATAGGATTGGAGAGGTTCGGTGAGCAAATGAAGACCCTTTGAAGTCATATTGCATGGTACCCATTCCACGGGTCTCAACTCTCCAGGTTTAAGGGATTCTTCCTTCAGCTAAAACATGCATGTGGAACCCAGAGTATGATCAACCGTGTGATCGGGAGACGTTTTCAAATATGTCTCAGTTCTCGTCCCCTGGTTCTCGGGTGCAACATTCCAGACGCTTAAATAACACTCTCCTGACTTGGAGAGTCAGTGCCTTTAACCTCCTGTTTGGCCCAGTTTGCAATTTCTGTGGAAGATGAACAGGAATAGGGAGAACCATTGAGAGACTAGCTGGAGGTGTCTGGACGGGCAAATTTAACTCTCATTTCCCACCAGGAAGAGGAACTAACCAAAGGCTCAGCGTGCCGTGCCGGAACCAGATTAAGGCCTGAAGCAATCGTGCGGTGTTGCGGCCAGCTCACAAGAAAGCGAGTTGAAGAAAGGAGCTCAGGGGCACTGTAATTCACAAACCTGCAGAGTTATAAATGACAGCTATCGTCCAAAAATATACTGAAGTAAGGCTGCCAAGAGGACTTGAAAGCGGGGCAGAATTGCAGGAAACCGATTTCAGGAGGTAGACTGGAATTGCATTTAAAGCATAGGAAAAGAGGCAGAACGTCCACAATGATGCACTTGGCCAAAAAGGGCGTATGCGGTTTTTCCTGAATATATTCAGGAAAAAACGCATACGCCCTTTTTGGCCAACCAAGCAAGCTTGCAAAGGAAATCTGCACTACAATGAAGTCTCACTTCCCCCCGGTCAAAAGGGCCGTCTGAAAAAAGTGTAAAATCCAGAAAGGCAGGACAGGCCATGGAGAACGGGGAGCCTTGTTATGCTGATGGGCGGGATGTAAATTGCCAACAGCCACTGGGGAGAAGTGTATGGCGTTTCCTGAAACATCTAAAACACAAAGCAACAGTGCCTAGGGCACTTCCACTTATGGTGCTATAGCTTAGGGAAATTAAAATCAAAAAGACACAGCCACACCAAAGTTTGGGACGGCTGTGTTTTCAAGAATCTCCTTTACGGTACAAGTTCAATATCGCAGAAAGTGAAAAATGGATAAAGATGTTTTGGTACTTACGTACAATGCAATATCACTCAGCAATGAAATCTATGTCATCAGGCCCATAGCAGCATAAAGAGTGGATTCAGGTATGATGATTCTAACTGAAATAAGTCACACAGAAAAAGAAATATCATAAGATATCACTAATACACGGAATGTAAACTTGGCTACACAGGAACTGGATTACAAAACAGAACAGGGTCTCAAATGTAGAAAACCAACTTATGCTTGCTTAAGGGGAAAGGTGAGTTGGGGTGCTGCATAAAACCAGAGATTGAAAAGAGCACAGATAAAGTTCCTTAAGCCAAATATGGAATAGACAAGAGCTACTCCTTGCTCAACGAAATGGACTCAACACCCCATATTAAACGCCTAAGAATGTACCTGACTAGTAAGTATCTTAAAACCTATGGATTACTATGTCTCTGAAAGAGAATCAAGCATGTGTACAGGGGCATAAACACAGCAATGATAGGATTGGAGAGGTTCGGTGAGCAAATGAAGACCCTTTGAAGTCATATTGCATGGTACCCATTCCACGGGTCTCAACTCTCCAGGTTTAAGGGATTCTTCCTTCAGCTAAAACATGCCTGTGGAACCCAGAGTATGATCAACCGTGTGATCGGGAGACGTGTTCAAATATGTCTCAGTTTTCGTCCCCTGGTACTCGGGTGCAATATTCCAGATGCTTTATTAACACTCTCCCGACTTGGAGAGTCAGTGCCTTTAACCTCCTGTTTGGCCCAGTTTGCAATTTCTGCGGAAGATGAACAGGAATAGGGAGAACCAATGAGAGACTAGCTGGAGGTGTCTGGACGGGCAAATTTAACTCTCATTTCCCACCAGGAAGAGGAATTAACCAAAGGCTCAGCGTGCCGTGCCGGAACCAGATTAGGGCCTGAAGCAATCATGCGGTGTTGCGGCCAGCTCACAAGAAAGCGAGTTGAAGAAAGGAGCTCAGGGGCACTGTAATTCACAAACCTGCAGAGTTTTAAATGACAGCTATCCTCCAAAAACATACTGAAGTAAGGCTGCCAAGAAGACTTGAAAGCAGGGCAGAATTGCAGGAAACCGATTTCAGGAGGTAGACTGGAATTGCATTTAAAGCATAGGAAAAGAGGCAGAACGTCCACAATGATGCACTTGGCCAAAAAGGGCGTATGCGTTTTTTCCTGAATATATTCAGGAAAAAACGCATACGCCCTTTTTAACCAACCAAGCAAGCTTCCAAAGGAAATCTGCACTACAATGAAGTATCAGTTCCCCCGGTCAAAAGGGCCATCTGAAAAAAGTGTAAAATCCAGAAAGGCAGGACAGGCCATGGAGAACTGGGAGCATTGTTATGCTGATGGGCGGGATGTAAATTGCCAACAGCCACTCCGGTGAAGTGTATGGTGTTTCCTGAAACATCTAAAAAACAAAGGAACAGAGCCTAGGGCACTTCGACTTATGGTCCTATAGTTTAGGGAAATTAAAATCAAAAAGACACAGCCACCCCAAAGTTTGGGACGGCTCTGTTTACATGAACCTCGTGTACGGTACAAGTTCAATATCGCAGAAAGTGAAAAATGGATAAAGAAGTTGTGGTACTTACGTACAATGCAATATCACTCAGCAATGAAATCTATGTCATCAGGCCCGTAGCAGCATAATGAGTGGATACAGGTATGATGATTCTAACTGAAATAAGTCACACAGCAAAAGAAACATCATAAGATATCACTAATACACGGAATGTAAACTTGGCTACACAGGAACTGAATTACAAAACAGAACAGGGTCTCAAATTTAGAAAACCAACTTATGCTTGCTTAAGGGGAAAGGTGAGTTGGGGTGCTGCATAAAACCAGAGATTGAAATGAGCACAGATAAAGTTCCTTAAACCAAATATGGAATAGACAAGAGCTACTTCTTGCTCAACAAAATTGACTCAATACCCCATATTAAATGCCTAAGAATGTACCTGACTGGTAAGTATCTTAAAACCTATGGAATGCTATGTCTCCGAAAGAGAATCAAGCGTGTGCACAGGGGCATAAACGCAGCAGTGTTGGGATTGGAGAGGTTCGGTGAGCAAATGCACACCCTTTGAAGTCTTATTGCATGGTACCCATTCCATGGGTCTCAACTCTCCAGGTTTAAGGGATTCTGCCTTCAGCTAAAACATGAATGTGGAACCCAGAGTATATTCAACCGTGTGATCGGGAGACGTGTTCAAATATGTCTCAGTTCTCGTCCCCTGGTACTCGGGTGCAACATTCCAGACGCTTTACTAACACTATCCCGACTTGGAGAGTCAGTGCCTTTAACCTCCTGTTTGGCCCAGTTTGCAATTTTTGTGGAAGATGAACAGGAATAGGGAGAACAAATGAGAGACTAGCTGGAGGTGACTGGACGGGCAAATTTAACTCTCATTTCCCACCAGGAAGTAGAATTAACCAAAGGCACAGCGTGCCGTGCCGGAACCAGATTAGGGCCTGAAGCAATCCTGCGGTGTTGCGGCCAGCTCACAAGAAAGCGAGTTGAAGAAAGGAGCTCAGGGGCACTGTAATTCACAAACCTGCAGAGTTATAAATGACAGCTATCGTCCAAAAATATACTGAAGTAAGGCTGCCAAGAAGACTTGAAAGCAGGGCAGAATTGCAGGAAACCGATTTCAGGAGGTAGACTGGAATTGCATTTAAAGCATAGGAAAAGAGGCAGAACGTCCACAATGATGCACTTGGCCAAAAAGGGCGTATGCGTTTTTTCCTGAATATATTCAGGAAAAAACGCATACGCCCTTTTGGCCAATCAAGCAAGCTTGCAAAGGAAATATGCACTACAATGAAGTCTCACTTCCCCCCGGTCAAAAGGGCCATCTGAAAAAAGTGTAAAATCCAGAAAGGCAGGACAGGCCATGGAGAACTGGGAGCCTTGTTATGCTGATGGGCGGGATGTAAATTGCCAACAGCCACTCGGGAGAAGTGTATGGTGTTTCCTGAAACATCTAAAAAACAAAGCAACAGAGCCTAGGGCACTTCCACTTAAGGTCCTATAGCTTAGGGAAATTAAAATCAAAAAGACACAGCCACCCCAAAGTTTGGGATGGCTCTGTTTACAAGAACCTCGTTTACGGTACAAGTTCAATATCGCAGAAAGTGAAAAATGGATAAAGAAGTGGTGGTACTTACGTACAATGCAATATCACTCAGCAATGAAATCTATGTCATCAGGCCCGTAGCAGCATAATGAGTGGATTCAGGTATGATGGTTCTAACTGAAATAAGTCACACAGGAAAAGAAACATCATAAGATATCACTAATACACAGAATGTAAAATTGACTACACAGGAACTGGATTACAAAACAGAACAGGGTCTCAAATTTAGAAAACCAACTTATGCTTGCTAAAGGGGAAAGGCGAGTTGTGGTGCTACATAAAACCAGAGATTGAAATTAGCACAGATAAAGTTCCTTAAGCCAAATATGGAATAGACAAGAGCTACTCCTTGCTCAACGAAATGGACTCAACAACCCATATTAAACGCCTAAGAATGTACCTGACTAGTAAGTATCTTAAAACCTATGGATTGCTATGTCTCCGAAAGAGAATCAAGCGTGTGTACAGGGGCATAAACGCAGCAGTGATAGGATTGGAGAGGTTCGGTGAGCAAATGAAGACCCTTTGAAGTCATATTGCATGGTACCCATTCCACGGGTCTCAACTCTCCAGGTTTAAGGGATTCTTCCTTCAGCTAAAACATGCATGTGGAACCCAGAGTATGATCAACCGTGTGATCGGGAGACGTTTTCAAATATGTCTCAGTTCTCGTCCCCTGGTTCTCGGGTGCAACATTCCAGACGCTTAAATAACACTCTCCTGACTTGGAGAGTCAGTGCCTTTAACCTCCTGTTTGGCCCAGTTTGCAATTTCTGTGGAAGATGAACAGGAATAGGGAGAACCATTGAGAGACTAGCTGGAGGTGTCTGGACGGGCAAATTTAACTCTCATTTCCCACCAGGAAGAGGAACTAACCAAAGGCTCAGCGTGCCGTGCCGGAACCAGATTAAGGCCTGAAGCAATCGTGCGGTGTTGCGGCCAGCTCACAAGAAAGCGAGTTGAAGAAAGGAGTTCAGGGGCACTGTAATTCACAAACCTGCAGAGTTATAAATGACAGCTATCGTCCAAAAATATACTGAAGTAAGGCTGCCAAGAGGACTTGAAAGCGGGGCAGAATTGCAGGAAACCGATTTCAGGAGGTAGACTGGAATTGCATTTAAAGCATAGGAAAAGAGGCAGAACGTCCACAATGATGCACTTGGCCAAAAAGGGCGTATGCGGTTTTTCCTGAATATATTCAGGAAAAAACGCATACGCCCTTTTTGGCCAACCAAGCAAGCTTGCAAAGGAAATCTGCACTACAATGAAGTCTCACTTCCCCCCGGTCAAAAGGGCCGTCTGAAAAAAGTGTAAAATCCAGAAAGGCAGGACAGGCCATGGAGAACGGGGAGCCTTGTTATGCTGATGGGCGGGATGTAAATTGCCAACAGCCACTGGGGAGAAGTGTATGGCGTTTCCTGAAACATCTAAAACACAAAGCAACAGTGCCTAGGGCACTTCCACTTATGGTGCTATAGCTTAGGGAAATTAAAATCAAAAAGACACAGCCACACCAAAGTTTGGGACGGCTGTGTTTTCAAGAATCTCCTTTACGGTACAAGTTCAATATCGCAGAAAGTGAAAAATGGATAAAGATGTTTTGGTACTTACGTACAATGCAATATCACTCAGCAATGAAATCTATGTCATCAGGCCCATAGCAGCATAAAGAGTGGATTCAGGTATGATGATTCTAACTGAAATAAGTCACACAGAAAAAGAAATATCATAAGATATCACTAATACACGGAATGTAAACTTGGCTACACAGGAACTGGATTACAAAACAGAACAGGGTCTCAAATGTAGAAAACCAACTTATGCTTTCTTAAGGGGAAAGGTGAGTTGGGGTGCTGCATAAAACCAGAGATTGAAAAGAGCACAGATAAAGTTCCTTAAGCCAAATATGGAATAGACAAGAGCTACTCCTTGCTCAACGAAATGGACTCAACACCCCATATTAAACGCCTAAGAATGTACCTGACTAGTAAGTATCTTAAAACCTATGGATTACTATGTCTCTGAAAGAGAATCAAGCATGTGTACAGGGGCATAAACACAGCAATGATAGGATTGGAGAGGTTCGGTGAGCAAATGAAGACCCTTTGAAGTCATATTGCATGGTACCCATTCCACGGGTCTCAACTCTCCAGGTTTAAGGGATTCTTCCTTCAGCTAAAACATGCATGTGGAACCCAGAGTATGATCAACCGTGTGATCGGGAGACGTGTTCAAATATGTCTCAGTTTTCGTCCCCTGGTACTCGGGTGCAATATTCCAGATGCTTTATTAACACTCTCCCGACTTGGAGAGTCAGTGCCTTTAACCTCCTGTTTGGCCCAGTTTGCAATTTCTGCGGAAGATGAACAGGAATAGGGAGAACCAATGAGAGACTAGCTGGAGGTGTCTGGACGGGCAAATTTAACTCTCATTTCCCACCAGGAAGAGGAATTAACCAAAGGCTCAGCGTGCCGTGCCGGAACCAGATTAGGGCCTGAAGCAATCATGCGGTGTTGCGGCCAGCTCACAAGAAAGCGAGTTGAAGAAAGGAGCTCTGGGGCACTGTAATTCACAAACCTGCAGAGTTTTAAATGACAGCTATCCTCCAAAAACATACTGAAGTAAGGCTGCCAACAGGACTTGAAAGCGGAGCAGAATTGCAGGAAACCGATTTCAGGAGGTAGACTGGAATTGCATTTAAAGCATAGGAAAAGAGGCAGAACGTCCACAATGATGCACTTGGCCAAAAAGGGCGTATGCGTTTTTTCCTGAATATATTCAGGAAAAAACGCATACGCCCTTTTTAGCCAACCAAGCAAGCTTGCAAAGGAAATCTGCACTACAATGAAGTATCAGTTCCCCCGGTCAAAAGGGCCATCTGAAAAAAGTGTAAAATCCAGAAAGGCAGGACAGGCCATGGAGAACTGGGAGCATTGTTATGCTGATGGGCGGGATGTAAATTGCCAACAGCCACTCCGGTGAAGTGTATGGTGTTTCCTGAAACATCTAAAAAACAAAGGAACAGAGCCTAGGGCACTTCGACTTATGGTCCTATAGTTTAGGGAAATTAAAATCAAAAAGACACAGCCACCCCAAAGTTTGGGACGGCTCTGTTTACATGAACCTCGTGTACGGTACAAGTTCAATATCGCAGAAAGTGAAAAATGGATAAAGAAGTTGTGGTACTTACGTACAATGCAATATCACTCAGCAATGAAATCTATGTCATCAGGCCCGTAGCAGCATAATGAGTGGATACAGGTATGATGATTCTAACTGAAATAAGTCACACAGCAAAAGAAACATCATAAGATATCACTAATACACGGAATGTAAACTTGGCTACACAGGAACTGAATTACAAAACAGAACAGGGTCTCAAATTTAGAAAACCAACTTATGCTTGCTTAAGGGGAAAGGTGAGTTGGGGTGCTGCATAAAACCAGAGATTGAAATGAGCACAGATAAAGTTCCTTAAACCAAATATGGAATAGACAAGAGCTACTTCTTGCTCAACAAAATTGACTCAATACCCCATATTAAATGCCTAAGAATGTACCTGACTGGTAAGTATCTTAAAACCTATGGAATGCTATGTCTCCGAAAGAGAATCAAGCGTGTGCACAGGGGCATAAACGCAGCAGTGTTGGGATTGGAGAGGTTCGGTGAGCAAATGCACACCCTTTGAAGTCTTATTGCATGGTACCCATTCCATGGGTCTCAACTCTCCAGGTTTAAGGGATTCTGCCTTCAGCTAAAACATGAATGTGGAACCCAGAGTATATTCAACCGTGTGATCGGGAGACGTGTTCAAATATGTCTCAGTTCTCGTCCCCTGGTACTCGGGTGCAACATTCCAGACGCTTTACTAACACTATCCCGACTTGGAGAGTCAGTGCCTTTAACCTCCTGTTTGGCCCAGTTTGCAATTTTTGTGGAAGATGAACAGGAATAGGGAGAACAAATGAGAGACTAGCTGGAGGTGACTGGACGGGCAAATTTAACTCTCATTTCCCACCAGGAAGTAGAATTAACCAAAGGCACAGCGTGCCGTGCCGGAACCAGATTAGGGCCTGAAGCAATCCTGCGGTGTTGCGGCCAGCTCACAAGAAAGCGAGTTGAAGAAAGGAGCTCAGGGGCACTGTAATTCACAAACCTGCAGAGTTATAAATGACAGCTATCGTCCAAAAATATACTGAAGTAAGGCTGCCAAGAAGACTTGAAAGCAGGGCAGAATTGCAGGAAACCGATTTCAGGAGGTAGACTGGAATTGCATTTAAAGCATAGGAAAAGAGGCAGAACGTCCACAATGATGCACTTGGCCAAAAAGGGCGTATGCGTTTTTTCCTGAATATATTCAGGAAAAAACGCATACGCCCTTTTGGCCAATCAAGCAAGCTTGCAAAGGAAATATGCACTACAATGAAGTCTCACTTCCCCCCGGTCAAAAGGGCCATCTGAAAAAAGTGTAAAATCCAGAAAGGCAGGACAGGCCATGGAGAACTGGGAGCCTTGTTATGCTGATGGGCGGGATGTAAATTGCCAACAGCCACTCGGGAGAAGTGTATGGTGTTTCCTGAAACATCTAAAAAACAAAGCAACAGAGCCTAGGGCACTTCCACTTAAGGTCCTATAGCTTAGGGAAATTAAAATCAAAAAGACACAGCCACCCCAAAGTTTGGGATGGCTCTGTTTACAAGAACCTCGTTTACGGTACAAGTTCAATATCGCAGAAAGTGAAAAATGGATAAAGAAGTGGTGGTACTTACGTACAATGCAATATCACTCAGCAATGAAATCTATGTCATCAGGCCCGTAGCAGCATAATGAGTGGATTCAGGTATGATGGTTCTAACTGAAATAAGTCACACAGGAAAAGAAACATCATAAGATATCACTAATACACAGAATGTAAAATTGACTACACAGGAACTGGATTACAAAACAGAACAGGGTCTCAAATTTAGAAAACCAACTTATGCTTGCTAAAGGGGAAAGGCGAGTTGTGGTGCTACATAAAACCAGAGATTGAAATTAGCACAGATAAAGTTCCTTAAGCCAAATATGGAATAGACAAGAGCTACTCCTTGCTCAACGAAATGGACTCAACAACCCATATTAAACGCCTAAGAATGTACCTGACTAGTAAGTATCTTAAAACCTATGGATTGCTATGTCTCCGAAAGAGAATCAAGCGTGTGTACAGGGGCATAAACGCAGCAGTGATAGGATTGGAGAGGTTCGGTGAGCAAATGAAGACCCTTTGAAGTCATATTGCATGGTACCCATTCCACGGGTCTCAACTCTCCAGGTTTAAGGGATTCTTCCTTCAGCTAAAACATGCATGTGGAACCCAGAGTATGATCAACCGTGTGATCGGGAGACGTTTTCAAATATGTCTCAGTTCTCGTCCCCTGGTTCTCGGGTGCAACATTCCAGACGCTTAAATAACACTCTCCTGACTTGGAGAGTCAGTGCCTTTAACCTCCTGTTTGGCCCAGTTTGCAATTTCTGTGGAAGATGAACAGGAATAGGGAGAACCATTGAGAGACTAGCTGGAGGTGTCTGGACGGGCAAATTTAACTCTCATTTCCCACCAGGAAGAGGAACTAACCAAAGGCTCAGCGTGCCGTGCCGGAACCAGATTAAGGCCTGAAGCAATCGTGCGGTGTTGCGGCCAGCTCACAAGAAAGCGAGTTGAAGAAAGGAGTTCAGGGGCACTGTAATTCACAAACCTGCAGAGTTATAAATGACAGCTATCGTCCAAAAATATACTGAAGTAAGGCTGCCAAGAGGACTTGAAAGCGGGGCAGAATTGCAGGAAACCGATTTCAGGAGGTAGACTGGAATTGCATTTAAAGCATAGGAAAAGAGGCAGAACGTCCACAATGATGCACTTGGCCAAAAAGGGCGTATGCGGTTTTTCCTGAATATATTCAGGAAAAAACGCATACGCCCTTTTTGGCCAACCAAGCAAGCTTGCAAAGGAAATCTGCACTACAATGAAGTCTCACTTCCCCCCGGTCAAAAGGGCCGTCTGAAAAAAGTGTAAAATCCAGAAAGGCAGGACAGGCCATGGAGAACGGGGAGCCTTGTTATGCTGATGGGCGGGATGTAAATTGCCAACAGCCACTGGGGAGAAGTGTATGGCGTTTCCTGAAACATCTAAAACACAAAGCAACAGTGCCTAGGGCACTTCCACTTATGGTGCTATAGCTTAGGGAAATTAAAATCAAAAAGACACAGCCACACCAAAGTTTGGGACGGCTGTGTTTTCAAGAATCTCCTTTACGGTACAAGTTCAATATCGCAGAAAGTGAAAAATGGATAAAGATGTTTTGGTACTTACGTACAATGCAATATCACTCAGCAATGAAATCTATGTCATCAGGCCCATAGCAGCATAAAGAGTGGATTCAGGTATGATGATTCTAACTGAAATAAGTCACACAGAAAAAGAAATATCATAAGATATCACTAATACACGGAATGTAAACTTGGCTACACAGGAACTGGATTACAAAACAGAACAGGGTCTCAAATGTAGAAAACCAACTTATGCTTTCTTAAGGGGAAAGGTGAGTTGGGGTGCTGCATAAAACCAGAGATTGAAAAGAGCACAGATAAAGTTCCTTAAGCCAAATATGGAATAGACAAGAGCTACTCCTTGCTCAACGAAATGGACTCAACACCCCATATTAAACGCCTAAGAATGTACCTGACTAGTAAGTATCTTAAAACCTATGGATTACTATGTCTCTGAAAGAGAATCAAGCATGTGTACAGGGGCATAAACACAGCAATGATAGGATTGGAGAGGTTCGGTGAGCAAATGAAGACCCTTTGAAGTCATATTGCATGGTACCCATTCCACGGGTCTCAACTCTCCAGGTTTAAGGGATTCTTCCTTCAGCTAAAACATGCATGTGGAACCCAGAGTATGATCAACCGTGTGATCGGGAGACGTGTTCAAATATGTCTCAGTTTTCGTCCCCTGGTACTCGGGTGCAATATTCCAGATGCTTTATTAACACTCTCCCGACTTGGAGAGTCAGTGCCTTTAACCTCCTGTTTGGCCCAGTTTGCAATTTCTGCGGAAGATGAACAGGAATAGGGAGAACCAATGAGAGACTAGCTGGAGGTGTCTGGACGGGCAAATTTAACTCTCATTTCCCACCAGGAAGAGGAATTAACCAAAGGCTCAGCGTGCCGTGCCGGAACCAGATTAGGGCCTGAAGCAATCATGCGGTGTTGCGGCCAGCTCACAAGAAAGCGAGTTGAAGAAAGGAGCTCTGGGGCACTGTAATTCACAAACCTGCAGAGTTTTAAATGACAGCTATCCTCCAAAAACATACTGAAGTAAGGCTGCCAACAGGACTTGAAAGCGGAGCAGAATTGCAGGAAACCGATTTCAGGAGGTAGACTGGAATTGCATTTAAAGCATAGGAAAAGAGGCAGAACGTCCACAATGATGCACTTGGCCAAAAAGGGCGTATGCGTTTTTTCCTGAATATATTCAGGAAAAAACGCATACGCCCTTTTTAGCCAACCAAGCAAGCTTGCAAAGGAAATCTGCACTACAATGAAGTATCAGTTCCCCCGGTCAAAAGGGCCATCTGAAAAAAGTGTAAAATCCAGAAAGGCAGGACAGGCCATGGAGAACTGGGAGCATTGTTATGCTGATGGGCGGGATGTAAATTGCCAACAGCCACTCCGGTGAAGTGTATGGTGTTTCCTGAAACATCTAAAAAACAAAGGAACAGAGCCTAGGGCACTTCGACTTATGGTCCTATATCTTAGGGAAATTAAAATCAAAAAGACACAGCCACCCCAAAGTTTGGGACGGCTCTGTTTACAAGAACCTCGTGTACGGTACAAGTTCAATATCGCAGAAAGTGAAAAATGGATAAAGAAGTTGTGGTACTTACGTACAATGCAATATCACTCAGCAATGAAATCTATGTCATCAGGCCCGTAGCAGCATAATGAGTGGATACAGGTATGATGATTCTAACTGAAATAAGTCACACAGCAAAAGAAACATCATAAGATATCACTAATACACGGAATGTAAACTTGGCTACACAGGAACTGAATTACAAAACAGAACAGGGTCTCAAATTTAGAAAACCAACTTATGCTTGCTTAAGGGGAAAGGTGAGTTGGGGTGCTGCATAAAACCAGAGATTGAAATGAGCACAGATAAAGTTCCTTAAACCAAATATGGAATAGACAAGAGCTACTCCTTGCTCAACAAAATGGACTCAATACCCCATATTAAATGCCTAAGAATGTACCTGACTGGTAAGTATCTTAAAACCTATGGAATGCTATGTCTCCGAAAGAGAATCAAGCGTGTGCACAGGGGCATAAACGCAGCAGTGTTGGGATTGGAGAGGTTCGGTGAGCAAATGCACACCCTTTGAAGTCTTTTTGCATGGTACCCATTCCATGGGTCTCAACTCTCCAGGTTTAAGGGATTCTGCCTTCAGCTAAAACATGAATGTGGAACCCAGAGTATATTCAACCGTGTGATCGGGAGACGTGTTCAAATATGTCTCAGTTCTCGTCCCCTGGTACTCGGGTGCAACATTCCAGACGCTTTACTAACACTATCCCGACTTGGAGAGTCAGTGCCTTTAACCTCCTGTTTGGCCCAGTTTGCAATTTTTGTGGAAGATGAACAGGAATAGGGAGAACAAATGAGAGACTAGCTGGAGGTGACTGGACGGGCAAATTTAACTCTCATTTCCCACCAGGAAGAGGAATTAACCAAAGGCTCAGCGTGCCGTGCCGGAACCAGATTAGGGCCTGAAGCAATCCTGCGGTGTTGCGGCCAGCTCACAAGAAAGCGAGTTGAAGAAAGGAGCTCAGGGGCACTGTAATTCACAAACCTGCAGAGTTATAAATGACAGCTATCGTCCAAAAATATACTGAAGTAAGGCTGCCAAGAAGACTTGAAAGCAGGGCAGAATTGCAGGAAACCGATTTCAGGAGGTAGACTGGAATTGCATTTAAAGCATAGGAAAAGAGGCAGAACGTCCACAATGATGCATTTGGCCAAAAAGGGCGTACGCGTTTTTTCCTGAATATATTCAGGAAAAAACGCGTACGCACTTTTTGGCCAACCAAGCAAGCTTGCAAAGGAAATCTGCACTACAATGAAGTCTCACTTCCCCCCGGTCAAAAGGGCCATCTGAAAAAAGTGTAAAATCCAGAAAGGCAGGACAGGCCATGGAGAACTGGGAGCATTGTTATGCTGATGGGCGGGATGTAAATTGCCAACAGCCACTCGGGAGATGTGTATGGTGTTTCCTGAAACATCTAAAAAACAAAGGAACAGAGCCTAGGGCACTTCGACTTATGGTCCTATAGCTTAGGGAAATTAAAATCAAAAAGACACAGCCACCCCAAAGTTTGGGACGGCTCTGTTTACAAGAACCTCGTTTACGGTACAAGGTCAATATCGCAGAAAGTGAAAAATGGATAAAGAAGTTGTGGTACTTACGTACAATGCAATATCACTCAGCAATGAAATCTATGTCATCAGGCCCGTAGCAGCATAATGAGTGGATACAGGTATGATGATTCTAACTGAAATAAGTCACACAGAAAAAGAAACATCATAAGATATCACTAATACACGGAATGTAAACTTGGCTATACAGGAACTGGATTACAAAACAGAAGAGGTTCTCAAATGTAGAAAACCAACTTATGCTTGCTTAAGGGGAAAGGTGAGTAGGGGTGCTGCATAAAACCAGAGATTGAAATGAGCACAGATAAAGTTCCTTAAACCAAATATGGAATAGACAAGAGCTACTCCTTGCTCAACAAAATGGACTCAATACCCCATATTAAATGCCTAAGAATGTACCTGACTGGTAAGTATCTTAAAACCTATGGAATGCTATGTCTCCGAAAGAGAATCAAGCGTGTGCACAGGGGCATAAACGCAGCAGTGATAGGATTGGAGAGGTTCGGTGAGCAAATGCACACCCTTTGAAGTCTTATTGCATGGTACCCATTCCATGGGTCTCAACTCTCCAGGTTTAAGGGATTCTTCCTTCAGCTAAAACATGAATGTGGAACCCAGAGTATATTCAACCGTGTGATCGGGAGACGTGTTCAAATATGTCTCAGTTCTCGTCCCCTGGTACTCGGGTGCAACATTCCAGATGCTTTACTAACACTCTCCCGACTTGGAGAGTCAGTGCCTTTAACCTCCTGTTTGGCCCAGTTTGCAATTTTTGTGGAAGATGAACAGGAATAGGGAGAACAAATGAGAGACTAGCTGGAGGTGACTGGACGGGCAAATTTAACTCTCATTTCCCACCAGGAAGTAGAATTAACCAAAGGCACAGCGTGCCGTGCCGGAACCAGATTAGGGCCTGACGCAATCCTGCGGTGTTGCGGCCAGCTCACAAGAAAGCGAGTTGAAGAAAGGAGCTCAGGGGCACTGTAATTCACAAACCTGCAGAGTTATAAATGACAGCTATCGTCCAAAAATATACTGAAGTAAGGCTGCCAAGAGGACTTGAAAGCGGGGCAGAATTGCAGGAAACCGATTTCAGGAGGTAGACTGGAATTGCATTTAAAGCATAGGAAAAGAGGCAGAACGTCCACAATGATGCATTTGGCCAAAAAGGGCGTACGCGTTTTTTCCTGAATATATTCAGGAAAAAACGCGTACGCCCTTTTTGGCCAACCAAGCAAGCTTGCAAAGGAAATCTGCACTACAATGAAGTCTCACTTCCCCCCGGTCAAAAGGGCCATCTGAAAAAAGTGTAAAATCCAGAAAGGCAGGACAGGCCATGGAGAACTGGGAGCCTTGTTATGTTGATGGGCGGGATGTAAATTGCCAACAGCCACTCGGGAGAAGTGTATGGTGTTTCCTGAAACATCTAAAAAACAAAGCAACAGAGCCTAGGGCACTTCGACTTATGGTCCTATAGCTTAGGGAAATTAAAATCAAAAAGACACAGCCACCCCAAAGTTTGGGATGGCTCTGTTTACAAGAACCTCGTTTACGGTACAAGTTCAATATCGCAGAAAGCGAAAAATGGATAAAGAAGTGGTGGTACTTACGTACAATGCAATATCACTCAGCAATGAAATCTATGTCATCAGGCCCGTAGCAGCATAATGAGTGGATTCAGGTATGATGGTTCTAACTGAAATAAGTCACACAGGAAAAGAAACATCATAAGATATCACTAATACACAGAATGTAAAATTGACTACACAGGAACTGGATTACAAAACAGAACAGGGTCTCAAATTTAGAAAACCAACTTATGCTTGCTAAAGGGGAAAGGCGAGTTGTGGTGCTACATAAAACCAGAGATTGAAATTAGCACAGATAAAGTTCCTTAAGCCAAATATGGAATAGACAAGAGCTACTCCTTGCTCAACGAAATGGACTCAACAACCCATATTAAACGCCTAAGAATGTACCTGACTAGTAAGTATCTTAAAACCTATGGATTGCTATGTCTCCGAAAGAGAATCAAGCGTGTGTACAGGGGCATAAACGCAGCAGTGATAGGATTGGAGAGGTTCGGTGAGCAAATGAAGACCCTTTGAAGTCATATTGCATGGTACCCATTCCACGGGTCTCAACTCTCCAGGTTTAAGGGATTCTTCCTTCAGCTAAAACATGCATGTGGAACCCAGAGTATGATCAACCGTGTGATCGGGAGACGTTTTCAAATATGTCTCAGTTCTCGTCCCCTGGTTCTCGGGTGCAACATTCCAGACGCTTAAATAACACTCTCCTGACTTGGAGAGTCAGTGCCTTTAACCTCCTGTTTGGCCCAGTTTGCAATTTCTGTGGAAGATGAACAGGAATAGGGAGAACCATTGAGAGACTAGCTGGAGGTGTCTGGACGGGCAAATTTAACTCTCATTTCCCACCAGGAAGAGGAACTAACCAAAGGCTCAGCGTGCCGTGCCGGAACCAGATTAAGGCCTGAAGCAATCGTGCGGTGTTGCGGCCAGCTCACAAGAAAGCGAGTTGAAGAAAGGAGTTCAGGGGCACTGTAATTCACAAACCTGCAGAGTTATAAATGACAGCTATCGTCCAAAAATATACTGAAGTAAGGCTGCCAAGAGGACTTGAAAGCGGGGCAGAATTGCAGGAAACCGATTTCAGGAGGTAGACTGGAATTGCATTTAAAGCATAGGAAAAGAGGCAGAACGTCCACAATGATGCACTTGGCCAAAAAGGGCGTATGCGGTTTTTCCTGAATATATTCAGGAAAAAACGCATACGCCCTTTTTGGCCAACCAAGCAAGCTTGCAAAGGAAATCTGCACTACAATGAAGTCTCACTTCCCCCCGGTCAAAAGGGCCGTCTGAAAAAAGTGTAAAATCCAGAAAGGCAGGACAGGCCATGGAGAACGGGGAGCCTTGTTATGCTGATGGGCGGGATGTAAATTGCCAACAGCCACTGGGGAGAAGTGTATGGCGTTTCCTGAAACATCTAAAACACAAAGCAACAGTGCCTAGGGCACTTCCACTTATGGTCCTATAGCTTAGGGAAATTAAAATCAAAAAGACACAGCCACCCCAATGTTTGGGATGGCTCTGTTTACAAGAACCTCGTTTACGGTACAAGGTCAATATCGCAGAAAGTGAAAAATGGATAAAGAAGTTGTGGTACTTACGTACAATGCAATATCACTCAGCAATGAAATCTATGTCATCAGGCCCGTAGCAGCATAATGAGTGGATACAGGTATGATGATTCTAACTGAAATAAGTCACACAGAAAAAGAAACATCATAAGATATCACTAATACACGGAATGTAAACTTGGCTATACAGGAACTGGATTACAAAACAGAAGAGGTTCTCAAATGTAGAAAACCAACTTATGCTTGCTTAAGGGGAAAGGTGAGTTGGGGTGCTGCATAAAACCAGAGATTGAAATGAGCACAGATAAAGTTCCTTAAACCAAATATGGAATAGACAAGAGCTACTCCTTGCTCAACAAAATGGACTCAATACCCCATATTAAATGCCTAAGAATGTACCTGACTGGTAAGTATCTTAAAACCTATGGAATGCTATGTCTCCGAAAGAGAATCAAGCGTGTGCACAGGGGCATAAACGCAGCAGTGTTGGGATTGGAGAGGTTCGGTGAGCAAATGCACACCCTTTGAAGTCTTTTTGCATGGTACCCATTCCATGGGTCTCAACTCTCCAGGTTTAAGGGATTCTGCCTTCAGCTAAAACATGAATGTGGAACCCAGAGTATATTCAACCGTGTGATCGGGAGACGTGTTCAAATATGTCTCAGTTCTCGTCCCCTGGTACTCGGGTGCAACATTCCAGACGCTTTACTAACACTATCCCGACTTGGAGAGTCAGTGCCTTTAACCTCCTGTTTGGCCCAGTTTGCAATTTTTGTGGAAGATGAACAGGAATAGGGAGAACAAATGAGAGACTAGCTGGAGGTGACTGGACGGGCAAATTTAACTCTCATTTCCCACCAGGAAGAGGAATTAACCAAAGGCTCAGCGTGCCGTGCCGGAACCAGATTAGGGCCTGAAGCAATCCTGCGGTGTTGCGGCCAGCTCACAAGAAAGCGAGTTGAAGAAAGGAGCTCAGGGGCACTGTAATTCACAAACCTGCAGAGTTATAAATGACAGCTATCGTCCAAAAATATACTGAAGTAAGGCTGCCAAGAAGACTTGAAAGCAGGGCAGAATTGCAGGAAACCGATTTCAGGAGGTAGACTGGAATTGCATTTAAAGCATAGGAAAAGAGGCAGAACGTCCACAATGATGCATTTGGCCAAAAAGGGCGTACGCGTTTTTTCCTGAATATATTCAGGAAAAAACGCGTACGCACTTTTTGGCCAACCAAGCAAGCTTGCAAAGGAAATCTGCACTACAATGAAGTCTCACTTCCCCCCGGTCAAAAGGGCCATCTGAAAAAAGTGTAAAATCCAGAAAGGCAGGACAGGCCATGGAGAACTGGGAGCATTGTTATGCTGATGGGCGGGATGTAAATTGCCAACAGCCACTCGGGAGATGTGTATGGTGTTTCCTGAAACATCTAAAAAACAAAGGAACAGAGCCTAGGGCACTTCGACTTATGGTCCTATAGCTTAGGGAAATTAAAATCAAAAAGACACAGCCACCCCAAAGTTTGGGACGGCTCTGTTTACAAGAACCTCGTTTACGGTACAAGGTCAATATCGCAGAAAGTGAAAAATGGATAAAGAAGTTGTGGTACTTACGTACAATGCAATATCACTCAGCAATGAAATCTATGTCATCAGGCCCGTAGCAGCATAATGAGTGGATACAGGTATGATGATTCTAACTGAAATAAGTCACACAGAAAAAGAAACATCATAAGATATCACTAATACACGGAATGTAAACTTGGCTATACAGGAACTGGATTACAAAACAGAAGAGGTTCTCAAATGTAGAAAACCAACTTATGCTTGCTTAAGGGGAAAGGTGAGTAGGGGTGCTGCATAAAACCAGAGATTGAAATGAGCACAGATAAAGTTCCTTAAACCAAATATGGAATAGACAAGAGCTACTCCTTGCTCAACAAAATGGACTCAATACCCCATATTAAATGCCTAAGAATGTACCTGACTGGTAAGTATCTTAAAACCTATGGAATGCTATGTCTCCGAAAGAGAATCAAGCGTGTGCACAGGGGCATAAACGCAGCAGTGATAGGATTGGAGAGGTTCGGTGAGCAAATGCACACCCTTTGAAGTCTTATTGCATGGTACCCATTCCATGGGTCTCAACTCTCCAGGTTTAAGGGATTCTTCCTTCAGCTAAAACATGAATGTGGAACCCAGAGTATATTCAACCGTGTGATCGGGAGACATGTTCAAATATGTCTCAGTTCTCGTCCCCTGGTACTCGGGTGCAACATTCCAGATGCTTTACTAACACTCTCCCGACTTGGAGAGTCAGTGCCTTTAACCTCCTGTTTGGCCCAGTTTGCAATTTTTGTGGAAGATGAACAGGAATAGGGAGAACAAATGAGAGACTAGCTGGAGGTGACTGGACGGGCAAATTTAACTCTCATTTCCCACCAGGAAGTAGAATTAACCAAAGGCACAGCGTGCCGTGCCGGAACCAGATTAGGGCCTGACGCAATCCTGCGGTGTTGCGGCCAGCTCACAAGAAAGCGAGTTGAAGAAAGGAGCTCAGGGGCACTGTAATTCACAAACCTGCAGAGTTATAAATGACAGCTATCGTCCAAAAATATACTGAAGTAAGGCTGCCAAGAGGACTTGAAAGCGGGGCAGAATTGCAGGAAACCGATTTCAGGAGGTAGACTGGAATTGCATTTAAAGCATAGGAAAAGAGGCAGAACGTCCACAATGATGCATTTGGCCAAAAAGGGCGTACGCGTTTTTTCCTGAATATATTCAGGAAAAAACGCGTACGCCCTTTTTGGCCAACCAAGCAAGCTTGCAAAGGAAATCTGCACTACAATGAAGTCTCACTTCCCCCCGGTCAAAAGGGCCATCTGAAAAAAGTGTAAAATCCAGAAAGGCAGGACAGGCCATGGAGAACTGGGAGCCTTGTTATGTTGATGGGCGGGATGTAAATTGCCAACAGCCACTCGGGAGAAGTGTATGGTGTTTCCTGAAACATCTAAAAAACAAAGCAACAGAGCCTAGGGCACTTCGACTTATGGTCCTATAGCTTAGGGAAATTAAAATCAAAAAGACACAGCCACCCCAAAGTTTGGGACGGCTCTGTTTACAAGAACCTCGTTTACGGTACAAGTTCAATATCGCAGAAAGTGAAAAATGGATAAAGAAGTTGTGGTACTTACGTACAATGCAATATCACTGAGCAATGAAATCTATGTCAACAGGCCCGTAGCAGCATAATGAGTGGATACAGGTATGATGGTTCTAACTGAAATAAGTCACACAGAAAAAGAAACATCATAAGATATCACTAATACACGGAATGTAAACTTGGCTATACAGGAATTGGATTACAAAACAGAAGAGGTTCTCAAATGTAGAAAACCAACTTATGCTTGCTTAAGGGGAAAGGTGAGTTGGGGTGCTGCATAAAACCAGAGATTGAAATGAGCACAGATAAAATTCCTTAAGCCAAATATGGAATACACAAGAGCTACTCCTTGCTCAACAAAATGGACTCAATACCCCATATTAAATGCCTAAGAATGTACCTGACTGGTAAGTATCTTAAAACCTATGGAATGCTATGTCTCCGAAAGAGAATCAAGCGTGTGCACAGGGGCATAAACGCAGCAGTGATAGGATTGGAGAGGTTCGGTGAGCAAATGCACACCCTTTGAAGTCTTATTGCATGGTACCCATTCCATGGGTCTCAACTCTCCAGGTTTAAGGGATTCTTCCTTCAGCTAAAACATGAATGTGGAACCCAGAGTATGATCAACCGTGTGATCGGGAGACGTGTTCAAATATGTCTCAGTTCTCGTCCCCTGGTACTCGGGTGCAACATTGCAGACACTTTACTAACGCTCTCCCGACTTGGAGAGTCAGTGCCTTTAACCTCCTGTTTGGCCCAGTTTGCAATTTCTGTGGAAGATGAAAGGAATAGGGAGAACCAATGAGAGACTAGCTGGAGGTGTCTGGACGGGCAAATTTAACTCTCATTTCCCACCAGGAAGAGGAACTAACCAAAGGCTCAGCGTGCCGTGCCGGAACCAGATTAAGGCCTGAAGCAATCCTGCGGTGTTGCGGCCAGCTCACAAGAAAGCGAGTTGAAGAAAGGAGCTCAGGGGCACTGTAATTCACAAACCTGCAGAGTTATAAATGACAGCTATCGTCCAAAAATATACTGAAGTAAGGCTGCCAAGAGGACTTGAAAGCGGGGCAGAATTGCAGGAAACCGATTTCAGGAGGTAGACTGGAATTGCATTTAAAGCATAGGAAAAGAGGCAGAACGTCCACAATGATGCACTTGGCCAAAAAGGGCGTATGCGGTTTTTCCTGAATATATTCAGGAAAAAACGCATACGCCCTTTTTGGCCAACCAAGCAAGCTTGCAAAGGAAATCTGCACTACAATGAAGTCTCACTTCCCCCCGGTCAAAAGGGCCGTCTGAAAAAAGTGTAAAATCCAGAAAGGCAGGACAGGCCATGGAGAACGGGGAGCCTTGTTTTGCTGATGGGCGGGATGTAAATTGCCAACAGCCACTGGGGAGAAGTGTATGGCGTTTCCTGAAACATCTAAAACACAAAGCAACAGTGCCTAAGGCACTTCCACTTATGGTCCTATAGCTTAGGGAAATTAAAATCAAAAAGACACAGCCACCCCAAAGTTTGGGACGGCTCTTTTTACACGAACCTCGTTTACGGTACAAGTTCAATATCGCAGAAAGTGAAAAATGGATAAAGATGTTTTGGTACTTACGTACAATGCAATATCACTCAGCAATGAAATCTATGTCATCAGGCCCATAGCAGCATAAAGAGTGGATTCAGGTATGATGATTCTAACTGAAATAAGTCACACAGAAAAAGAAATATCATAAGATATCACTAATACACGGAATGTAAACTTGGCTACACAGGAACTGGATTACAAAACAGATCAGGGTCTCAAATGTAGAAAACCAACTTATGCTTGCTTAAGGGGAAAGGTGAGTTGGGGTGCTGCATAAAACCAGATATTGAAAAGAGCACAGATAAAGTTCCTTAAGCCAAATATGGAATAGACAAGAGCTACTCCTTGCTCAACGAAATGGACTCAACACCCCATATTAAACGCCTAAGAATGTACCTGACTAGTAAGTATCTTAAAACCTATGGATTACTATGTCTCTGAAAGAGAATCAAGCATGTGTACAGGGGCATAAACGCAGCAATGATAGGATTGGAGAGGTTCGGTGAGCAAATGAAGACCCTTTGAAGTCATATTGCATGGTACCCATTCCACGGGTCTCAACTCTCCAGGTTTAAGGGATTCTTCCTTCAGCTAAAACATGCATGTGGAACCCAGAGTATGATCAACCGTGTGATCGGGAGACGTGTTCAAATATGTCTCAGTTTTCGTCCCCTGGTACTCGGGTGCAATATTCCAGATGCTTTATTAACACTCTCCCGACTTGGAGAGTCAGTGCCTTTAACCTCCTGTTTGGCCCAGTTTGCAATTTCTGCGGAAGATGAACAGGAATAGGGAGAACCAATGAGAGACTAGCTGGAGGTGTCTGGACGGGCAAATTTAACTCTCATTTCCCACCAGGAAGAGGAATTAACCAAAGGCTCAGCGTGCCGTGCCGGAACCAGATTAGGGCCTGAAGCAATCATGCGGTGTTGCGGCCAGCTCACAAGAAAGCGAGTTGAAGAAAGGAGCTCAGGGGCACTGTAATTCACAAACCTGCAGAGTTTTAAATGACAGCTATCCTCCAAAAACATACTGAAGTAAGGCTGCCAAGAGGACTTGAAAGCGGAGCAGAATTGCAGGAAACCGATTTCAGGAGGTAGACTGGAATTGCATTTAAAGCATAGGAAAAGAGGCAGAACGTCCACAATGATGCACTTGGACAAAAAGGGCGTATGCGTTTTTTCCTGAATATATTAAGGAAAAAACGCATACGCCCTTTTTAGCCAACCAAGCAAGCTTGCAAAGGAAATCTGCACTACAATGAAGTATCAGTTCCCCTGGTCAAAAGGGCCATCTGAAAAAAGTGTAAAATCCAGAAAGGCAGGACAGGCCATGGAGAACTGGGAGCATTGTTATGCTGATGGGCGGGATGTAAATTGCCAACAGCCACTCCGGTGAAGTGTATGGTGTTTCCTGAAACATCTAAAAAACAAAGGAACAGAGCCTAGGGCACTTCGACTTATGGTCCTATAGCTTAGGGAAATTAAAATCAAAAAGACACAGCCACCCCAAAGTTTGGGACGGCTCTGTTTACAAGAACCTCGTGTACGGTACAAGTTCAATATCGCAGAAAGTGAAAAATGGATAAAGAAGTTGTGGTACTTACGTACAATGCAATATCACTCAGCAATGAAATCTATGTCAACAGGCCCGTAGCAGCATAATGAGTGGATACAGGTATGATGGTTCTAACTGAAATAAGTCACACAGAAAAAGAAACATCATAAGATATCACTAATACACGGAATGTAAACTTGGCTATACAGGAATTGGATTACAAAACAGAAGAGGTTCTCAAATGTAGAAAACCAACTTATGCTGGCTTAAGGGGAAAGGTGAGTTGGGGTGCTGCATAAAACCAGAGATTGAAATGAGCACAGATAAAATTCCTTAAGCCAAATATGGAATACACAAGAGCTACTCCTTGCTCAACAAAATGGACTCAATACCCCATATTAAATGCCTAAGAATGTACCTGACTGGTAAGTATCTTAAAACCTATGGAATGCTATGTCTCCGAAAGAGAATCAAGCGTGTGCACAGGGGCATAAACGCAGCAGTGATAGGATTGGAGAGGTTCGGTGAGCAAATGCACACCCTTTGAAGTCTTATTGCATGGTACCCATTCCATGGGTCTCAACTCTCCAGGTTTAAGGGATTCTTCCTTCAGCTAAAACATGAATGTGGAACCCAGAGTATGATCAACCGTGTGATCGGGAGACGTGTTCAAATATGTCTCAGTTCTCGTCCCCTGGTACTCGGGTGCAACATTGCAGACACTTTACTAACGCTCTCCCGACTTGGAGAGTCAGTGCCTTTAACCTCCTGTTTGGCCCAGTTTGCAATTTCTGTGGAAGATGAAAGGAATAGGGAGAACCAATGAGAGACTAGCTGGAGGTGTCTGGACGGGCAAATTTAACTCTCATTTCCCACCAGGAAGAGGAACTAACCAAAGGCTCAGCGTGCCGTGCCGGAACCAGATTAAGGCCTGAAGCAATCCTGCGGTGTTGCGGCCAGCTCACAAGAAAGCGAGTTGAAGAAAGGAGCTCAGGGGCACTGTAATTCACAAACCTGCAGAGTTATAAATGACAGCTATCGTCCAAAAATATACTGAAGTAAGGCTGCCAAGAGGACTTGAAAGCGGGGCAGAATTGCAGGAAACCGATTTCAGGAGGTAGACTGGAATTGCATTTAAAGCATAGGAAAAGAGGCAGAACGTCCACAATGATGCACTTGGCCAAAAAGGGCGTATGCGGTTTTTCCTGAATATATTCAGGAAAAAACGCATACGCCCTTTTTGGCCAATCAAGCAAGCTTGCAAAGGAAATCTGCACTACAATGAAGTCTCACTTCCCCCCGGTCAAAAGGGCCGTCTGAAAAAAGTGTAAAATCCAGAAAGGCAGGACAGGCCATGGAGAACGGGGAGCCTTGTTATGCTGATGGGCGGGATGTAAATTGCCAACAGCCACTGGGGAGAAGTGTATGGCGTTTCCTGAAACATCTAAAACACAAAGCAACAGTGCCTAAGGCACTTCCACTTATGGTCCTATAGCTTAGGGAAATTAAAATCAAAAAGACACAGCCACCCCAAAGTTTGGGATGGCTCTTTTTACACGAACCTCGTTTACGGTACAAGTTCAATATCGCAGAAAGTGAAAAATGGATAAAGATGTTTTGGTACTTACGTACAATGCAATATCACTCAGCAATGAAATCTATGTCATCAGGCCCATAGCAGCATAAAGAGTGGATTCAGGTATGATGATTCTAACTGAAATAAGTCACACAGAAAAAGAAATATCATAAGATATCACTAATACACGGAATGTAAACTTGGCTACACAGGAACTGGATTACAAAACAGATCAGGGTCTCAAATGTAGAAAACCAACTTATGCTTGCTTAAGGGGAAAGGTGAGTTGGGGTGCTGCATAAAACCAGATATTGAAAAGAGCACAGATAAAGTTCCTTAAGCCAAATATGGAATAGACAAGAGCTACTCCTTGCTCAACGAAATGGACTCAACACCCCATATTAAACGCCTAAGAATGTACCTGACTAGTAAGTATCTTAAAACCTATGGATTACTATGTCTCTGAAAGAGAATCAAGCATGTGTACAGGGGCATAAACGCAGCAATGATAGGATTGGAGAGGTTCGGTGAGCAAATGAAGACCCTTTGAAGTCATATTGCATGGTACCCATTCCACGGGTCTCAACTCTCCAGGTTTAAGGGATTCTTCCTTCAGCTAAAACATGCATGTGGAACCCAGAGTATGATCAACCGTGTGATCGGGAGACGTGTTCAAATATGTCTCAGTTTTCGTCCCCTGGTACTCGGGTGCAACATTCCAGATGCTTTATTAACACTCTCCCGACTTGGAGAGTCAGTGCCTTTAACCTCCTGTTTGGCCCAGTTTGCAATTTCTGCGGAAGATGAACAGGAATAGGGAGAACCAATGAGAGACTAGCTGGAGGTGTCTGGACGGGCAAATTTAACTCTCATTTCCCACCAGGAAGAGGAATTAACCAAAGGCTCAGCGTGCCGTGCCGGAACCAGATTAGGGCCTGAAGCAATCATGCGGTGTTGCGGCCAGCTCACAAGAAAGCGAGTTGAAGAAAGGAGCTCAGGGGCACTGTAATTCACAAACCTGCAGAGTTTTAAATGACAGCTATCCTCCAAAAACATACTGAAGTAAGGCTGCCAAGAGGACTTGAAAGCGGAGCAGAATTGCAGGAAACCGATTTCAGGAGGTAGACTGGAATTGCATTTAAAGCATAGGAAAAGAGGCAGAACGTCCACAATGATGCACTTGGACAAAAAGGGCGTATGCGTTTTTTCCTGAATATATTAAGGAAAAAACGCATACGCCCTTTTTAGCCAACCAAGCAAGCTTGCAAAGGAAATCTGCACTACAATGAAGTATCAGTTCCCCTGGTCAAAAGGGCCATCTGAAAAAAGTGTAAAATCCAGAAAGGCAGGACAGGCCATGGAGAACTGGGAGCATTGTTATGCTGATGGGCGGGATGTAAATTGCCAACAGCCACTCCGGTGAAGTGTATGGTGTTTCCTGAAACATCTAAAAAACAAAGGAACAGAGCCTAGGGCACTTCAACTTATGGTCCTATAGCTTAGGGAAATTAAAATCAAAAAGACACAGCCACCCCAAAGTTTGGGACGGCTCTGTTTACAAGAACCTCGTGTACGGTACAAGTTCAATATCGCAGAAAGTGAAAAATGGATAAAGAAGTTGTGGTACTTACGTACAATGCAATATCACTCAGCAATGAAATCTATGTCATCAGGCCCGTAGCAGCATAATGAGTGGATACAGGTATGATGATTCTAACTGAAATAAGTCACACAGCAAAAGAAACATCATAAGATATCACTAATACACGGAATGTAAACTTGGCTACACAGGAACTGAATTACAAAACAGAACAGGGTCTCAAATTTAGAAAACCAACTTATGCTTGCTTAAGGGGAAAGGTGAGTTGGGGTGCTGCATAAAACCAGAGATTGAAATGAGCACAGATAAAGTTCCTTAAACCAAATATGGAATAGACAAGAGCTACTCCTTGCTCAACAAAATGGACTCAATACCCCATATTAAATGCCTAAGAATGTACCTGACTGGTAAGTATCTTAAAACCTATGGAATGCTATGTCTCCGAAAGAGAATCAAGCGTGTGCACAGGGGCATAAACGCAGCAGTGTTGGGATTGGAGAGGTTCGGTGAGCAAATGCACACCCTTTGAAGTCTTATTGCATGGTACCCATTCCATGGGTCTCAACTCTCCAGGTTTAAGGGATTCTGCCTTCAGCTAAAACATGAATGTGGAACCCAGAGTATATTCAACCGTGTGATCGGGAGACGTGTTCAAATATGTCTCAGTTCTCGTCCCCTGGTACTCGGCTGCAACATTCCAGACGCTTTACTAACACTATCCCGACTTGGAGAGTCAGTGCCTTTAACCTCCTGTTTGGCCCAGTTTGCAATTTTTGTGGAAGATGAACAGGAATAGGGAGAACAAATGAGAGACTAGCTGGAGGTGACTGGACGGGCAAATTTAACTCTCATTTCCCACCAGGAAGGAGAATTAACCAAAGGCACAGCGTGCCGTGCCGGAACCAGATTAGGGCCTGAAGCAATCCTGTGGTGTTGCGGCCAGCTCACAAGAAAGCGAGTTGAAGAAAGGAGCTCAGGGGCACTGTAATTCACAAACCTGCAGAGTTATAAATGACAGCTATCGTCCAAAAATATACTGAAGTAAGGCTGCCAAGAAGACTTGAAAGCAGGGCAGAATTGCAGGAAACCGATTTCAGGAGGTAGACTGGAATTGCATTTAAAGCATAGGAAAAGAGGCAGAACGTCCACAATGATGCATTTGGCCAAAAAGGGCGTACGCGTTTTTTCCTGAATATATTCAGGAAAAAACGCGTACGCCCTTTTTGGCCAACCAAGCAAGCTTGCAAAGGAAATCTGCACTACAATGAAGTCTCACTTCCCCCCGGTCAAAAGGGCCATCTGAAAAAAGTGTAAAATCCAGAAAGGCAGGACAGGCCATGGAGAACTGGGAGCATTGTTATGCTGATGGGCGGGATGTAAATTGCCAACAGCCACTCGGGAGATGTGTATGGTGTTTCCTGAAACATCTAAAAAACAAAGGAACAGAGCCTAGGGCACTTCGACTTATGGTCCTATAGCTTAGGGAAATTAAAATCAAAAAGACACAGCCACCCCAAAGTTTGGGACGGCTCTGTTTACAAGAACCTCGTTTACGGTACAAGGTCAATATCGCAGAAAGTGAAAAATGGATAAAGAAGTTGTGGTACTTACGTACAATGCAATATCACTCAGCAATGAAATGTATGTCATCAGGCCCGTAGCAGTATAATGAGTGGATACAGGTATGATGATTCTAACTGAAATAAGTCACACAGAAAAAGAAACATCATAAGATATCACTAATACACGGAATGTAAACTTGGCTATACAGGAACTGGATTACAAAACAGAAGAGGTTCTCAAATGTAGAAAACCAACTTATGCTTGCTTAAGGGGAAAGGTGAGTTGGGGTGATGCATAAAACCAGAGATTGAAATGAGCACAGATAAAGTTCCTTAAACCAAATATGGAATAGACAAGAGCTACTCCTTGCTCAACAAAATGGACTCAATACCCCATATTAAATGCCTAAGAATGTACCTGACTGGTAAGTATCTTAAAACCTATGGAATGCTATGTCTCCGAAAGAGAATCAAGCGTGTGCACAGGGGCATAAACGCAGCAGTGATAGGATTGGAGAGCTTCGGTGAGCAAATGCACACCCTTTGAAGTCTTATTGCATGGTACCCATTCCATGGGTCTCAACTCTCCAGGTTTAAGGGATTCTTCCTTCAGCTAAAACATGAATGTGGAACCCAGAGTATATTCAACCGTGTGATCGGGAGACGTGTTCAAATATGTCTCAGTTCTCGTCCCCTGGTACTCGGGTGCAACATTCCAGACGCTTTACTAACACTCTCCCGACTTGGAGAGTCAGTGCCTTTAACCTCCTGTTTGGCCCAGTTTGCAATTTTTGTGGAAGATGAACAGGAATAGGGAGAACAAATGAGAGACTAGCTGGAGGTGACTGGACGGGCAAATTTAACTCTCATTTCCCACCAGGAAGTAGAATTAACCAAAGGCACAGCGTGCCGTGCCGGAACCAGATTAGGGCCTGACGCAATCCTGCGGTGTTGCGGCCAGCTCACAAGAAAGCGAGTTGAAGAAAGGAGCTCAGGGGCACTGTAATTCACAAACCTGCAGAGTTATAAATGACAGCTATCGTCCAAAAATATACTGAAGTAAGGCTGCCAAGAGGACTTGAAAGCAGGGCAGAATTGCAGGAAACCGATTTCAGGAGGTAGACTGGAATTGCATTTAAAGCATAGGAAAAGAGGCAGAACGTCCACAATGATGCACTTGGCCAAAAAGGGCGTATGCAGTTTTTCCTGAATATATTCAGGAAAAAACAGATACGCACCTTTTGGCCAACCAAGCAAGCTTGAAAAGGAAATCTGCACTACAATGAAGTCTCACTTCCCCCGGTCAAAAGGGCCATCTGAAAAAATTGTAAAATCCAGAAAGGCAGGACAGGCCATGGACAACTGGGAGCCTTGTTATATTGATGGGCGGGATGTAAGTTGCCAACAGCCACTCGGGAGAAGTGTATGGTGTTTCCTGAAACATCTAAAAAACAAAGCAACAGAGCCTAGGGCACTTCCACTTATGGTCCTATAGCTTAGGGAAATTAAAATCAAAAAGACACAGCCACCCCAAAGTTTGGGACGGCTCTGTTTACAAGAACCTCGTTTACGGTACAAGTTCAATATCGCAGAAAGTGAAAACTGGATAAAGAAGTTGTGGTACTTACGTACAATGCAATATCACTCAGCAATGAAATCTATGTCATCAGGCCCGTAGCAGCATAATGAGTGGATTCAGGTATGATGATTCTAACTGAAATAAGTCACACAGAAAAAGAAACATCATAAGATATCACTAATACACGGAATGTAAACTTGGCTACACAGGGACTGGATTACAAAACAGAACAGGGTCTCAAATGTAGAAAACCAACTTATGCTTGCTTAAGGGGAAAGGTGAGTTGGGGTGGTGCATAAAACCAGAGACTGAAATGAGCACAGATAAAGTTCCTTAAGCCAAATATGGAATAGACAAGAGCTACTCCTTGTTCAACGAAATGGACTCAACACCCCATATTAAACGCCTAAGAATGTACCTGACTAGTAAGTATCTTAAAACCTATGGATTGCTATGTCTCCGAAAGAGAATCAAGCGTGTGTACAGGGGCATAAACCCAGCAGTGATAGGATTGGAGAGGTTCGGTGAGCAAATGAAGACCCTTTGAAGTCATATTGCATGGTACCCATTCCACGGGTCTCAACTCTCCAGGTTTAAGGGATTCTTCCTTCAGCTAAAACATGCATGTGGAACCCAGAGTATTATCAACCGTGTGATCAGGAGACGTGTTCAAATATGTCTCAGTTTTCGTCCCCTGGTACTCGGGTGCAACATTCCAGATGCTTTACTAACACTCTCCCGACTTGGAGAGTCAGTGCCTTTAACCTCCTGTTTGGCCCAGTTTGCAATTTTTGTGGAAGATGAACAGGAATAGGGAGAACCAATGAGAGACTAGCTGGAGGTGTCTGGACGGGCAAATTTAACTCTCATTTCCCACCAGGAAGAGGAATTAACCAAAGGCACAGCGTGCCGTGCCGGAACCAGATTAGGGCCTGAAGCAATCCGGCGGTGTTGCGGCCAGCTCACAAGAAAGCGAGTTGAAGAAAGGAGCTCAGGGACACTGTAATTCACAAAACTGCAGAGTTATAAATGACATCTATCCTCCAAAAACATACTGAAGTAAGGCTGCCAAGAGGACTTGAAAGGGGGGCAGAATTGCAGGAAACCGATTTCAGGAGGTAGACTGGAATTGCATTTAAAGCATAGGAAAAGAGGCAGAACGTCCACAATGATGCACTTGGACAAAAAGGGCGTATGCGTTTTTTCCTGAATATATTAAGGAAAAAACGCATACGCCCTTTTTAGCCAACCAAGCAAGCTTGCAAAGGAAATCTGCACTACAATGAAGTATCAGTTCCCCTGGTCAAAAGGGCCATCTGAAAAAAGTGTAAAATCCAGAAAGGCAGGACAGGCCATGGAGAACTGGGAGCATTGTTATGCTGATGGGCGGGATGTAAATTGCCAACAGCCACTCCGGTGAAGTGTATGGTGTTTCCTGAAACATCTAAAAAACAAAGGAACAGAGCCTAGGGCACTTCAACTTATGGTCCTATAGCTTAGGGAAATTAAAATCAAAAAGACACAGCCACCCCAAAGTTTGGGACGGCTCTGTTTACAAGAACCTCGTGTACGGTACAAGTTCAATATCGCAGAAAGTGAAAAATGGATAAAGAAGTTGTGGTACTTACGTACAATGCAATATCACTCAGCAATGAAATCTATGTCATCAGGCCCGTAGCAGCATAATGAGTGGATTCAGGTATGATGATTCTAACTGAAATAAGTCACACAGAAAAAGAAATATCATAAGATATCACTAATACACGGAATGTAAACTTGGCTACACAGGAACTGGATTACAAAACAGAACAGGGTCTCAAATGTAGAAAACCAACTTATGCGTGCTTAAGGGGAAAGGTGAGTTGGGGTGCTGCATAAAACCAGAGATTGAAAAGAGCACAGATAAAGTACCTTAAGCCAAATATGGAATAGACAAGAGCTACTCCTTGCTCAACGAAATGGACTCAACACCCCATATTAAACGCCTAAGAATGTACCTGACTAGTAAGTATCTTAAAACCTATGGATTGCTATGTCGCCGAAAGAGAATCAAGTGTGTGTACAGGGACATAAACGCAGCAGTGATAGGATTGGAGAGGTTTGTTGAGCAAATGAAGACCCTTTGAAGTCATATTGCATGGTACCCATTCCACGGGTCTCAACTCTCCAGGATTAAGGGATTCTTCCTTCAGCTAAAACATGCCTGTGGAACCCAGAGTATGATCAACCGTGTCATCGGGAGACGTGTTCAAATATGTCTCAGTTTTCGTCCCCTGGTAGTCAGGTGCAACATTCCAGATGCTTTACTAACACTCTCCTGACTTGGAGAGTCAGTGCCTTTAACCTCCTGTTTGGCCCAGTTTGCAATTTCTGCGGAAGATGAACAGGAATAGGGAGAACCAATGAGAGACTAGCTGGAGGTGTCTGGACGGGCAAATTTAACTCTCATTTCCCACCAGGAAGAGGAATTCACCAAAGGCTCAGCGTGCCGTGCCGGAACCAGATTAGGGCCTGAAGCAATCCTGCGGTGTTGCGGCCAGCTCACAAGAAAGCGAGTTGAAGAAAGGTGCTCAGGGCACTGTAATTCACAGACCTGCAGAGTTATAAATGACAGCTATTGTCCAAAAATATACTGAAGTAAGGCTGCCAAGAGGACTTGAAAGCGGGGCAGAATTGCAGGAAACCGATTTCAGGAGGTAGACTGGAATTGCATTTAAAGCATAGGAAAAGAGGCAGAACGTCCACAATGATGCACTTGGCCAAAAAGGGCGTACGCGTTTTTTCCTGAATATATTCAGGAAAAAACAGATACGCCCTTTTTGGCCAACCAAGCAAGCTTGAAAAGGAAATCTGCACTACAATGAAGTCTCACTTCCCCCGGTCAAAAGGGCCATCTGAAAAAGTGTAAAATCCAGAAAAGCAAGACAGGCCATGGAGAACTGGGAGCCTTGTTATATTGATGGGCGGGATGTAAGTTGCCAACAGCCACTCGGGAGAAGTGTATGGTGTTTCCTGAAACATCTAAAAAACAAAGCAACAGAGCCTAGGGCACTTCCACTTATGGTCCTATAGCTTAGGGAAATTAAAATCAAAAAGACACAGCCACCCCAAAGTTTGGGACGGCTCTGTTTACAAGAACCTCGTTTACGGTACAAGTTCAATATCGCAGAAAGTGAAAACTGGATAAAGAAGTTGTGGTACTTACGTACAATGCAAAATCACTCAGCAATGAAATCTATGTCATCAGGCCCGTAGCAGCATAATGAGTGGATTCAGGTATGATGATTCTAACTGAAATAAGTCACACAGAAAAAGAAACATCATAAGATATCACTAATACACGGAATGTAAACTTGGCTACACAGGGACTGGATTACAAAACAGAACAGGGTCTCAAATGTAGAAAACCAACTTATGCTTGCTTAAGGGGAAAGGTGAGTTGGGGTGATGCATAAAACCAGAGACTGAAATGAGCACAGATAAAGTTCCTTAAGCCAAATATGGAATAGACAAGAGCTACTCCTTGTTCAACGAAATGGACTCAACACCCCATATTAAACGCCTAAGAATGTACCTGACTAGTAAGTATCTTAAAACCTATGGATTGCTATGTCTCTGAAAGAGAATCAAGCGTGTGTACAGGGGCATAAACGCAGCAGTGATAGGATTGGAGAGGTTCGGTGAGCAAATGAAGACCCTTTGAAGTCATATTGCATGGTACCCATTCCACGGGTCTCAACTCTCCAGGTTTAAGGGATTCTTCCTTCAGCTAAAACATGCATGTGGAACCCAGAGTATTATCAACCGTGTGATCAGGAGACGTGTTCAAATATGTCTCAGTTTTCGTCCCCTGGTACTCGGGTGCAAAATTCCATATGCTTTACTAACACTCTCCCGACTTGGAGAGTCAGTGCCTTTAACCTCCTGTTTGGCCCAGTTTGCAATTTCTGCGGAAGATGAACAGGAATAGGGAGAACCAATGAGAGACTAGCTGGAGGTGTCTGGACGGGCAAATTTAACTCTCATTTCCCACCAGGAAGAGGAATTAACCAAAGGCTCAGTGTGCCGTGCCGCAACCAGATTAGGGCCTGAAGCAATCCTGCGGTGTTGCGGCCAGCTCACAAGAAAGCGAGTTGAAGAAAGGAGCTCAGGGGCACTGTAATTCACAAACCTGCAGAGTTATAAATGACAGCTATCCTCCAAAAACATACTGAAGTAAGGCTGCCAAGAGGACTTGAAAGCGGGGCAGAATTGCAGGAAACCGATTTCAGGAGGTAGACTGGAATTGCATTTAAAGCATAGGAAAAGAGGCAGAACGTCCACAATGATGCACTTGGCCAAAAAGGGCGTATGCGTTTTTTCCTGAATATATTCAGGAAAAAATGCATACGCCCTTTTTGGCCAACCAAGCAAGCTTGCAAAGGAAATCTGCACTACAATGAAGTCTCACTTCCCCCCGGTCAAAAGGGCCATCTGAAAAAAGTGTAAAATCCAGAAAGGCAGGACAGGCCATGGAGAACTGGGAGCCTTGTTAAGCTGATGGGCGGGATGTAAATTGCCAACAGCCAGTCAGGAGAAGTGTATGGTGTTTCCTGAAACATCTAAAAAACAAAGGAACAGAGCCTAGGGCACTTCCACTTATGATCCTATAGCTTAGGGAAATTAAAATCAAAAAGACACAGCCACCCCAAAGTTTGGGACAGCTCTGTTTACAAGAACCTCGTTTACGGTACAAGTTCAATATCGCAGAAAGTGAAAAATGGATAAAGAAGTTACGGTACTTACGTACAATGCAATATCACTCAGCAATGAAATCTATGTCAACAGGCCCGTAGCAGCATAATGGGTGGATTCAGGTATGATGGTTCTAACTGAAATAAGTCACACAGAAAAAGAAACATCATAAGATATCACTAATACACGGAATGTAAACTTGGCTACACAGGAACTGGATTACAAAACAGAACAGGGTCTGAAATTTAGAAAAACAACTTATGCTTGCTTAAGGGGAAAGGTGAGTTGGGGTGCTGCATAAAACCAGAGATTGAAATGAGCACAGATAAAGTTCCTTAAGCCAAATATGGAATAGACAAGAGCTACTCCTTGCTCAACAAAATGGACTCAACACCCCATATTAAATGCCTAAGAATGTACCTGACTAGTAAGTATCTTAAAACCTATGGAATGTTATGTCTCCGAAAGAGAACCAAGCGTGTGCACAGGGGCATAAACGCAGCAGTGATAGGATTGGAGAGGTTCGGTGAGCAAATGCACACCCTTTGAAGTCATATTGCATGGTACCCATTCCATGGGTCTCAACTCTCCAGGTTTAAGGGATTCTTCCTTCAGCTAAAACATGCATGTGGAACCCAGAGTATGATCAACCGTGTGATCGGGAGACGTGTTCAAATATGTCTCAGTTCTCGTCCCCTGGTACTTGGGTGCAACATTCCAGACGCTTTACTAACACTCTCCCGACTTGGAGAGTCAGTGCCTTTAACCTCCTGTTTGGCCCAGTTTGCAATTTTTGTGGAAGATGAACAGGAATAGGGAGAACCAATGAGAGACTAGCTGGACGTGACTGGACGGGCAAATTTAACTCTCATTTCCCACCAGGAAGTAGAATTAACAAAATGCACAGCGTGCCGTGCCGGAACCAGATTAGGGCCTGACGCAATCCTGCGGTGTTGCGGCCAGCTCCCAAGAAAGCGCGTTGAAGAAAGGAGTTCAGGGGCACTGTAATTCACAAACCTGCAGAGTTATAAATGACAGCTATCGTCCAAAAATATACTGAAGTAAGGCTGCCAAGAGGACTTGAAAGCAGGGGAGAATTGCAGGAAACCGATTTCAGGAGGTAGACTGGAATTGCATTTAAAGCATAGGAAAAGAGGCAGAACGTCGACAATGATGCACTTGGCCAAAAAGGGCGTACATGTTTTTCCTGCAGGAAAAAACGCATACGCGCTTTTTGGCCATCCAAGCAAGCTTGCAAAGGAAATCTGCACTACAATGAAGTCTCACTTCCCCCCCGGTCAAAAGGGCCATCTGAAAAAACTGTAAAATCCAGAAAGGCAGGACAGGCCATGGAGAACTGGGAGCCTTGTTATGCTGACGGGCGGGATGTAAATTGCCAACAGCCACTCGGGAGAAGTGTATGGTGTTTCCTGAAACATCTAAAAAACAAAGCAACAGAGCCTAGGGCACTTCCACTTATGGTCCTATAGCTTAGGGAAATTAAAATCAAAAAGACACAGCAACCCCAAAGTTTGGGACGGCTGTGTTTTCAAGAATCTCGTTTACGGTACAAGTTCAATATCGCAGAAAGTGAAAAATGGATAAAGATGTTTTGGTACTTACGTACAATGCAATATCACTCAGCAATGAAATCTATGTCATCAGGCCCATAGCAGCATAATGAGTGGATTCAGGTATGATGATTCTAACTGAAATAAGTCACACAGAAAAAGAAATATCATAAGATATCACTAATACACGGAATGTAAACTTGGCTACACAGGAACTGGATTACAAAACAGAACAGGGTCTCAAATGTAGAAAACCAACTTATGCGTGCTTAAGGGGAAAGGTGAGTTGGGGTGCTGCATAAAACCAGAGATTGAAAAGAGCACAGATAAAGTACCTTAAGCCAAATATGGAATAGACAAGAGCTACTCCTTGCTCAACGAAATGGACTCAACACCCCATATTAAACGCCTAAGAATGTACCTGACTAGTAAGTATCTTAAAACCTATGCATTGCTATGTCTCCGAAAGAGAATCAAGTGTGTGTACAGGGACATAAACGCAGCAGTGATAGGATTGGAGAGGTTTGTTGAGCAAATGAAGACCCTTTGAAGTCATATTGCATGGTACCCATTCCACGGGTCTCAACTCTCCAGGATTAAGGGATTCTTCCTTCAGCTAAAACATGCCTGTGGAACCCAGAGTATGATCAACCGTGTCATCGGGAGACGTGTTCAAATATGTCTCAATTTTCGTCCCCTGGTAGTCAGGTGCAACATTCCAGATGCTTTACTAACACTCTCCTGACTTGGAGAGTCAGTGCCTTTAACCTCCTGTTTGGCCCAGTTTGCAATTTCTGCGGAAGATGAACAGGAATAGGGAGAACCAATGAGAGACTAGCTGGAGGTGTCTGGACGGGCAAATTTAACTCTCATTTCCCACCAGGAAGAGGAATTCACCAAAGGCTCAGCGTGCCGTGCCGGAACCAGATTAGGGCCTGAAGCAATCCTGCGGTGTTGCGGCCAGCTCACAAGAAAGCGAGTTGAAGAAAGGTGCTCAGGGCACTGTAATTCACAGACCTGCAGAGTTATAAATGACAGCTATCGTCCAAAAATATACTGAAGTAAGGCTGCCAAGAGGACTTGAAAGCGGGGCAGAATTGCAGGAAACCGATTTCAGGAGGTAGACTGGAATTGCATTTAAAGCATAGGAAAAGAGGCAGAACGTCCACAATGATGCACTTGGCCAAAAAGGGCGTACGCGTTTTTTCCTGAATATATTCAGGAAAAAACAGATACGCCCTTTTTGGCCAACCAAGCAAGCTTGAAAAGGAAATCTGCACTACAATGAAGTCTCACTTCCCCCGGTCAAAAGGGCCATCTGAAAAAGTGTAAAATCCAGAAAAGCAGGACAGGCCATGGAGAACTGGGAGCCTTGTTATATTGATGGGCGGGATGTAAATTGCCAACAGCCACTCAGGAGAAGTGTATGGTGTTTCCTGAAACATCTAAAAAACAAAGCAACAGAGCCTAGGGCACTTCCACTTATGGTCCTATAGCTTAGGGAAATTAAAATCAAAAAGACACAGCCACCCCAAAGTTTGGGACGGCTCTGTTACAACAACCTCGTTTACGGTACAAGTTCAATATCGCAGAAAGTGAAAACTGGATAAAGAAGTTGTGGTACTTACGTACAATGCAATATCACTCAACAATGAAATCTATGTCACCAGGCCCGTAGCAGCATAATGAGTGGATTCACGTATGATGATTCTAACTGAAATAAGTCACACAGAAAATGAAACATCATAAGATATCACTAATACACGGAATGTAAACTTGGCTACACAGGGACTGGATTACAAAACAGAACAGGGTCTCAAATGTAGAAAACCAACTTATGCTTGCTTAAGGGGAAAGGTGAGTTGGGGTGCTGCATAGAACCAGAGACTGAAATGAGCACAGATAAAGTTCCTTAATCCAAATATGGAATAGACAAGAGCTACTCCTTGCTCAACGAAATGGACTCAACACCCCATATTAAATGCCTAAGAATGTACCTGACTAGTAAGTATCTTAAAACCTATGGATTGCTATGTCTCTGAAAGAGAATCAAGCGTGTGTACAGGGGCATAAACGCAGCAGTGATAGGATTGGAGAGGTTCGGTGAGCAAATGAAGACCCTTTGAAGTCATATTGCATGGTACCCATTCCACGGGTCTCAACTCTCCAGGTTTAAAGGATTCTTCCTTCAGCTAAAACATGCATGTGGAACCCAGAGTATGATCAACCGTGTGATCGGGAGACGTGTTCAAATATGTCTCAGTTTTCGTCCCCTGGTACTCGGGTGCAATATTCCAGATGCTTTACTAACACTCTCCCGACTTGGAGAGTCAGTGCCTTTAACCTCCTGTTTGGCCCAGTTTGCAATTTCTGCGGAAGATGAACAGGAATAGGGAGAACCAATGAGAGACTAGCTGGAGGTGTCTGGACGGGCAAATTTAACTCTCATTTCCCACCAGGAAGAGGAATTAACCAAAGGCTCAGCGTGCCGTGCCAGAACCAGATTAGAGCCTGAAGCAATCGTGCGGTGTTGCGGCCAGCTCACAAGAAAGCGAGTTGAAGAAAGGAGCTCAGGGGCACTGTAATTCACAAACCTGCAGAGTTATAAATGACAGCTATCGTCCAAAAATATACTGAAGTAAGCCTGCCAAGAGGACTTGAAAGCGGGGCAGAATTGCAGGAAACCGATTTCAGGAGGTAGACTGGAATTGCATTGAAAGCATAGGAAAAGAGGCAGAACGTCCACAATGATGCACTTGGCCATAAAGGGCGTATGCGTTTTTTCCTGAATATATTCCGGAAAAAACGCATACGCCCTTTTTGGCCAACCAAGCAAGCTTGCAAAAGAAATCTGAACTACAATGAAGTCTCACTTCCCCCCGGTCAAAAGGGACATCTGAAAAAAGTGTAAAATCCAGAAAGGCAGGACAGGCCATGGAGAACTGGGAGCCTTGTTATGCTGATGGGCGAGATGTAAATTGCCAACAGCCACTCAGGAGAAGTGTATGGTGTTTCCTGAAACATCTAAAAAACAATGCAACAGAGCCTAGGGCACTTCCACTTATGGTCCTATAGCTTAGGGAAATTAAAATCAAAAAGACACAGCCACCCCAAAGTTTGGGACGGCTCTGTTTACAAGAACCTCGTTTACGGTACAAGTTCAATATCGCAGAAAGTGAAAACTGGATAAAGAAGTTGTGGTACTTACGTACAATGCAATATCACTCAACAATGAAATCTATGTCACCAGGCCCGTAGCAGCATAATGAGTGGATTCACGTATGATGATTCTAACTGAAATAAGTCACACAGAAAATGAAACATCATAAGATATCACTAATACACGGAATGTAAACTTGGCTACACAGGGACTGGATTACAAAACAGAACAGGGTCTCAAATGTAGAAAACCAACTTATGCTTGCTTAAGGGGAAAGGTGAGTTGGGGTGCTGCATAGAACCAGAGACTGAAATGAGCACAGATAAAGTTCCTTAATCCAAATATGGAATAGACAAGAGCTACTCCTTGCTCAACGAAATGGACTCAACACCCCATATTAAATGCCTAAGAATGTACCTGACTAGTAAGTATCTTAAAACCTATGGATTGCTATGTCTCTGAAAGAGAATCAAGCGTGTGTACAGGGGCATAAACGCAGCAGTGATAGGATTGGAGAGGTTCGGTGAGCAAATGAAGACCCTTTGAAGTCATATTGCATGGTACCCATTCCACGGGTCTCAACTCTCCAGGTTTAAAGGATTCTTCCTTCAGCTAAAACATGCATGTGGAACCCAGAGTATGATCAACCGTGTGATCGGGAGATGTGTTCAAATATGTCTCAGTTTTCGTCCCCTGGTACTCGGGTGCAATATTCCAGATGCTTTACTAACACTCTCCCGACTTGGAGAGTCAGTGCCTTTAACCTCCTGTTTGGCCCAGTTTGCAATTTCTGCGGAAGATGAACAGGAATAGGGAGAACCAATGAGAGACTAGCTGGAGGTGTCTGGACGGGCAAATTTAACTCTCATTTCCCACCAGGAAGAGGAATTAACCAAAGGCTCAGCGTGCCGTGCCAGAACCAGATTAGAGCCTGAAGCAATCGTGCGGTGTTGCGGCCAGCTCACAAGAAAGCGAGTTGAAGAAAGGAGCTCAGGGGCACTGTAATTCACAAACCTGCAGAGTTATAAATGACAGCTATCGTCCAAAAATATACTGAAGTAAGCCTGCCAAGAGGACTTGAAAGCGGGGCAGAATTGCAGGAAACCGATTTCAGGAGGTAGACTGGAATTGCATTGAAAGCATAGGAAAAGAGGCAGAACGTCCACAATGATGCACTTGGCCATAAAGGGCGTATGCGTTTTTTCCTGAATATATTCCGGAAAAAACGCATACGCCCTTTTTGGCCAACCAAGCAAGCTTGCAAAAGAAATCTGAACTACAATGAAGTCTCACTTCCCCCCGGTCAAAAGGGCCATCTGAAAAAAGTGTAAAATCCAGAAAGGCAGGACAGGCCATGGAGAACTGGGAGCCTTGTTATGCTGATGGGCGAGATGTAAATTGCCAACAGCCACTCAGGAGAAGTGTATGGTGTTTCCTGAAACATCTAAAAAACAATGCAACAGAGCCTAGGGCACTTCCACTTATGGTCCTATAGCTTAGGGAAATTAAAATCAAAAAGACACAGCCACCCCAAAGTTTGGGACGGCTCTGTTTACAAGAACCTCGTTTACGGTACAAGTTCAATATCGCAGAAAGTGAAAACTGGATAAAGAAGTTGTGGTACTTACGTACAATGCAATATCACTCAGCAATGAAATCTATGTCATCAGGCCCGTAGCAGCATAATGAGTGGATTCAGGTATGATGATTCTAACTGAAATAAGTCACACAGAAAAAGAAACATCATAAGATATCACTAATACACGGAATGTAAACTTGGCTACACAGGGACTGGATTACAAAACAGAACAGGGTCTCAAATGTAGAAAACCAACTTATGCTTGCTTAAGGGGAAAGGTGAGTTGGGGTGCTGCATAAAACCAGAGATTGAAATGAGCACAGATAAAGTTCCTTAAGCCAAATATGAAATAGACAACAGCTACTCCTTGTTCAACGAAATGGACTCAACACCCCATATTAAACGCCTAAGAATGTACCTGACTAGTAAGTATCTTAAAACCTATGGATTGCTATGTCTCTGAAAGAGAATCAAGCGTGTGTACAGGGGCATAAACGCAGCAGTGATAGGATTGGAGAGGTTCGGTGAGCAAATGAAGACCCTTTGAAGTCATATTGCATGGTACCCATTCCACGGGTCTCAACTCTCCAGGTTTAAGGGATTCTTCCTTCAGCTAAAAAATGCATGTGGAACCCAGAGTATTATCAACCGTGTGATCGGGAGACGTGTTCAAATATGTCTCAGTTTTCGTCCCCTGGTACTCGGGTGCAACATTCCAGATGCTTTACTAACACTCTCCCGACTTGGAGAGTCAGTGCCTTTAACCTCCTGTTTGGCCCAGTTTGCAATTTCTGCGGAAGATGAACAGGAATAGGGAGAACCAATGAGAGACTAGCTGGAGGTGTCTGGACGGGCAAATTTAACTCTCATTTCCCACCAGGAAGAGGAATTAACCAAAGGCTCAGTGTGCCGTGCCGCAACCAGATTAGGGCCTGAAGCAATCCTGCGGTGTTGCGGCCAGCTCACAAGAAAGCGAGTTGAAGAAAGGAGCTCAGGGGCACTGTAATTCACAAACCTGCAGAGTTATAAATGACAGCTATCCTCCAAAAAC
Source organism: Orcinus orca (assembly GCF_937001465.1). Lineage (NCBI taxonomy): Eukaryota > Metazoa > Chordata > Mammalia > Artiodactyla > Delphinidae > Orcinus > Orcinus orca. The sequence goes on from NW_026043895.1 coordinate 777,712, forward strand.
ATACTGAAGTAAGGCTGCCAAGAGGACTTGAAAGCGGGGCAGAATTGCAGGAAACCGATTTCAGGAGGTAGACTGGAATTGCATTTAAAGCATAGGAAAAGAGGCAGAACGTCCACAATGATGCACTTGGCCAAAAAGGGCGTATGCGTTTTTTCCTGAATATATTCAGGAAAAAATGCATACGCCCTTTTTGGCCAACCAAGCAAGCTTGCAAAGGAAATCTGCACTACAATGAAGTCTCACTTCCCCCCGGTCAAAAGGGCCATCTGAAAAAAGTGTAAAATCCAGAAAGGCAGGACAGGCCATGGAGAACTGGGAGCCTTGTTATGCTGATGGGCGGGATGTAAATTGCCAACAGCCAGTCAGGAGAAGTGTATGGTGTTTCCTGAAACATCTAAAAAACAAAGGAACAGAGCCTAGGGCACTTCCACTTATGATCCTATAGCTTAGGGAAATTAAAATCAAAAAGACACAGCCACCGCAAAGTTTGGGACAGCTCTGTTTACAAGAACCTCGTTTACGGTACAAGTTCAATATCGCAGAAAGTGAAAAATGGATAAAGAAGTTGCGGTACTTACGTACAATGCAATATCACTCAGCAATGAAATCTATGTCAACAGGCCCGTAGCAGCATAATGGGTGGATTCAGGTATGATGGTTCTAACTGAAATAAGTCACACAGAAAAAGAAACATCATAAGATATCACTAATACACGGAATGTAAACTTGGCTACACAGGAACTGGATTACAAAACAGAACAGGGTCTGAAATTTAGAAAAACAACTTATGCTTGCTTAAGGGGAAAGGTGAGTTGGGGTGCTGCATAAAACCAGAGATTGAAATGAGCACAGATAAAGTTCCTTAAGCCAAATATGGAATAGACAAGAGCTACTCCTTGCTCAACAAAATGGACTAAACACCCCATATTAAATGCCTAAGAATGTACCTGACTAGTAAGTATCTTAAAACCTATGGAATGTTATGTCTCCGAAAGAGAACCAAGCGTGTGTACAGGGGCATAAACGCAGCAGTGATAGGATTGGAGAGGTTCGGTGAGCAAATGAAGACCCTTTGAAGTCATATTGCATGGTACCCATTCCATGGGTCTCAACTCTCCAGGTTTAAGGGATTCTTCCTTCAGCTAAAACATGCATGTGGAACCCAGAGTATGATCAACCGTGTGATCGGGAGACGTGTTCAAATATGTCTCAGTTCTCATCCCCTGGTACTCGGGTGCAACATTCCAGACGCTTTACTAACACTCTCCCGACTTGGAGAGTCAGTGCCTTTAACCTCCTGTTTGGCCCAGTTTGCAATTTTTGTGGAAGATGAACAGGAATAGGGAGAACCAATGAGAGACTAGCTGGACGTGACTGGACGGGCAAATTTAACTCTCATTTCCCACCAGGAAGTAGAATTAACAAAATGCACAGCGTGCCGTGCCGGAACCAGATTAGGGCCTGACGCAATCCTGCGGTGTTGCGGCCAGCTCCCAAGAAAGCGAGTTGAAGAAAGGAGTTCAGGGGCACTGTAATTCACAAACCTGCAGAGTTATAAATGACAGCTATCGTCCAAAAATATACTGAAGTAAGGCTGCCAAGAGGACTTGAAAGCAGGGGAGAATTGCAGGAAACCGATTTCAGGAGGTAGACTGGAATTGCATTTAAAGCATAGGAAAAGAGGCAGAACGTCGACAATGATGCACTTGGCCAAAAAGGGCGTACATGTTTTTCCTGCAGGAAAAAACGCATACGCGCTTTTTGGCCAACCAAGCAAGCTTGCAAAGGAAATCTGCACTACAATGAAGTCTCACTTCCCCCCCGGTCAAAAGGGCCATCTGAAAAAAGTGTAAAATCCAGAAAGGCAGGACAGGCCATGGAGAACTGGGAGCCTTGTTATGCTGATGGGCGGGATGTAAATTGCCAACAGCCACTCGGGAGAAGTGTATGGTGTTTCCTGAAACATCTAAAAAACAAAGCAACAGAGCCTAGGGCACTTCCACTTATGGTCCTATAGCTTAGGGAAATTAAAATCAAAAAGACACAGCAACCCCAAAGTTTGGGACGGCTGTGTTTTCAAGAATCTCGTTTACGGTACAAGTTCAATATCGCAGAAAGTGAAAAATGGATAAAGATGTTTTGGTACTTACGTACAATGCAATATCACTCAGCAATGAAATCTATGTCATCAGGCCCATAGCAGCATAATGAGTGGATTCAGGTATGATGATTCTAACTGAAATAAGTCACACAGAAAAAGAAATATCATAAGATATCACTAATACACGGAATGTAAACTTGGCTACACAGGAACTGGATTACAAAACAGAACAGGGTCTCAAATGTAGAAAACCAACTTATGCGTGCTTAAGGGGAAAGGTGAGTTGGGGTGCTGCATAAAACCAGAGATTGAAAAGAGCACAGATAAAGTACCTTAAGCCAAATATGGAATAGACAAGAGCTACTCCTTGCTCAACGAAATGGACTCAACACCCCATATTAAACGCCTAAGAATGTACCTGACTAGTAAGTATCTTAAAACCTATGGATTGCTATGTCTCCGAAAGAGAATCAAGTGTGTGTACAGGGACATAAACGCAGCAGTGATAGTATTGGAGAGGTTTGTTGAGCAAATGAAGACCCTTTGAAGTCATATTGCATGGTACCCATTCCACGGGTCTCAACTCTCCAGGATTAAGGGATTCTTCCTTCAGCTAAAACATGCCTGTGGAACCCAGAGTATGATCAACCGTGTCATCGGGAGACGTGTTCAAATATGTCTCAGTTTTCGTCCCCTGGTAGTCAGGTGCAACATTCCAGATGCTTTACTAACACTCTCCTGACTTGGAGAGTCAGTGCCTTTAACCTCCTGTTTGGCCCAGTTTGCAATTTCTGCGGAAGATGAACAGGAATAGGGAGAACCAATGAGAGACTAGCTGGAGGTGTCTGGACGGGCAAATTTAACTCTCATTTCCCAACAGGAAGAGGAATTAACCAAAGGCTCAGCGTGCCGTGCCAGAACCAGATTAGAGCCTGAAGCAATCCTGCGGTGTTGCGGCCAGCTCACAAGAAAGCGAGTTGAAGAAAGGAGCTCAGGGGCACTGTAATTCACAAACATGCAGAGTTATAAATGACAGCTATCGTCCAAAAATATACTGAAGTAAGCCTGCCAAGAGGACTTGAAAGCGGGGCAGAATTGCAGGAAACCGATTTCAGGAGGTAGACTGGAATTGCATTGAAAGCATAGGAAAAGAGGCAGAACGTCCACAATGATGCACTTGGCCATAAAGGGCGTATGCGTTTTTTCCTGAATATATTCCGGAAAAAACGCATACGCCCTTTTTGGCCAACCAAGCAAGCTTGCAAAAGAAATCTGAACTACAATGAAGTCTCACTTCCCCCCGGTCAAAAGGGACATCTGAAAAAAGTGTAAAATCCAGAAAGGCAGGACAGGCCATGGAGAACTGGGAGCCTTGTTATGCTGATGGGCGAGATGTAAATTGCCAACAGCCACTCAGGAGAAGTGTATGGTGTTTCCTGAAACATCTAAAAAACAAAGCAACAGAGCCTAGGGCACTTCCACTTATGGTCCTATAGCTTAGGGAAATTAAAATCAAAAAGACACAGCCACCCCAAAGTTTGGGACGGCTCTGTTTACAAGAACCTCGTTTACGGTACAAGTTCAATATCGCAGAAAGTGAAAACTGGATAAAGAAGTTGTGGTACTTACGTACAATGCAATATCACTCAGCAATGAAATCTATGTCATCAGGCCCGTAGCAGCATAATGAGTGGATTCAGGTATGATGATTCTAACTGAAATAAGTCACACAGAAAAAGAAACATCATAAGATATCACTAATACACGGAATGTAAACTTGGCTACACAGGGACTGGATTACAAAACAGAACAGGGTCTCAAATGTAGAAAACCAACTTATGCTTGCTTAAGGGGAAAGGTGAGTTGGGGTGCTGCATAAAACCAGAGACTGAAATGAGCACAGATAAAGTTCCTTAAGCCAAATATGGAATAGACAAGAGCTACTCCTTGTTCAACGAAATGGACTCAACACCCCATATTAAACGCCTAAGAATGTACCTGACTAGTAAGTATCTTAAAACCTATGGATTGCTATGTCTCTGAAAGAGAATCAAGCGTGTGTACAGGGGCATAAACGCAGCAGTGATAGGATTGGAGAGGTTCGGTGAGCAAATGAAGACCCTTTGAAGTCATATTGCATGGTACCCATTCCACGGGTCTCAACTCTCCAGGTTTAAGGGATTCTTCCTTCAGCTAAAACATGCATGTGGAACCCAGAGTATGATCAACCGTGTGATCGGGAGACGTGTTCAAATATGTCTCAGTTCTCGTCCCCTGGTACTCGGGTGCAACATTCCAGACGCTTTACTAACACTCTCCCGACTTGGAGAGTCAGTGCCTTTAACCTCCTGTTTGGCCCAGTTTGCAATTTTTGTGGAAGATGAACAGGAATAGGGAGAACCAATGAGAGACTAGCTGGACGTGACTGGACGGGCAAATTTAACTCTCATTTCCCACCAGGAAGTAGAATTAACAAAATGCACAGCGTGCCGTGCCGGAACCAGATTAGGGCCTGACGCAATCCTGCGGTGTTGCGGCCAGCTCCCAAGAAAGCGAGTTGAAGAAAGGAGTTCAGGGGCACTGTAATTCACAAACCTGCAGAGTTATAAATGACAGCTATCGTCCAAAAATATACTGAAGTAAGGCTGCCAAGAGGACTTGAAAGCAGGGGAGAATTGCAGGAAACCGATTTCAGGAGGTAGACTGGAATTGCATTTAAAGCATAGGAAAAGAGGCAGAACGTCGACAATGATGCACTTGGCCAAAAAGGGCGTACATGTTTTTCCTGCAGGAAAAAACGCATACGCGCTTTTTGGCCAACCAAGCAAGCTTGCAAAGGAAATCTGCACTACAATGAAGTCTCACTTCCCCCCCGGTCAAAAGGGCCATCTGAAAAAAGTGTAAAATCCAGAAAGGCAGGACAGGCCATGGAGAACTGGGAGCCTTGTTATGCTGATGGGCGGGATGTAAATTGCCAACAGCCACTCGGGAGAAGTGTATGGTGTTTCCTGAAACATCTAAAAAACAAAGCAACAGAGCCTAGGGCACTTCCACTTATGGTCCTATAGCTTAGGGAAATTAAAATCAAAAAGACACAGCAACCCCAAAGTTTGGGACGGCTGTGTTTTCAAGAATCTCGTTTACGGTACAAGTTCAATATCGCAGAAAGTGAAAAATGGATAAAGATGTTTTGGTACTTACGTACAATGCAATATCACTCAGCAATGAAATCTATGTCATCAGGCCCATAGCAGCATAATGAGTGGATTCAGGTATGATGATTCTAACTGAAATAAGTCACACAGAAAAAGAAATATCATAAGATATCACTAATACACGGAATGTAAACTTGGCTACACAGGAACTGGATTACAAAACAGAACAGGGTCTCAAATGTAGAAAACCAACTTATGCGTGCTTAAGGGGAAAGGTGAGTTGGGGTGCTGCATAAAACCAGAGATTGAAAAGAGCACAGATAAAGTACCTTAAGCCAAATATGGAATAGACAAGAGCTACTCCTTGCTCAACGAAATGGACTCAACACCCCATATTAAACGCCTAAGAATGTACCTGACTAGTAAGTATCTTAAAACCTATGGATTGCTATGTCTCCGAAAGAGAATCAAGTGTGTGTACAGGGACATAAACGCAGCAGTGATAGGATTGGAGAGGTTTGTTGAGCAAATGAAGACCCTTTGAAGTCATATTGCATGGTACCCATTCCACGGGTCTCAACTCTCCAGGATTAAGGGATTCTTCCTTCAGCTAAAACATGCCTGTGGAACCCAGAGTATGATCAACCGTGTCATCGGGAGACGTGTTCAAATATGTCTCAGTTTTCGTCCCCTGGTAGTCAGGTGCAACATTCCAGATGCTTTACTAACACTCTCCTGACTTGGAGAGTCAGTGCCTTTAACCTCCTGTTTGGCCCAGTTTGCAATTTCTGCGGAAGATGAACAGGAATAGGGAGAACCAATGAGAGACTAGCTGGAGGTGTCTGGACGGGCAAATTTAACTCTCATTTCCCAACAGGAAGAGGAATTAACCAAAGGCTCAGCGTGCCGTGCCAGAACCAGATTAGAGCCTGAAGCAATCCTGCGGTGTTGCGGCCAGCTCACAAGAAAGCGAGTTGAAGAAAGGAGCTCAGGGGCACTGTAATTCACAAACATGCAGAGTTATAAATGACAGCTATCGTCCAAAAATATACTGAAGTAAGCCTGCCAAGAGGACTTGAAAGCGGGGCAGAATTGCAGGAAACCGATTTCAGGAGGTAGACTGGAATTGCATTGAAAGCATAGGAAAAGAGGCAGAACGTCCACAATGATGCACTTGGCCATAAAGGGCGTATGCGTTTTTTCCTGAATATATTCCGGAAAAAACGCATACGCCCTTTTTGGCCAACCAAGCAAGCTTGCAAAAGAAATCTGAACTACAATGAAGTCTCACTTCCCCCCGGTCAAAAGGGACATCTGAAAAAAGTGTAAAATCCAGAAAGGCAGGACAGGCCATGGAGAACTGGGAGCCTTGTTATGCTGATGGGCGAGATGTAAATTGCCAACAGCCACTCAGGAGAAGTGTATGGTGTTTCCTGAAACATCTAAAAAACAAAGCAACAGAGCCTAGGGCACTTCCACTTATGGTCCTATAGCTTAGGGAAATTAAAATCAAAAAGACACAGCCACCCCAAAGTTTGGGACGGCTCTGTTTACAAGAACCTCGTTTACGGTACAAGTTCAATATCGCAGAAAGTGAAAACTGGATAAAGAAGTTGTGGTACTTACGTACAATGCAATATCACTCAGCAATGAAATCTATGTCATCAGGCCCGTAGCAGCATAATGAGTGGATTCAGGTATGATGATTCTAACTGAAATAAGTCACACAGAAAAAGAAACATCATAAGATATCACTAATACACGGAATGTAAACTTGGCTACACAGGGACTGGATTACAAAACAGAACAGGGTCTCAAATGTAGAAAACCAACTTATGCTTGCTTAAGGGGAAAGGTGAGTTGGGGTGCTGCATAAAACCAGAGACTGAAATGAGCACAGATAAAGTTCCTTAAGCCAAATATGGAATAGACAAGAGCTACTCCTTGTTCAACGAAATGGACTCAACACCCCATATTAAACGCCTAAGAATGTACCTGACTAGTAAGTATCTTAAAACCTATGGATTGCTATGTCTCTGAAAGAGAATCAAGCGTGTGTACAGGGGCATAAACGCAGCAGTGATAGGATTGGAGAGGTTCGGTGAGCAAATGAAGACCCTTTGAAGTCATATTGCATGGTACCCATTCCACGGGTCTCAACTCTCCAGGTTTAAGGGATTCTTCCTTCAGCTAAAACATGCATGTGGAACCCAGAGTATGATCAACCGTGTGATCGGGAGACGTGTTCAAATATGTCTCAGTTCTCGTCCCCTGGTACTCGGGTGCAACATTCCAGACGCTTTACTAACACTCTCCCGACTTGGAGAGTCAGTGCCTTTAACCTCCTGTTTGGCCCAGTTTGCAATTTTTGTGGAAGATGAACACGAATAGGGAGAACCAATGAGAGACTAGCTGGACGTGACTGGACGGGCAAATTTAACTCTCATTTCCCACCAGGAAGTAGAATTAACAAAATGCACAGCGTGCCGTGCCGGAACCAGATTAGGGCCTGACGCAATCCTGCGGTGTTGCGGCCAGCTCCCAAGAAAGCGAGTTGAAGAAAGGAGTTCAGGGGCACTGTAATTCACAAACCTGCAGAGTTATAAATGACAGCTATCGTCCAAAAATATACTGAAGTAAGGCTGCCAAGAGGACTTGAAAGCAGGGGAGAATTGCAGGAAACCGATTTCAGGAGGTAGACTGGAATTGCATTTAAAGCATAGGAAAAGAGGCAGAACGTCGACAATGATGCACTTGGCCAAAAAGGGCGTACATGTTTTTCCTGCAGGAAAAAACGCATACGCGCTTTTTGGCCAACCAAGCAAGCTTGCAAAGGAAATCTGCACTACAATGAAGTCTCACTTCCCCCCCGGTCAAAAGGGCCATCTGAAAAAAGTGTAAAATCCAGAAAGGCAGGACAGGCCATGGAGAACTGGGAGCCTTGTTATGCTGATGGGCGGGATGTAAATTGCCAACAGCCACTCGGGAGAAGTGTATGGTGTTTCCTGAAACATCTAAAAAACAAAGCAACAGAGCCTAGGGCACTTCCACTTATGGTCCTATAGCTTAGGGAAATTAAAATCAAAAAGACACAGCAACCCCAAAGTTTGGGACGGCTGTGTTTTCAAGAATCTCGTTTACGGTACAAGTTCAATATCGCAGAAAGTGAAAAATGGATAAAGATGTTTTGGTACTTACGTACAATGCAATATCACTCAGCAATGAAATCTATGTCATCAGGCCCATAGCAGCATAATGAGTGGATTCAGGTATGATGATTCTAACTGAAATAAGTCACACAGAAAAAGAAATATCATAAGATATCACTAATACACGGAATGTAAACTTGGCTACACAGGAACTGGATTACAAAACAGAACAGGGTCTCAAATGTAGAAAACCAACTTATGCGTGCTTAAGGGGAAAGGTGAGTTGGGGTGCTGCATAAAACCAGAGATTGAAAAGAGCACAGATAAAGTACCTTAAGCCAAATATGGAATAGACAAGAGCTACTCCTTGCTCAACGAAATGGACTCAACACCCCATATTAAACGCCTAAGAATGTACCTGACTAGTAAGTATCTTAAAACCTATGGATTGCTATGTCTCCGAAAGAGAATCAAGTGTGTGTACAGGGACATAAACGCAGCAGTGATAGGATTGGAGAGGTTTGTTGAGCAAATGAAGACCCTTTGAAGTCATATTGCATGGTACCCATTCCACGGGTCTCAACTCTCCAGGATTAAGGGATTCTTCCTTCAGCTAAAACATGCCTGTGGAACCCAGAGTATGATCAACCATGTCATCGGGAGACGTGTTCAAATATGTCTCAGTTTTCGTCCCCTGGTACTCGGGTGCAACATTCCAGATGCTTTACTAACACTCTCCCGACTTGGAGAGTCAGTGCCTTTAACCTCCTGTTTGGCCCAGTTTGCAATTTCTGCGGAAGATGAACAGGAATAGGGAGAACCAATGAGAGACTAGCTGGAGGTGTCTGGACGGGCAAATTTAACTCTCATTTCCCACCAGGAAGAGGAATTAACCAAAGGCTCAGTGTGCCGTGCCGCAACCAGATTAGGGCCTGAAGCAATCCTGCGGTGTTGCGGCCAGCTCACAAGAAAGCGAGTTGAAGAAAGGAGCTCAGGGGCACTGTAATTCACAAACCTGCAGAGTTATAAATGACAGCTATCCTCCAAAAACATACTGAAGTAAGGCTGCCAAGAGGACTTGAAAGCGGGGCAGAATTGCAGGAAACCGATTTCAGGAGGTAGACTGGAATTGCATTTAAAGCATAGGAAAAGAGGCAGAACGTCCACAATGATGCACTTGGCCAAAAAGGGCGTATGCGTTTTTTCCTGAATATATTCAGGAAAAAATGCATACGCCCTTTTTGGCCAACCAAGCAAGCTTGCAAAGGAAATCTGCACTACAATGAAGTCTCACTTCCCCCCGGTCAAAAGGGCCATCTGAAAAAAGTGTAAAATCCAGAAAGGCAGGACAGGCCATGGAGAACTGGGAGCCTTGTTATGCTGATGGGCGGGATGTAAATTGCCAACAGACAGTCAGGAGAAGTGTATGGTGTTTCCTGAAACATCTAAAAAACAAAGGAACAGAGCCTAGGGCACTTCCACTTATGGTCCTATAGCTTAGGGAAATTAAAATCAAAAAGACACAGCCACCCCAATGTTTGGGACGGCTCTGTTTACAAGAACCTCGTTTACGGTACAAGTTCAATATCGCAGAAAGTGAAAAATGGATAAAGAAGTTGTGGGACTTACGTACAATGCAATATCACTCAGCAATGAAATCTATGTCATCAGGCCCTTAGCAGCATAATGAGTGGATTCAGGTATGATGATTCTAACTGAAATAAGTCACACAGAAAAAGAAACATCATAAGATATCACTAATACACGGAATGCAAACTTGACTACACAGGAACTGGATTACAAAACAGAACAGGGTCTCAAATTTAGAAAACCAACTTATGCTTGCTTAAGGGGAAAGGTGAGTTGGGGTGCTGCATAAAACCAGATTTGAAATGAGCACAGATAAAGTTCCTTAAGCCAAATATGTAATAGACAATAGCTACTCCTTGCTCAATGAAATGGACTCAACATCCCATATTAAACGCCTAAGAATATACCTGACTAGTAAGTATCGTAAAACCTATGTATTTGCTATGTCTCCAAAAGAGAATCAAGCATGTGTACAGGGGCATAAACGCAGCAGTGATAGGAGTGGAGAGGTTCAGTGAGCAAATGAAGACCCTTTGAAGTCATATTGCATGGTACCCATTCCACGGGTCTCAACTCTCCATGTTTAAGGGATTCTTCCTTCAGCTAAAACATGCATGCGGAACCCAGAGTATGATCAACCGTGTGATCGGGAGACGTGTTCCAATATGTCTCAGTTCTCGTCCCCTGAAACTCGGGTGCAACATTCCATACGCTTTACTAACACTCTCCCGACTTGGAGAGTCAGTGCCTTTAACCTCCTGTTTGGCCCAGTTTGCAATTTCTGCGGAAGATGCACAGGAATAGGGAGAACCAATGAGAGACTAGCTGGAGGTGTCTGGACGGGCAAATTTAACTCTCATTTCCCACCAGGAAGAGGAATTAACCAAACGCTCAGCGTGCCATGCCGTAACCAGATTAGGGCCTGAAGCAATCCTGCGGTGTTGCGGCCAGCTCACAAGAAAGCGAGTTGAAGAAAGGAGCTCAGGGGCACTGTAATTCACAAACCTGCAGAGTTATAAATGACAGCTATCGTCCAAAAATATACTGAAGTAAGGCTGCCAAGAGGACTTGAAAGCGGGGCAGAATTGCAGCAAACCGATTTCATGAGGTAGACTTGAATTGCATTTAAAGCATAGGAAAAGAGGCAGAACGTCGACAATGATGCACTTGGCCAAAAAGGGCGTATGCGTTTTTTCCTGAATATATTCAGGATAAAACGCATACGCCCTTTTTGGCCAACCAAGCAAGCTTGGAAGGGAAATCTGCACTACAATGAAGTCTCACTTCCCCCCGGTGAAAAGGGCCATCTGAAAAAAGTGTAAAATCCAGAAAGGCAGGACAGGCCATGGAGAACTGGGAGCCTTGTTATGCTGATGGGCGGGATGTAAATTGCCAACAGCCACTCAGGAGAAGTGTATGGTGTTTCCTGAAACATCTAAAAAACAAAGCAACAGAGCCTAGGGCACTTCCACTTATGGTCCTATAGCTTAGGGAAATTAAAATCAAAAAGACACAGCCACCCCAAAGTTTGGGACGGCTCTTTTTACACGAACCTCGTTTACGGTACAAGTTCAATATCGCAGAAAGCGAAAAATGGATAAAGAATTTGTGGTACTTACGTACAATGCAATATCACTCAGCAATGAAATCTATGACATCAGGCCCATAGCAGCATAATGAGTGGATTCAGGTATGATGATTCTAACTGAAATAAGTCACACAGGAAAAGAAACATCATGAGATATCTCTAATACACGGAATGTAAACTTGCCTACACAGGAACTGGATTACAAAACAGAAGAGGGTCTCAAATTTAGAAAACCAAATTATGCTTGCTTAAGGGGAAAGGTGAGTTGGAGTGCTGCATAAAACCAGAGATTTAAATGAGCACAGATAAAGTTCCTTAAGCCAAATATGAAATAGACAAGACCTATTCCTTGCTCAACGAAATGGACTCAACACCCCATATTAAATGCCTAAGAATGTACCTGACTAGTAATTGTCTTAAACCTATGGATTGCTATATCTCCGAAAGAGAATCAAGCGTGTGTTAGGGGCATAAACGCAGCAGTGATAGGATTGGAGAGGTTCGGTGAGCAAATGAAGACCCTTTGAAGTCATATTGCATGGTACCCATTCCACGGGTCTCAACTCTCCAGGTTTAAGGGATTCTTCCTTCAGCTAAAACATGCATGTGGAACCCAGAGTATGATCAACCATGTGATCGGGAGACGTGTTCCAATATGTCTCAGTTCTGGTCCCCTGGTACTTGGGTGCAACATTCCAGACGCTTTACTAACACTTTCCCGATTTGGGGGGTCAGTGCCTTTAACCTCCTGTTTGGCCCAGTTTTCAATTTCTGCGGAAGATGAACAGGAATAGGGAGAACCAATGTCAGACTAGCTGGAGGTGTCTGGACGGGCAAATTTAACTCTCATTTCCCACCAGGAAGAGGAATTAACCAAAGGCTCAGCGTGCCGTGCCGGAACCAGATTAGGGCCTGAAGCAATTCTGCGGTGTTGCGGCCAGGTCACAAGAAAGCGAGTTGAAGAAAGGAGCTCAGGGGCACTGTAATTCACAATCCTGCAGAGTTATAAATGACAGCTATCGTCTAAAATTATACTGAAGTAAGGCTGCCAAGAGGACTTGAAAGCGGCGCAGAATTGCAGGAAACCGATTTCAGGAGGTAGACTGGAATTGCATTTAAAGCATAGGAAAAGAGGCAGAACGTCCACAATGATGCACTTGGCCAAAAAGGGCGTATGCGTTTTTTCCTGAATATATTCAGGAAAAAACGCATACGCCCTTTTTGGCCAACCAAGCAAGCTTGCAAAGGAAATCTGCACTACAATGAAGTCTCACTTCCCCCTGGTCAAAAGGGACATCTGAAAAACGTGTAAAATCCAGAAAGGCAGGACAGGCCATGGAGAACTGGGAGCCTTGTTATGCTGATGGGCGGGATGTAAATTGCCAACAGCCACTCGGGAGAAGTGTATGGTGTTTCCTGAAACATCTATAAAACAAAGCAACAGAGCCTAGGGCACTTCCACTTATGGTCCTATAGCTTAGGGAAATTAAAATCAAAAAGACACAGCCACCCCAAAGTTTGGGACGGCTCTGTTTACAGGAACCTCTTCTGTAGCACAAGTTAAATATGCCAGAGAGCAAATAATGGATAAAGAAGTTGCGGTACTTACGTACAACAGAATACCTCTCAGCAATGAAAACTATGTCACTAGGCCCATACCAGCATAATGAGTGGATTGAGGCACGGTGATTCTACGTGAAAAAAGTCACACAGAAAAAGAAACATCATAAGGTATCACTAATACATGGAATGTGAACTTGGCTACACATGAACTGAATTACAAAACAGAACAGGGTCTCATGTTTAGAAAACCAACTTATGCTTGCTTAAGGGGGAAGGTGAGTTGGGGTGCTGCATAAAACCAGAGTTTGAAATTAGCACAGATACCGTTCCATAAGCTAAATATGTAATAGACAAGACCTAGCCCTTGCTCAAGGAAATGGACTCAACAATGAGGTATCACCTCACATCTGGTACAATGGGCATCATCAGAAAATCTACAAACAAAAAATGCTGAAAAGTGTGTGGAGAAAAGGAACCCTCTTCCACTATTGTTGGGAATATAAATTGATACAGTCACTATGGAGAACAATATGGAGTTTCTTAAGAAACTAACAGTAGAATTACCATAGGATACAGCAATCCCAGTTCTGGACATATACCCAGACAAAACCATAAATCAAAAAGAGACATTCACCGCAATGTTCATTGCCTCACTCTTTACAATATCGAGGTAATGGAAGCAACCTAAATGCCCACAGACAGACGAGTGCATAAAGCTGTGGTACATATATAAAATGAAATATTACTAAGCCATGAAAAGGAATGAAATTGGGTTTTGTAGAGACGTCGATGGATCTACAGACTGTCATACAGAGTGAAGTAAGTCAGAAAGAGAAAAACAAATCTTGTATATTCATGCATATATGTGGAACCTAGAAAAACTGTACAGATTAACCATTTTGCAAGGCATAAATAGAGCAACAGATGTAGACAACAAACGTATGGACAACAAGGGGGGAAAGCTGTTGGGGGGGTGGTGGTGGGAGGAGTTGAGAGACTGGGATTGGCATGTATACATTTATATGTATAAAATAGATAACCAATAAGAACCTGCTGTATAAAAATATAAAATAAAATTCAAAATTAAATAGAAATAAAATTTAAAATATAAAACAATTATTCCCTTCACATACATGTATTTATATGAATAAATTATTTCCATGCTTATATCTGTAAATACAAAAAAGAGGAATAAAATCTACCTTGAACCAAAAACGAAAAAGAGAAAAAAAACACAGAACCCACCAGTTCCACAGAGGAAAACCGTATCAGGGCACTTGCTCCAGTTGTAAACAATTCTGAAGTTGGTCAGTGGTGGGGAATCGTCTCCCATTCAGCCAGCAGCCCCCACGCAACAAGCGTCCTCATTGCAAAGCTGGGGCACCGTGCCGAGGCATCTGTGAGTAAACGTGAGCTGAGCCCCAGGCCAGTTGCTGCTGAACTATTCCCACCCGTCCCAGGTAAAACACCTGAATATATACAAGGACTTGAAAGCCTAGAGGAAGGGCCATAGAGCCACACGAGTGACAGCATGCCGGCCGACTTGGTGCCTGCAGGCCAGCCAGGATGGTCCTGGCCCTGGGTGCTCTTCTGGAAGATTTCCATTTCCCTGCCTGAGATACCCGTCCTGTCCCTGCCCCCACTGCTTTTTTCCTTCCCCACCTCTGCCCAGGGAGAAATTCCAGCAGCATGTATGGGTAACACATCCTCTTCTTTAGCAGCTGGCAGCCTGGCAACTGCTGCAGAAAGTCCAGCAGAGCCCCACTCACACTGGGCCACCCACAAAGCCGTGGCCTCTCACTCCCTCCCACCAGCCCAGCCCCAAGACTGCTGACAGGGCAGAGAAAATGGCGTCAGGCACTGCTGCAGGGGCTCTTGCTGCCTGGAGTGGTATTTATATTGATCTCAACCCAGGCACACCTGGGGAGGGCTGGCTGGCACGGTAAGGCTGCCCAGGTCAGCTAATCATCACCACTCAGGGGCTCACAGTTGCAGAAAATGGAACTTGCTGAACTGGCCAGATCCAAGGAACAGGTGTGGGCTCCTGAGAGACAGGATAGACAAGGGGCTGCAGCTTTGGTTTGTTTTCTAATCATTTTATCTGGCCCATGAGTGGGAGACAACTTCAAGAAAACCCTCTCCTAATGAGAGGAACCCAGGAGTCAGGGAGAGGAGGGGTGGGTGGTGGTTGGAGACAGAGGCCTGGTGCCCCGGGTGCAGTGGAAGTCTCTGGAAGACCAGGTGGAGGGAGGCCGCACAGAGTGATGCCCAGGGTCACAGACCTGTCGCAGCTGCTGTTTGTTAGTTCAAGTCCTGCTCTGAGGTGCTCTGTGTCAGCTCTGAGCGACAGGTGAGCTGGGGGTGCTCTGCAATGAGGGCTATGTGCACAGTTCCTGTGTGCCCAGCCCTGCCACGGTACCTGCAAGGGTAGCTCTGTATCCTGGGAGGGACCTGACCATGAGAGCCCCGTGGGCTGGGTTGGGGGTGGGGTACCTGCCCAGGTGAGCTCCATATTCTGGGATTGGTCTGACCACGAGAGCCCCATGGGCTGCTGGGGACCTGGTAAAGGATGTCAGGACAGTCAGTGAAGCCACCGAGGATATACCTCCAGCTGCTCCTAATTCCTACACCCTGCTGGTCATTCTACCAACCACCAGGACATGGTATTCTGTATTAGTCTTCAATGATGCCTTCTTTTGTATTCCATTAGTCCCAGAGTCACAAGAAATTTTGGCTTGTGTGTGGCAGGACTCAACATACAACTAAAACAATACTTCCGGGCCGTCTTGCCCCAAGGGTGCAAAAATTCCCACACCATCTTTGGGGAAAGCTTAGCTAAAGACCTAAAAGTTCTACCTCTGGAAAAGGAAATCCTCCTTCAGTACGCAGACGACATTCTGATCGCCAGCCCTACTAAGGAGGCCTCTGAACTACCAAGCCAATAAAGGATAGAAGTTGTCCAAGAAAAAGCTCAAATATCACAGACTGCGGTGACCTGCCTGGGCTTCATTCTCACAGAAGGTCGGAGAAGCCCATCCCAGGAAAGGGAAGAAACCATTTTCAGCCTTACCCCTTTCTAAAACTAGAAGACAGCTTAGGGGTTCCTGGGGAGGCCAGGGTTTGCTGCTTCTGGATCCCTAACTACAGTCTACTAGCTGGGCCTCTATATGAAACACTGAAAGGAAAAGATGATGATCCTTTTGAATAGAATCCAGAAGTGGCCTTTCAAGAATGGAAAGAGCAGTCAATTCAGACCCTTGCCCTGGAACTCCCTAATTTAGCTAAACCCTTTGACCTTTACATTCCCGGTGAAAGGTGAATCGCCATTGGAGAATTAGTGCAAAAACTGGGACCACTTGAAATGGAACAATGCAAGAATGCCATCCAGGTAGGATAAACTACGGTCACCAAGGGTCTTGGTCCACTGCCACATCTGGCCAAGATACTGGCGGTATCTAAAAACCTGGAAATCAGCAGCCCAAAAGGCCACCTCCCTCCTAAGGGAAAAGGACCCCACGTGGTGATCCTAACCACCAACCATGCCCTGAAGTTGCAGGGTTCGCTCCGTGGGCACACCAACCTCGAGTGAGGAGGCCCTCCAACTCCAACATCCAGAGAGATAACCGGGAGCAAAAGGGCACCATGACGACTCGTGTGAACATCACTTGACCTGGAGTTTCTCTCATAAAACAACAAGAGTGTGTCCCAAAAGAGTAGACTACTGCTTGCAGGACTTACTGCACCCAGAGGGGAGCTAATAATCTTGGCGGGGGAACCGTATATCACACTGTCACCATAGAAAAGCCTACAGACACCGTGATGATGTGGCCAATAAGACCGGCTGGACTCCTGTTTACTTCAAAAGGCTGTTGACTCAGTGGCCATCATGGTCCTTGATCACCACTGACCCTGGACTGTCTGGGAGTTGAGCGGGCAGGGCTCTGACACCTGGTGCTGTTTGTACGTTAATTCAGGGGCCTAATTGAAGAAAGCGCAGACTACTGGTCAGAGCATCTAGGCTGGCAGAAACGGTCAGCCTAAGGTGGCCAAACAAATGTGGGGCGGGGTGAAACCGGCCCCCACAGCGTCTCTGCACATCTCTTTCCTGGACCCTTAAAGGTCATTAGAATCTATAACACTTCCAATGCTGGTGCTCAGGTGGACGAGCAGGGAGGCAGGGGGCCTGGGGACAATCAACGTCACCTGGAGGCTGCTGGGGAGAAGCTCTGACCCTCGCCCCCGGGTATGAGGGCTCCCAACTCAGCACTCAGCAGTTACAGAAGAAGGGTCTGCACCCTCAGCACTCCAAGAATGAGGAACGGGACAAAAGGCAGAGGAGGGGTTTGTCCCCAGCAAAGCCCATTAAAAATCCCTGGGAGATAAAAATAGAATCTGGGCAATAAAGTCAAGTCTAACCTTTTTTATCCTTTGTGCTTTGTCTAATTTCATGTGCTCCTAGGGT
This sequence comes from Orcinus orca, assembly GCF_937001465.1. Lineage (NCBI taxonomy): Eukaryota > Metazoa > Chordata > Mammalia > Artiodactyla > Delphinidae > Orcinus > Orcinus orca. The sequence continues at coordinate 795,320 of NW_026043895.1, forward strand.
CCCGCATGCAGAGGTTCCACACCCGGCACTTCAGACCAGATTTCCTAGTGCAGAATGGCTGGGTCGACACCTCAGCTCCTGGGGCCCAGTGCAGACTCCGCGATATAGAGCCTGAGCTGCAGCCAACCCGGCCCTCGAGAGCTCCGCCCCCTCCCTCCCACTGACTCTGACAGGATCTCTACACAGCAGCCCAGCCCACAGCCCACGGGGTAGTGCATGCTCTCACCTCTCCATTCTCTGATCAAAATATAAAGTTTCCTTTGCTTGTGAACCAAACTCAGTCTCGATCGGTTGGCCCCAATGACACTGGGCAGGGGGACACTTGTTGGGGTCCACTCTGGAGGATCAGTAACAGAAATTGAGACTATTGTAACCTCAATGAACAGATGTGTGAGCCAAACTGTAGTTAACATAGAACAGTGTATAAGGCTCGGGTAAAATAAGATGTTTCTAACACTTCCATTTGATATTTCCATCACTTTATTATAAGCAAGTTCAGTGAAAAGGTTTGTCTTATTTGTCAGGTCAATATTAGAGAAACGAAGTGATTTCTTTCCAAGGATGTACATCTAATAATCTTGGTTAAAGCTTCAATCTTGTTTTAAATGCTTTTCCATTGAAAATGATACCTCTCTTTCAGCTCCCCCATTTCTGAGAAGTATAAAATCTTATAATTTATTATTACCAAAGGGGAAAGGTGGGAGGAGGGATAAATTAACAGTTTGGGATTAACACATACACACTGCTATGTATAAAATAGATCATCAACAAGGAACTACTGTATAGCACAGGGAACTACACTCAACATTTTGCAATAACCTATAAGGGGAAATAATCTGAAAAAGAATAGATATTTTTATTGACATCATCTATCAATGACAGTTAAAGTGTAACCTAAGGGAAGTTGATGGTGAGTGCTTCTGACCCTGAAGACTTCAATCATCTAAAGTTTGGACTCTGCCTACTTCCCAAGGCCCTTAATGAACATATGTGTAGCCGTAGCTTTAAAAATTCCCCAGTTTGGGTTTTGGGCAGACACTGATTTTGAAAAAGCCCTGGTGTTCTCCTTACATGAATGGGACTCTTCCTACTGCTAAAACATGTCTGTCACACCCAGAGGATGGTATACCATCTGATCGGGAAGAGTTTGGAAAAGGCATCTCATCTCCTCATCTCCTGGTGCTCGGGTTCACCCCTCCAGCGTCTTTACTAACAGTCTCCCCACTTGGAGAGGTCAGCACTGTCAACATCCTGTTGCGTACAGTTTGGAATTTGTCCAGAGGATGAAGCGGAAGGATGAGGAACAATGAGAGACAAGTCCTAGGTGTTCAGACAGGCACATGTCACTCTAATTTCCAATCAGGAAGACGAATTGACCAAAGGCTAGGGTTGCCCATGGAAACAGTATAGGGCTTGAGGAAATCCCGCTGCTTTGTGGCCAGTTCCCATAAACACAATTTGAACAATGGAACTCAGGGGCAGTAAAATTCACGAAACTGCAGAGTTGAAAATATCCATCACTGAAAAATGTCTTGAGGAAAGTCAGAGAAAAGGACTTGTAAGCAAGGGAGAATGGCAGGAAAGGGATTTGAGGAGGTAGAAAGGACTCGCCATTAAGCACAAGAAAAGGAGCTGAACATTGCCAACATTGCAGTTGGCCAAAAAGGGTGTATGCGTTTTTTTCTGTATATATTCAAGAAAAGGGCATACACTTTTTTAGCCAACCAAACAGGTGGGCACTGGAAGTCAATACTACAAAAGATATCACTTCGCATCAGTCAGAAGAGCCATCCTCATAAAGCGTAAACAACAGAAATGCAGGACAGGGCAAGGAGAAGAGGGAGCCCTGTGAGACTTATAGTGGAAATGTATATTGCCAACGGCCATTCTGGAGAAGTGTATTGTGTTTACTAAAGCATCTAAAAAATGAGCTACAGAGCATAGGGCACTTGCACTCATGGGCGTATATCTTGGGAAAAACAAAAATCGAGAGGACACAGGCACCCCAATGTTTACCCCCTCTCTGTTTAAAAGATCCTCGACTAGGATATAACTTAAATGCCTCTGGAGAGAAAAAATGGATAGAGATGTGGTACTTAGGTAGAGTGGAATATTATTCAGCCTGGAAATCAATGAAATATGGCCAGTTGTAACAACTCCGGAGGAGTTACGTATGATCATTCTAAGTGACATAATTCAAAAAGAAAAAGACACATATCATAAGATATCACTTAAAGGTGGAATCCAAAATGGCTACACATGAAATAAATTACAAAACAAAAACATAGTCAAATATGTAGAAAACACGCATAAGGCTGCTAAACGGGAAAGGTGGGGAGGGGTGAGGCATCATCCAGGAGGTTGAAATTAGCAAAGATACCATTCCAAATACCAAACTGATAATCAACAAGGCCTACACGGTAGCTGAAAGAACTGCACTCGGCACACTCAAGTCACCGGAAAAGAATATATACGACTGGTAAGAATCTGAAAAAGAATTTACTGATGTCTCTCTGTACGTGAATCAAGTGGATGTACAGCAGCAAGAAACAGAGCTTTGAAAATCAGCTGTAACCAATATAGTAATAAATTGAAAAAAATAAATGACAGAGAGACAGAGAAAACTTCTTACAACTTTTCCTCTGGGACGGTGATGCAACATGGATTGAACACATCTAGACCCACAGCAGGATGAGACATAAGGCTGGAAACTGTTCGCGCTAAGAGAAATGTGAGGTTGGGTGAGGAAACGCACACCCTTTAAAGTAATACTACCTGGTACCCATTCAATGGGTCCCAAATCTGCAGGTTCAAGGGATCTTCCTACAGCTAAAACATGCATGGAAAACCCAGAGGACTGTACACCATGTGATCGGGAGATGTGTCTAAAATGCAGCTCATTTATCCTCTCCTGGTGCTCCTGTTCACCATTCCAGCCACGTTACTTAGAATCTCCCCACTTGGAGAATCAGCACATTTCAACTTCTGTTTCACACATTTTGCAAATTGTGAGGAGGATGAACGGGAAGAGGGGGAACCAATGAGAGAATAGTTGTAGGGGTTTGGACGGGCACATATCAGTCTAATTTCCCATTAAGAATAAGAATTGAAAAAAGGCTCAGCCCGCCTCGCCGGAGCCAAAATAGGGCCTGAAGCAATCCTGCGGGTTTGAGGCCAGCTCACAAAAGAGCAACTTAAAAAATGGAGCTCAGGGTCACTGCAATTCACAAACCTGCAGAGTTATAAATGAAAACTAACGTCCAAAAATATGTTGAGGTAAGGCAAAGAAGAGGATCTGAATGCAAGACAGAATTGCAAGAAACAGATTTCAAGAGATAGATTGGACTCGTCTTTAAAGCACATGAAAAGCGGCAGAATTTCGACAATGATGCAGTGGCCCAAAAGGGCGTATGCGTTTTTTCCTGATTATATCCAGGAAAAAACGCATACACATTTTATGGGCAAGGAAGAAAGCAAGCAATGCAAATGTGCACAACAAAGAAGTCTCATTTCCCACCGGTCAAAACGGCCATCCTAAAAAATTGTAAAAACCAGAAATGCAGGGCTGGCCATGGAGAAGAGGGAGCCTTTATACGCTGATGGGCAGTGTGTGAACTGCCGAGAGCCACTCTGGAGAAGTGTATGGTGGTTCCTAAATCATCTAAAAAACAGAGCTACAGAGCATAGGACACTTCCAATCATGGGAGTATATCTAGGGAAGTCTAAAAATCAACAAGACACAAGCACACCACAGTTTAGGGCTACTCTGTTTACAAGAACCTCAACTTCAGTACACCTTAAATATCCCAGGAAAGAGAACAATGGATAAAGAAGATGTGGTACTTATGTACAATGGAATATCTCTTCACCATGAAATCAATGTAATAAGGTTAGTAGAAGGATAAAGAGTGGATTTAGGTCCGATAATACTACTTGAAATAAGTCAAACAGAAAAAGAAACATATCATAAGATATCACTTATAGAGGGAGGGTAAATATGGCTGCACAAGAAATGAATTACAGAACAGAACAGTGTCTCACATTTAGAAAACACACTTATGTCAGCTTAAGGGGAAAGGAGAGGTGGGGTGATACATAAAACCAGAGTTTGAAATTAGCACAGATACTGTTCAATAAACCAAATAGATATTAGACAAGATCTACACCTTGCTCAATGAACTGGCCTCAACACACCCTATACACTGCAGAGAAATATATCTGAGTAATAAGAATCTTAAAACCCATGTATTGATATATCTCCATAAGGGAATCAAATGTGTGCAGAGCGGCACAAACACAGCAGTGAAAATGAGCTAAACCCCATTATAGAAATAAATTTTAAAAACAAAACGCAGAAACAATGAAAGAGAGAAAAATTCTTACAAAATTCGCTCAGGGGCTGCGATGCAACCTGGATTGACCACATGTAAACCCACAGCTGGATGAGACATAAGGCTGGACACTTGGGGATGAGAGGATTGGTGAGCTTTGGTGAGCAACTGCCAAAAGTTTAATGCAATACTTCATGCTACTCATTCCAAGGGTCCCAACACTCCAGGTTGAAGGAAATCTTCCTACAGCTAAACCATGCTTGGGAAACCCAGCGACTGGTATACCATATGATCGGGAAAGGTTTCTAAAATGCACCTCATTTTTCCTCTCCTGGGACTCCGGATCGACATTCCAGCTGCTTTACTAAAAACATCCCCACATGGAGAGTCAATGCCTTTAAGTTCTGGTATTGCACAGTCTGCAGGTAGTGCGGAGGATGAATGGGAATAGGGGGAACCAGTGAGAAACTAGCTGTAGTGGTTTCAATGGGCACATGTCACTCTAATTTCACATCAGTAAGAAGAATAAACCAAAGGCACAGCAAGGTGCCCCAGAAGAAAAATAGGGCCTGAAGGAATCCTGTGGTTATGAGGCACGATCAAAAAAATAAGAGCTGAAAAATGGAGCTAAGGGCCACTGCAATTCAAAAACCTACAGAGTTATAAAGGCCAAAAATATTCAAAAAATATATTGAGGTAAGGCTTTGAAGAGGCATTGAAAGCAAGGAACAGAATTGCAGGAAACCGATTTCAGGAGGTAGACTGGAATTGCATTTAAAGCATAGGAAAAGAGGCAGAACGTCGACAATGATGCACTTGGCCAAAAAGGGCGTATGCGTTTTTTCCTGAATATATTCAGGAAAAAACGCATACGCCCTTTTTGGCCAACCAAGCAAGCTTGCAAAGGAAATCTGCACTACAATGAAGTCGCACTTCCCCCTGGTCAAAAGGGACATCTGAAAAAAGTGTAAAATCCAGAAAGGCAGGACAGGCCATGGAGAACTGGGAGCCTTGTTATGCTGATGGACGGGATGTAAATTGCCAACAGCCACTGGGAAGAAGTGTATGGTGTTTCCTGAAACATCTAAAAAACAGAGCAACAGAGTCTAGGGCACTTCCACTTATGGTCCTATAGCTTAGGGAAATTAAAATCAAAAAGACACAGCCACCCCAAAGTTTGGGACGGCTCTGTTTACAAGAACCTCGGTTACGGTACAAGTTCAATATTGCAGAAAGCGAAAAATGGATAAAGAAGTTGTGGTACTTACATACAATGCAATATCACTCAGCAATGAAATCTATGTCATCAGGCCCGTAGCAGCATAATGAGTGGATTCAGGTATGATGATTCTAACTGAAATAAGTCACACAGAAAAAGAAACATCATAAGATATCACTAATACACGGAATGTAAACTTGGCTACACAGGAACTGAATTACAAAACAGAACAGGGTCTCAAATGTAGAAAACCAACTTATGCTTGCTTAAGGGGAAAGGTCAGTTGGGGTGCTGCATAAAACCAGAGATTGAAATGAGCACAGATAAAGTTCCTTATGCCAAATATGGAATAGACAAGAGCTACTCCTTGCTCAACCAAATGGACTCAACACCCCATATTAAACGCCTAAGAATGTAGCTGACTAGTAAGTATCTTAAAACCTATGGATTGCTATGTCTCCGAAAGAGAATCAAGTGTGTGTACAGGGGCATAAACGCAGCAGTGATAGGATTGGAGAGGTTCGGTGAGCAAATGAAGACCCTTTGAAGTCATATTGCATGGTACCCATTCCACGGGTCTCAACTCTCCAGGTTTAAGGGATTCTTCCTTCAGCTAAAACATGCATGTGGAACCCAGAGTATGATCAACCGTGTGATCGGGAGACGTGTTCCAATATGTCTCAGTTCTCGTCCCCTGGTACTCGGGTGCAATGTTCCAGACGCTTTACTAACACTCTCCCGACTTGGAGAATCAGTGCCTTTAACCTCCTGTTTGCCCCAGTTTGCAATTTCTGCGGAAGATGAACAGGAATAGGGAGAACCAATGAGAGACTAGCTGGAGGTGTCTGGACGGGCAAATTTAACTCTCATTTCCCACCAGGAAGAGGAATTAACCAAAGGCTCAGCGTGCCGTGCCGGAACAAAATTAGGGCCTGAAGCAATCCTGCGGTGTTGCGGCCAGCTCACAAGAAAGCGAGTTGAAGAAAGGAGCTCAGGGTCACTGTAATTCACAAACCTGCAGAGTTATAAATGACAGCTATCGTCCAAAAATATACTGAAGTAAGGCTGCCAAGAGGACTTGAAAGCGGGGCAGAATTGGAGGAAACCAATTTCAGGAGGTAGACTGGAATTGCATTTAAAGCATAGGAAAAGAGGCAGAACGTCGACAATGATGCACTTGGCTAAAAAGGGCGTATGCGTTTTTTCCTGAATATATTCAGGAAAAAATGCATACGCCCTTTTTGGACAACCAAGCAAGCTTGCAAAGGAAATCTGCATTACAATGAAGTCTCACTTCCCCTGGTCAAAAGGGCCATCTGAAAAAAGTGTAAAATCCAGAAAGGCAGGACAGGCCATGGAGAACTGGGAGCCTTGTTATGCTGATGGGCGGGATGTAAATTGCCTACAGCCACTCCGGAGAAGTGTATGGTGTTTCCCGAAGCATCTAAAAAACAAAGCAACAGAGCCTAGGGGACTTCCACTTATGGTCCTATAGCTTAGGGAAATTAAAATCAAAAAGACACAGCCACCACAAAGTTTGGGACGGCTCTGTTTACAAGAACCTTGTTTACGGTACAAATTCAATATCGCAGAAAGCGAAAAATGGATAAAGAATTTGTGGTACTTACGTACAATGCAATATCACTCAGCAATGAAATCTATGTCATCAGGCCCGTAGCAGCATAATGAGTGGATTCAGGTATGATGATTCTAACTGAAATAAGTCACACAGAAAAAGAAACATCATAAGATATCACTAATACACGGAATGTAAACTTGGCTACACAGGAACTGGATTACAAAACAGAACAGGGTCTCAAATTTAGAAAACCAACTTATGCTTGCTTAAGGGGAAAGGTGAGTTGGGGTGCTGCATAAAACCAGAGACTGAAATGAGCACAGATAAAGTTCCTTATGCCAGATATGGAATAGACAAGAGCTACTCCTTGCTCAACCAAATGGACTCAACACCCCATATTAAACGCCTAAGAATGTACCTGACTAGTAAGTATCTTAAAACCTATGGATTACTATGGCTCTGAAAGAGAATCAAGCGTGTGTACAGGGGCATAACGGCAGCAGTGATAGGATTGGAGAGGTTCGGTGAGCAAATGAAGACCCTTTGAAGTCATATTTCATGGTACCCATTCCACGGGTCTCAACTCTCCAGGTTTAAGGGATTCTTCCTTCAGCTAAAACATGCATGTGGAACCCAGAGTATGATCAACCGTGTGATTGGGAGACGTGTTCAAATATGTCTCAGTTCTCGTCCCCTGGTACTCGGGTGCAATATTCCACATGCCTTACTAACACTCTCCCGACTTGGAGAGTCAGTGCCTTTAACCTCCTGTTTGACCCAGTTTGCAATTTCTTCGGAAGATGAACAGGAATAGGGAGAACCAATGAGAGACTAGCTGCAGGTGTCTGTACGGGCAAATTTAACTCTCATTTCCCACCAGGAAGAGGAATTAACCAAAGGCTCAGCGTGCCGTGCCGGAACGAGATTAGGACCTGAAGCAATCCTGCGGTGTTGCGGCCAGCTCACAAGAAAGCGAGTTGAAGAAAGGAGCTCAGGGGCACTGTAATTCACAAACCTGCAGAGTTATAATTGACAGCTATCGTCCAAAAATATACTGAAGTAAGGCTGCCAAGAGGACTTGAAAGCGGGGCAGAATTGCAGGAAACCGATTTCAGGAGGTAGACTGGAATTGCATTTAAAGCATAGGAAAAGAGGCAGAACGTCGACAATGATGCACGTGGCCAAAAAGGGCATATGCGTTTTTTCCTGAATATATTCAGGAAAAAACGCATATGCCCTTTTTGGACAACCAAGCAAGCTTGCAAAGGAAATCTGCACTACAATGAAGTCTCACTTCCCCCCGGTCAAAAGGGGCATCTGAATAAAGTGTAAAATCCAGAAAGGCAGGACAGGCCATGGAGAACTGGGAGCCTTGTTATGCTGATGGGCGGGATGTAAATTGCCAACAGCCACTCTGGAGAAGTGTATGGTGTTTCCTGAAACATCTAAAAACAAAGCAACAAAGCCTAGGGCACTTCCACTTATGGTCCTATAGCTTAGGGAAATTAAAATCAAAAAGACACAGCCACCCCAAAGTTTGGGACGGCTCTGTTTACAAGAACCTCGTTTACGGTACAAGTTCAATATCGCAGAAAGTGAAAAATGGATAAAGAAGTTGTGGTACTTACGTACAATGCAATATCACTCAGCAATGAAATCTATGTCATCAGGCCCGTAGCATCATAATGAGTGGATTCAGGTATGATGATTCTAACTGAAATAAGTCACACAGAAAAAGAAACATCATAAGACCTCACTAATACACGGAATGTAAACTTGGCTACACAGGAACTGGATTACAAAACAGAACAGGGTCTCAAATGTAGAAAACCAACTTATGCTTGCTTAAGGGGAAAGGTGAGTTGGGGTGCTGCATAAAACCAGAGACTGAAATGAGCACAGATAAAGTTCCTTAAGCCAAATATAGAATAGACAACAGCTACTCCTTGCTCAATGAAATGGACTCAACACCCCATATTAAACGCCTAAGAATGTACCTGACTAGTAAGTATCTTAAAACCTATGGATTGCTATGTCTCCAAAAGAGAATCAAGCGTGTGTACAGGGGCATAAACGCAGCAGTGATACGATTGGAGAGGTTTGGTGAGCAAATGAAAACCCTTTGAAGTCATATTGCATGGTACCCATTCCACGGGTCTCAACTCTCCAGGTTTAAGAGATTCTTCCTTCAGCTAAAACATGCATGTGGAACCCAGAGTATGATCAACCGTGTGATCGGGAGACGTGTTCAAATATGTCTCAGTTTTCGTCCCCTGGTACTCGGGTGCAACATTCCAGATGCTTTACTAACACTCTCCTGACTTGGAGAGTCAGTGCCTTTAACCTCCTGTTTGGCCCAGTTTGCAATTTCTGCGGAAGATGAACAGGAATAGGGAGAACCAATGAGAGACTAGCTGGCGGTGTCTGGACGGGCAAATTTAACTCTCATTTCCCACCAGGAAGAGGAATTAACCAAAGGCTCAGCGTGCCGTGCCGGAACCAGATTAGGGCCTGAAGCAATCCTGCGGTGTTGCGGCCAGCTCACAAGAAAGCGAGTTGAAGAACGGAGCTCAGGGGCACTGTAATTCACAAACCTGCAGAGTTATAAATGACAGCTATCGTCCAAAAATATACTGAAGTAAGGCTGCCAAGAGGACTTGAAAGCGGGGCAGAATTGCAGGAAACCAATTTCAGGAGGTAGACTGGAATTGCATTTAAAGCATAGGAAAAGAGGCAGAACGTCCACAATGATGCACTTGGCCAAAAGGGGCGTATGCGTTTTTTCCTGAATATATTCAGGAAAAAACGCATATGCCCTTTTTGGCCAACCAAGCAAGCTTGCAAAGGAAATCTGCACTACAATGAAGTCTCACTTCCCCCCTGTCAAAAGGGCTATCTGAATAAAGTGTAAAATCCAGAAAGGCAAGACAGGCCATGGAGAACTGGGAGCCTTGTTATGCTGATGGGCGGGATGTAAATTGCCAACAGCCACTCGGGAGAAGTGTATGGTGTTTCCTGAAACATCTAAAAAACAAAGCAACAGAGCCTAGGGCACTTCCACTTATGGTCCTATAGCTTAGGGAAATTAAAATCAAAAAGACACAGCCACCCCAAAGTTTGGGATGGCTCTGTTTACAAGAACCTCGTTTACGGTACAAGTTCAATATCGCAGAAAGTGAAAAATGGATAAAGAAGTTGTGGTACTTACGTACAAGGCAATATCACTCAGCAATGAAATCTATGTCATCAGGCCCATAGCAGCATAATGAGTGGATTCAGGTATGATGATTCTAACTGAAATATGTCTCACAGAAATAGAAACATCATAAGACATCACTAATACACGGAATGTAAACTTGGCTACATAGGAACTGGATTACAAAACAGAACAGGGTCTCAAATGTAGAAAACCAACTTATGCTTGCTTAAGGGGAAAGGTGAGTTGGGGTGCTGCATAAAACCAGAGACTGAAATGAGCACAGATAAATTTCCTTAAGCCAAATATGGAATAGACAAGAGCTACTCCTTGCTGAACGAAATGGACTCAACACCCCATATTAAACGCCTAAGAATGTACCTGACTAGTAAGTATCTTAAAACCTATGGATTGCTATGTCTCTGAAAGAGAATCAAGCGTGTGTACAGGGGCATAAACGCAGCAGTGATAGGATTGGAGAGGTTCGGTGAGCAAATGAAGACCCTTTGAAGTCATATTGCATGGTACCCATTCCACGGGTCTCAACTCTCAAGGTTTAAGGTATTCTTCCTTCAACTAAAACATGCATGTGGAACCCAGAGTATGATCAACCGTGTGATCGGGAGACGTGTTCAAATATGTCTCAGTTTTCGTCCCCTGGTACTCGGGTGCAACATTCCAGACGCTTTACTAACACTCTCCCGACTTGGAGAGTCAGTGCCTTTAACCTCCTGTTTGGCCCAGTTTGCAATTTCTGCGGAAGATGAACAGGAATAGGGAGAACCAATGAGAGACTAGCTGGAGGTGTCTGGACGGGCAAATTTAACTCTCATTTCCCACCAGGAAGAGGAATTAACCAAAGGCTCAGCATGCCGTGCCGGAACCAGATTAGGGCCTGAAGCAATCCTGCGGTGTTGTGGCCAGCTCACAAGAAAGCGAGTTGAAGAAAGGAGCTCAGGGGCACTGTAATTGACAAACCTGCAGAGTTATAAATGACAGATATCGTCCAAAAATATGCTGAAGTAAGGCTGCCAAGAGGACTTGAAACCGGGGCAGAATTGCAGGAAACCGATTTCAGGAGGTAGACTGGAATTGCATTTAAAGCATAGGAAAAGAGGCAGAACGTCGACAATGATGCACTTGGCCAAAAAGGGCGTATGCGTTTTTTTCTGAATATATTCAGGAAAAAACGCATACGCCCTTTTTGGCCAACCAAGCAAGCTTGCAAAGGAAATCTGCACTACAATGAAGTCTCACTTCCCCCCGGTCAAAAGGGCCATCTGAAAAAAGTTTAAAATCCAGAAAGGCAGGACAGGCCATGGAGAACTGGGAGCCTTGTTATGCTGATGGGTGGAATGTAAATTGCCAACAGCCACTGGGGAGAAGTGTATGGTGTTTCCTGAAACATCTAAAAAACAAAGCAACAGAGCCCAGGGCACTTCCACTTATGGTCCTATGGCCTAGGGAAATTAAAATCAAAAAGACACAGCCACCCCAAAGTTTGGGACGGCTCTGTTTACAAGAACCTCGTTTACGGTACAAGTTCAATATCGCAGAAAGCGAAAAAAGGATAAAGAAGTTGTGGTACTTACGTACAATGCAATATCACTCAGCAATGAAATCTATGTCATCAGGCCCGTAACAGCATAATGAGTAGATTCAGGTATGATGATTCTAACTGAAATAAGTCACACAGAAAAAGAAACATCATAAGATATCACTAATACACGGAATGTAAACTTGGCTACACTGGAACTGGATTACAAAACAGAACAGAGTCTCAAATGAAGAAAACCAACTTATGCTTGCTTAAGGGGAAAGGTGAGTTGGGGTGCTGCATAAAACCAGAGACTGAAATGAGCATAGATAAAGTTCCTTAAGCCAAATATGGAATAGACAAGAGCTACTCCTTGCTCAACGAAATGCACTCAACACCCCATATTAAACGCCTAAGTATGTACCTGACTAGTAAGTATCTTAAAACCTATGGATTGCTATGTCTCCGAAAGAGAATCAAGCGTGTGTACAGGGGCATAAACGCAGCTGTGTTAGGATTGGAGAGGTTCGGTGAGCAACTGAAGACCCTTTGAAGTCATATTGCATGGTACCCATTCCACGGGTCTCAACTCTCCAGGTTTAAGGGATTCTTCCTTCAGCTAAAACATGCATGTGGAACCCAGAGTATGATCAACCATGTGATCGGGAGACGTGTTCAAATATGTCTCACTTTTCGTCCCCTGGTACTCGGGTGCAACATTCCAGACGCTTTACTAACACTCTCCCGACTTGGAGAGTCAGTGCCTTTAACCTCCTGTTTGGCCCAGTTTGTAATTTCTGTGGAAGATGAACAGGAATAGGGAGAACCAATGAGAGACTAGCTGGAGGTGTCTGGGCGGGCAAATTTAACTCTCATTTCCCACCAGGAAGAGGAATTAACCAAAGGCTCAGCGTGCCGAGCCGGAAACAGATTAGGGCCTGAAGCAATCCTGCGGTGTTGTGGCCAGCTGACAAGAAAGCGAGTTGAAGAAAGGAGCTCAGGGGCACTGTAATTGACAAACCTGCAGAGTTATAAATGACAGATATCGTCCAAAAATATGCTGAAGTAAGGCTGCCAAGAGGACTTGAAACCGGGGCAGAATTGCAGGAAACTGATTTCAGGAGGTAGACTGGAATTGCATTTAAAGCATAGGAAAAGAGGCAGAACGTCGACAATGATGCACTTGGCCATAAAGGGCATATGCGTTTTTTCCTGAATATATTCAGGAAAAAACGCATATGCCCATTTTGGCCAACCAAGCAAGCTTGCAAAGGAAATCTGCACTAAAATGAAGTCTCACTTCCCCCACGGTCAAAAGGGCCATCTGAAAAAAGTGTAAAATCCAGAAAGGCAGGACAGGCCATGGAGAACTTTGAGCCTTGTTATGCTGATGGGCGGGATGTAAATTGCCAACAGCCACTCGGGAGAAGTGTATGGTGTTTCCTGAAACATCTAAAAAACAAAGCAACAGAGCCTAGGGCACTTCCACTTATGGTCCTATACCTTAGGGAAATTAAAATCAAAAATACACAGCCACCCCAAAGTTTGGGACGGCTCTGTTTACAAGAACCTCGTTTACGGTACAAGTTCAATATCGCAGAAAGTGAAAACTGGATAAAGAAGTTGTGGTACTTACGTACAATGCAATATCACTCAGCAATGAAATCTATGTCATCAGGCCCGTAGCAGCATAATGAGTGGATTCAGGTATGATGATTCTAACTGAAATAAGTCACACAGAAAAAGAAACATCATAAGATATCACTAATACACGGAATGTAATCTTTGCTACACAGGAACTGAATTACAAAACAGAACAGTGTCTCAAATTTAGAAAACCAACTTATGCTTGCTTAAGGGGAAAGGTGAGTTGGGGTGCTGCATAAAACCAGAGATTGAAATGAGCACAGATAAAGTTCCTTAAGCCAAATATGGAATAGACAAGAGCTACTCCTTGCTCAACGAAATGGACTCAACACCCCATATTAAACGCCTAAGAATGTACCTGACTAGTAAGTATCTTAAAACCTATGGATTGCTATGTCTCTGACAGAGAATAAAGCGTGTGTTCAGGGGCATAAACGCAGCAGTGATAGGATTGGAGAGGTTCGGTGAGCAAATGAAGACCCTTTGAAGTCATATTGCATGGTACCCATTCCACGGTTCTCAACTCTCCAGGTTTAAGGGATTCTTCCTTCAGCTAAAACATGCATGTGGAACCCAGAGTATGATCAGCCTTGTGATCGGGAGACGTGTTCAAATATGTCTCAGTTTTCGTCCCCTGGTACTCGGGTGCAACATTCCAGATGCTTTACTAACACTCTCCCGACTTGGAGAGTCAGTGCCTTTAACCTCCTGTTTGGCCCAGTTTGCAATTTCTAGGGAAGATGAACAGGAATAGGGAGAACCAATGATAGACTAGCTGGAGGTGTCTGGACGGGCAAATTTAACTCTCATTTCCCACCAGGAAGAGGAATTAACCAAAGGCTCAGCATGCCGTGCCGGAACCAGATTAGGGCCTGAAGCAATCCTGCGGTGTTGTGGCCAGCTCACAAGAAAGAGAGTTGAAGAAAGGAGCTCAGGGGCACTGTAATTGACAAACCTGCAGAGTTATAAATGACAGCTATAGTCCAAAAATATACTGAAGTAAGGCTGCCAAGAGGACTTGAAACCGGGGCAGAATTGCAGGAAACTGATTTCAGGAGGTAGACTGGAATTGCATTTAAAGCATAGGAAAAGAGGCAGAACATCCACAATGATGCACTTGGCCAAAAAGGGCATATGCGTTTTTTCCTGAATATATTCAGGAAAAAACGCATACGCACATTTTGGCCAACCAAGCAAGCTTGCAAAGGAAATCTGCACTAAAATGAAGTCTCACTTCCCCCCGGTCAAAAGGGCCATCTGAAAAAAGTGTAAAATCCAGAAAGGCAGGACAGGCCATGGAGAACTGGGAGCCTTGTTATGCTGATGGGCGGGATGTAAATTGCCAACAGCCACTCAGGAGAAGTGTATGGTGTTTCCTAAAACATCTAAAAAACAAAGCAACAGAGCCTAGGGCACTTCCACTTATGGTCCTATAGCTTAGGGAAATTAAAATCAAAAAGACACAGCCACCCCAAAGTTTGGGATGACTCTGTTTACAAGAACCTCGTTTACGGTACAAGTTCAATATCGCAGAAAGTGAAAAATGGATAAAGAATTTGTGGTACTTACGTACAATGCAATATCACTCAGGAATGAAATCTATGTCATCAGGCCTGTAGCATAAAATGAGTGGATGCAGGTATGATGATTCTAACTGAAATAAGTCACACAGAAAAAGAAACATCATAAGATATCACTAATACACGGAATGTAAACTTGGCTACACAGGAACTGAATTACAAAACAGAACAGGGTCTGAAATTTAGAAAACCAACTTATGCTTGCTTAAGGGGAAAGGTGAGTTGGGGTGCTGCATAAAACCAGAGATTGAAATGAGCACAGATAAAGTTCCTTAAGCCAAATATGGAATAGACAAGAGCTACTCCTTGCTCAACGAAATGGACTCAACACCCCATATTAAACGCCTAAGAATGTACCTGACTAGTAAGTATCTTAAAACCTATGGATTGCTATGCCTCTGAAAGAGAATCAAGAGTGTGTACAGGGGCATAAACGCAGCAGTGATAGGATTGGAGAGGTTCGGTGAGCAAATGAAGACCGTTTGAAGTCATATTGCATGGTACCCTTTCCACGGGTCTCAACTCTCCAGGTTTAAGGGATTCTTCCTTCAGCTAAAACATGCATGTGGAACCCAGAGTATGATCAACCGTGTGATTGGGAGACGTGTTCAAATATGTCTCAGTTCTCGTCCCCTGGTACTCGGGTGCAATATTCCAGATGCTTTACTAACACTCTCCCGACTTGGAGAGTCAGTGCCTTTAACGTCCTGTTTGGCCCAGTTTGCAATTTCTGCGGAAGTTGAACAGGAATAGGGAGAACCAATGAGAGACTAGCTGGAGGTGTCTGGACGGGCAAATTTAACTCTCATTTCCCACCGGGAAGAGGAATTAACCAAAGGCTCAGCATGCCGTGCCGGAACCAGATTAGGGCCTGAAGCAATCCTGCGGTGTTGCGGCCAGCTCACAAGAAAGCGAGTTGAAGAAAGGAGCTCAGGGGCACTGTAATTCACAAACCTGCAGAGTTATAAATGACAGATATCGTCCAAAAATATACTGAAGTAAGGCTGCCAAGAGGACTTGAAACCGGGGCAGAATTGCAGGAAACTGATTTCAGGAGGTAGACTGGAATTGCATTTAAAGCATAGGAAAAGAGGCAGAACGTTGACAATGATGCACTTGGCCAAAATGGGCATATGCGTTTTTTCCTGAATATTTTCAGGAAAAAACGCATACGCCCATTTTGGCCAACCAAGCAAGCTTGCAAAGGAAATCTGCACTAAAATGTAGTCTCACTTCCAACCGGTCAAAAGGGCCATCTGAAAAAAGTGTAAAATCCAGAAAGGCAGGACAGGCCATGGAGAACTGGGAGCCTTGTTATGCTCATGGGCGGGATGTAAATTGCCAACAGCCACTCGGGAGAAGTGTATGGTGTTTCCTGAAACATCTAAAAAACAAAGCAACAGAGCCTAGGGCACTTCCACTTATGGTCCTATGGCTTAGGGAAATTAAAATCAAAAAGACACAGCCACCCCAAAGTTTGGGACGGCTCTGTTTACAAGAACCTCGTTTACGGTACAAGTTCAATATCGCAGAACGCGAAAAAAGGATAAAGAAGTTGTGGTACTTACGTACAATGCAATATCACTCAGCAATGAAATCTATGTCATCAGGCCCGTAGCAGCATAATGAGTGGATTCAGGTATGATGATTCTAACTGAAATATGTCACACAGCAAAAGAAACATCATAAGATATCACTAATACACGGAATGTAAACTTGGCTACACAGGAACTGGATTACAAAACAGAACAGGTTCTCAAATTTAGAAAACCAATATGCTTGCTTAAGGGGAAAGGTCAGTTGGGGAGCTGCATAAAACCAGGGATTGAAATGAGCACAGATAAAGTTCCTGAAGCCAAATATGGAATAGACAAGAGCTACTCCTTGCTCAACGAAATGGACTCAACACCCCATATTAAACGCCTAAGAATGTACCTGACTAGTAAGTATCTTAAAACCTATAGATTGCTATGTCTCTGAAAGAGAATCAAGCGTGTGTACAGGGGCATAAAAGCAGCAGTGATAGGACTGGAGAGGTTCGGTGAGCAAATGAAGACCGTTTGAAGTCATATTGCATGGTACCCATTCCACGGGTCTCAACTCTCCAGGTTTAAGGGATTCTTCCTTCAGCTAAAACATGCATGTGGAACCCAGAGTATGATCAACCGTGTGATCGGGAGACGTGTTCAAATATGTCTCAGTTTTCGTCCCCTGGTACTCGGGTGCAACATTCCAGATGCTTTACTAACACTCTCCCGACTTGGAGAGTCAGTGCCTTTAACCTCCTGTTTGGCCCAGTTTGCAATTTCTGCGGAAGATGAACAGGAATAGGGAGAACCAATGAGAGACTAGCTGGAGGTGTCTGGACGGGCAAATTTAACTCTCATTTCCCACCAGGAAGAGGAATTAACCAAAGGCTCAGCGTGCCGTGCCGGAACCAGATTAGGGTCTGAAGCAATCCTGCGGTGTTGTGGCCAGCTCACAAGAAAGCGAGTTGAAGAAAGGAGTTCAGGGGCACTGTAATTGACAAACCTGCAGAGTTATAAATGACAGGTATCGTCCAAAAATATGCTGAAGTAAGGCTGCCAAGAGGACTTGATACCGGGGCAGAATTGCAGGAAACTGATTTCAGGAGGTAGAGTGGAATTGCATTTAAAGCATAGGAAAAGAGGCAGAACGTCCACAATGATGCACTTGGCCAAAAAGTGCATATGCGTTTTTTTCTGAATATATTCAGGAAAAAACGCATACGCCCATTTTGGCCAACCAAGCAAGCTTGAAAGGAAATCTGCACTACAATGAAGTCTCACTTCCCCCCTGTCAAAAGGGCCATCTGAAAAAAGTGTAAAATACAGAAAGGCAGGACAGGCCATGGAGAACTGGGAGCCTTGTTATGCTGATGGGCGGGATGTAAATTGCCAACAGCCACTCGGGAGAAGTGTATGGTGTTTCTTGAAACATCTAAAAAACAAAGCAACAGAGCCTAGGGCACTTACACTTATGGTCCTATAGCTTAGGGAAATTAAAATCAAAAAGACACAGCCACCCCAAAGTTTGGGACGGCTCTGTTTACAAGAACCTCGTTTACGGTACAAGTTCAATATCGCAGAAAGTGAAAAATGGATAAAGAAGTTGTCGTACTTACGTACAATGCAATATCACTCAGCAATGAAATCTATGTCATCAGGCCCGTAGCAGCATAATGAGTGGATTCAGGTATGATGATTCTAACTGAAATAAGTCACAGAGAAAAAGAAACATCATAAGATATCACTAATACACGGAATGTAATCTTGGCTACACAGGAACTGAATTACAAAACAGAACAGTGTCTCAAATTTAGAAAACCAACTTATGCTTGCTTAAGGGGAAAGGTGAGTTGGGGTGCTGCATAAAACCAGAGATTGAAATGAGCACAGATAAAGTTCCTTAAGCCAAACATGGAATAGACAAGAGCTACTCCTTGCTCAACGAAATGGACTCAACACCCCATATTAAACGCCTAAGAATGTACCTGACTAGTAAATATCTTAAAACCTATGATTACTATGGCTCTGAAAGAGAATCAAGCGTGTGTACAGGGGCATAAACGCAGCAGTGATAGGATTGGAGAGGTTCGGTGAGCAAATGAAGACCCTTTGAAGTTATATTGCATGGTACCCATTCCACGGGTCTCAACTCTCCAGGTTTAAGGGATTCTTCCTTCAGCTAAAACATGCATGTGGAACCCAGAATATGATCAACCGTGTGATTGGGAGACGTGTTCAAATATGTCTCAGTTCTCGTCCCCTGGTACTCGGGTGCAATATTCCAGATGCTTTACTAAAACTCTCCCGACTTGGAGAGTCAGTGCCTTTAACCTCCTGTTTGGCCCAGTTTGCAATTTCTGTGGAAGATGAACAGGAATAGGGAGAACCAATGAGAGACTAGCTGTAGGTGTCTGGACGGGCAAATTTAACTCTCATTTCCCACCAGGAAGAGGAATTAACCAAAGGCTCAACGTGCCGTGCCGGAACCAGATTAGGGCCTGAAGCAATCCTGCGGTGTTGCGGCCAGCTCACAAGAAAGCGAGTTGAAGAAAGGAGCTCAGGGGCACTGAAATTCACAAACATGCAGAGTTATAAATGACAGCTATCGTCCAAAAATATACTGAAGTAAGGCTGCCAAGAAGACTTGAAAGCGGGGCAGAATTGCAGGTAACCGATTTCAGGAGGTAGACTGGAATTGCATTTAAAGCATAGGAAAAGTGGCAGAACGTCCACAATGATGCACTTGGCCAAAAAGGGCGTATGCGTTTTTTTCTGAATATATTCAGGAAAAAACGCATACGCCCTTTTTGGCCAACGAAGCAAGCTTGCAATGGAAATCTGAACTACAATGAAGTCTCACTTCCCCCCGGTCACAAGGGCCATCTGAAAAAAGTGTAAAATCCAGAAAGGCAGGACAGGCCATGGAGTACTGTGAGCCTTGTTATGCTGATGGGCGGGATGTAAATTGCCAACAGCCACTCGGGAGAGGTGTATGGTGTTTCCTGAAACATCTAAAACACAAAGCAACAGAGCCTAGGGCACTTCCACTTATGGTCCTATAGCTTAGGGAAATTAAAATCAAAAAGACACAGCCACCCCAAAGTTTGGGACGGCTCTGTTTACAAGAACCTCGTTTATGGTACAAGTTCAATATCACAGAAAGTGAAAAATAGATAAAGAAGTTGTGGTACTTACGAACAATGCAATATCACTCAGCAATGAAATGTATGTCATCAGGCCCATAGCAGCATAATGAGTGGATTCAGGTATGATGATTCTAACTGAAATAAGTCACACAGAAATAGAAATATCATAAGACATCACTAATACATGGAATGTAAACTTGGCTACAAAGGAACTGGATTACAAAACAGAACAGGGTCTCAAATATAGAAAACCAACTTATGCTTGCTTAAGGGGATAGGTGAGTTGGGGTGCTGCATAAAACCAGAGATTGAAATGAGCACAGATAAAGTTCCTTAAGCCAAATATGGAATAGACAAGAGCTACTCCTTGCTCAACGAAATGGACTCAACACCCCATATTAAACGCCTAAGAATGTACCTGACCAGTAAGTATCTTAAAACCTATGGATTGCTATGTCTGCGAAAGAGAATGAAGCATGTGTACAGGGGCATAAACGCAGCAGTGATAGGATTGGAGAGGTTCGGTGAGCAAATGAAGACCCTTTGAAGTCATATTGCATGATACCCATTCCACGGGTCTCAACCCTCCAGGTTTAAGGGATTCTTCCCTCACCTAAAACATGCATGTGGAACCCAGAGTATGATCAACCGTGTGATCGGGAGACGTGTTCAAATATGTCTCAGTTTTCGTCCCCTGGTACTCGAGTGCAACATTCCAGATGCTTTACTAACACTCTCCCGACTTGGAGAGTCAGTGCCTTTAACCTCCTGTTTGGCCCAGTTTGCAATTTCTGCGGAAGATGAACAGGAATAGGGAGAATCAATGAGAGACTAGCTGCAGGTGTCTGGACGGGCAAATCTAACTCTCATTGCCCACCAGGAAGAGGAATTAACCAAAGGCTCAGCATGCCGTGCCAGAACCAGATTAAGGCCTGAAGCAATCCTGCAGTGTTACGGCCAGCACCCAAGAAAGCGATTTGAAGAAAGGAGCTCAGGGGCACTGTAATTCACAAACCTGCAGAGTTATAAATGACAGCTATCGTCCAAAAATATACTGAAGTAAGGCTGCCAAGAGGACTTGAAACCGGGGCAGAATTGCAGGAAACCGATTTCACGAGGTAGACTGGAATTGCATTGAAAGCATAGGAAAAGAGGCAGAACGTCGACAATGATGCACTTGGCCAAAAAGTGCGTATGCGTTTTTTTCTGAATATATTCAGGAAAAAACGCATACGCCCTTTTTGGCCAACCAAGCAAGCTTGCAAAGGAAATCTGAACTACAATGAAGTCTCACTTCCCCCCGGTCAAAAGGGCCATCTGAAAAAAGTGTAAAATCCAGAAAGGCAGGACAGGCCATGGAGAACTGGGAGCCTTGTTATGCTGATGGGCGGGATGTAAATTGCCAACAGCCACTCCGGAGAAGTGTATGGTGTTTCCTGAAACATCTAAAAAACAAAGCAACAGAGCCTAGGGCACTTCCACTTATGGTCCTATAGCTTAGGGAAATTAAAATCAAAAAGACACAGCCACCCCAAAGTTTGGGACGGCTGTGTTTACAAGAACCTCGTTTACGGTACAAGTTCAATATCGCAGAAAGTGAAAAGTGGATAAAGAAGTTGTGGTACTTACGTACAATGCAATATCACTCAGCAATGAAATCTATGTCATCAGGCCCATAGCAGCATAATGAGTGGATTCAGGTATGATGATTCTAACTGAAATAAGTCACAGAGAAAAAGAAACATCATAAGATATCACTAATACACGGAATGTAATCTTGGCTACACAGGAACTGAATTACAAAACAGAACAGGGTCTCAAATTTAGAAAACCAACTTATGCTTGCTTAAGGGGAAAGGTGAGTTGGGGTGCTGCATAAAACCAGAGATTGAAATGAGCACAGATAAAGTTCCTTAAGCCAAATATGGAATAGACAAGAGCTACTCCTTGCTCAACGAAATGGACTCAACACCCCATATTAAACGCCTAAGAATGTACCTGACTAGTAAGTATCTTAAAACCTATGGATTGCTATGTCTCCGAAAGAGAATCAAGCATGTGTTCAGGGGCATAAACGCAGCAGTGATAGGATTGGAGAGGTTCGGTGAGCAAATGAAGACCCTTTGTAGTCATATTGCATGGTACCCATTCCACGGGTCTCAACTCTCCAGGTTTAAGGGATTCTTCCTTCACCTAAAACATGCATGTGGAACCCAGAGTATGATCAACCATGTGATCGGGAGACGTGTTCAAATATGTCTCAGTTTTCGACCGCTGGTACTCGGGTGCAACATTCCAGACGCTTTACTAACACTCTCCCGACTTGGAGAGTCAGTGCCTTTAACCTCCTGTTTGGCCCAGTTTGCAATTTCTGCGGAAGATGAACAGGAATAGGGAGAACCAATGTCAGACTAGCTGGAGGTGCCTGGACGGGCAAATTTAACTCTCATTTCCCACCAGGAAGAGGAATTAACCAAAGGCTCAGCGTGCCGTGCCGGAACCAGATTACGGCCTGAAGCAATCTTGCGGTGTTGCGGCCAGCTCACAAGAAAGCGAGTTGAAGAAAGGAGCTCAGGGGCACTGTGATTCACAAACCTGCAGAGTTATAAATGACAGCTATCGTCCAAAAATATACTGAAGTAAGGCTGCCAAGAGGACTTCAAAGCGGGGCAGAATTGCAGGAAACCGATTTCAGGAGGTAGACAGGAAATGCATTTAAAGCATAGGAAAAGAGGCAGAACATCGACAATGATGCACTTGGCCAAAAAGGGCATATGCGTTTTTTCCTGAATATTTTCAGGAAAAAACGCATACGCCCATTTTGGCCAACCAAGAAAGCTTGCAAAGGAAATCTGCACTAAAATGTAGTCTCACTTCCCCCCGGTCAAAAGGGCCATCTGAAGAAAGTGTAAAATCCAGAAAGGCAGGACAGGCCATGGAGAACTGGGAGCCTTGTTATGCTCATGGGCGGGATGTAAATTGCCAACAGCCACTCGGGAGAAGTGTATGGTGTTTCCTGAAACATCTAAAAACAAAGCAACAGAGCCTAGGGCACTTCCACTTATGGTCCTATAGCTTAGGGAAATTAAAATCAAAAAGACACAGCCACCCCAAAGTTTGGGACGGCTCCGTTTACAAGAACCTCGTTTCCGGTACAAGTTCAATATCGCTGAACGTGAAAAATTGATAAAGAAGTTGTGGTACTTACGTACAATGCAATATCACTCAGCAATGAAATCTATGTCTTCAGGCCCGTAGCAGCATAATGAGTGGATTCAGGTATGATGATTCTAACTGAAATAAGTCACACAGAAAAAGAAACATCATAAGATATCACTAATAAAAGGAATGTAAACTTGGCTACACAGGAACTGTATTACAAAACAGAACAGGGTCTCAAATGTAGAAAACCAACTTATGCTTGCTTAAGGGGAAAGGTGAGTTGGGGTGCTGCATAAAACCAGAGATTGAAATGAGCACAGATAAAGTTCCTGAAGCCAAATATGTAATAGACAAGAGCTACTCCTTGCTCAACGAAATGGACTCAACACCCCATATTAAACGCCTAAGAATGTACCTGACTAGTAAGTATTTAAAACCTATAGATTGCTATGTCTCTGAAAGAGAATCAAGCGTGTGTACAGGGGCATAAACGCAGCAGTGATAGGATTGGAGAGGTTCGGTGAGCAAATGAAGACCGTTTGAAGTCATATTGCATGGTACCCATTCCACGGGTCTCAACTCTCCAGGTTTCAGGGATTCTTCCTTCAGCTAAAACATGCATGTGGAACCCAGAGTATGATCAACCGTGTGATCGGGAGACGTGTTCAAATATATCTCAGTTTTCGTCCCCTGGTACTCGGGTGCAACATTCCAGACGCTTTACTAACACTCTCCCGACTTGGAGAGTCAGTGCCTTTAACCTCCTGTTTGGCCCAGTTTGCAATTTCTGTGGAAGATGAACAGGAATAGGGAGAACCAATGAGAGACTAGCTGGAGGTGTCTGGACGGGCAAATTTAACTCTCATTTCCCACCAGGAAGAGGAATTAACCAAAGGCTCAGCGTGCCGTGCCGGAACCAGATTAGGGTCTGAAGCAATCCTGCGGTGTTGTGGTCAGCTCAAAAGAAAGCGAGTTGACGAAAGGAGCTCAGGGACACTGTAATTGACAAACCTGCAGAGTTATAAATGACAGCTATAGTCCAAAAATATACTGAAGTAAGGCTGCCAAGAGGAGTTGAAACCGGGGCAGAATTGCACGAAACTGATTTCAGGAGGTAGACTGGAATTGCATTTAAAGCATAGGAAAAGAGGCACAACGTCCACAATGATGCACTTGGCCAAAAAGGGCGTATGCGTTTTTTTCTGAATATATTCAGGAAAAAACGCATACGCCCTTTTTGGCCAACCAAGCAAGCTTGCAAAGGAAATCTGCACTACAATGAAGTCTCACTTCCCCCCGGTCAAAAGGGCCATCTGAAAAAAGTTTAAAATCCAGAAAGGCAGGACAGGCCATGGAGAACTGGGAGCCTTGTTATGCTCATGGGCGGGATGTAAATTGCCGACAGCCACTAGGGAGAAGTGTATGGTGTTTCCTGAAACATCTAAAAAACAAAGCAACAGAGCCTAGGGCACTTCCACTTATGGTCCTATGGCTTAGGGAAATTAAAATCAAAAAGACACAGCCACCCCAAAGTTTGGGACGGCTCTGTTTACAAGAACCTCGTTTACGGTACAAGTTCAATATCGCAGAACGCGAAAAAAGGATAAAGAAGTTGTGGTACTTACGTACAATGCAATATCACTCAGCAATGAAATCTATGTCATCAGGCCCGTAGCAGCATAATGAGTGGATTCAGGTATGATGATTCTAACTGAAATAAGTCACACAGAAAAAGAAACATCATAAGATATCACTAATACACGGAATGTAAACTTGGCTACACAGGAACTGGATTACAAAACAGAACAAGTTCTCAAATTTAGAAAACCAATATGCTTGCTTAAGGGGAAAGGTCAGTTGGGGAGCTGCATAAAACCAGGGATTGAAATGAGCACAGATAAAGTTCCTGAAGCCAAATATGGAATAGACAAGAGCTACTCCTTGCTCAACGAAATGGACTCAACACCCCATATTAAACGCCTAAGAATGTACCTGACTAGTAAGTATCTTAAAACCTATAGATTGCTATGTCTCTGAAAGAGAATCAAGCGTGTGTACAGGGGCATAAAAGCAGCAGTGATAGGACTGGAGAGGTTCGGTGAGCAAATGAAGACCGTTTGAAGTCATATTGCATGGTACCCATTCCACGGGTCTCAACTCTCCAGGTTTAAGGGATTCTTCCTTCACCTAAAACATGCATGTGGAACCCAGAGTATGATCAACCGTGTGATCGGGAGACGTGTTCAAATATGTCTCAGTTTTCGTCCCCTGGTACTCGGGTGCAACATTCCAGATGCTTTACTAACACTCTCCCGACTTGGAGAGTCAGTGCCTTTAACCTCCTGTTTGGCCCAGTTTGCAATTTCTGCGGAAGATGAACAGGAATAGGGAGAACCAATGAGAGACTAGCTGGAGGTGTCTGGACGGGCAAATTTAACTCTCATTTCCCACCAGGAAGAGGAATTAACCAAAGGCTCAGCGTGCCGTGCCGGAACCAGATTAGGGTCTGAAGCAATCCTGCGGTGTTGTGGCCAGCTCACAAGAAAGCGAGTTGAAGAAAGGATTTCAGGGGCACTGTAATTGACAAACCTGCAGAGTTATAAATGACAGGTATCGTCCAAAAATATGCTGAAGTAAGGCTGCCAAGAGGACTTGATACCGGGGCAGAATTGCAGGAAACTGATTTCAGGAGGTAGACTGGAATTGCATTTAAAGCATAGGAAAAGAGGCAGAACGTCCACAATGATGCACTTGGCCAAAAAGGGCATATGCGTTTTTTTCTGAATATATTCAGGAAAAAACGCATACGCCCATTTTGGCCAACCAAGCAAGCTTGCAAAGGAAATCTGCACTACAATGAAGTCTCACTTCCCCCCGGTCAAAAGGGCCATCTGAAAAAAGTGTAAAATACAGAAAGGCAGGACAGGCCATGGAGAACTGGGAGCCTTGTTATGCTGATGGGCGGGATGTAAATTGCCAACAGCCACTGGGGAGAAGTGTATGGTGTTTCCTGAAACATCTAAAAAACAAAGCAACAGAGCCTAGGGCACTTACACTTATGGTCCTATAGCTTAGGGAAATTAAAATCAAAAAGACACAGCCACCCCAAAGTTTGGGACGGCTCTGTTTACAAGAACCTCATTTACGGTACAAGTTCAATATCGCAGAAAGTGAAAAATGGATAAAGAAGTTGTGGTACTTACGTACAATGCAATATCACTCAGCAATGAAATCTATGTCATCAGGCCCGTAGCAGCATAATGAGTGGATTCAGGTATGATGATTCTAACTGAAATAAGTCACAGAGAAAAAGAAACATCATAAGATATCACTAATACACGGAATGTAATCTTGGCTACACAGGAACTGAATTACAAAACAGAACAGTGTCTCAAATTTAGAACACCAACTTATGCTTGCTTAAGGGGAAAGGTGAGTTGGGGTGCTGCATAAAACCAGAGATTGAAATGAGCACAGATAAAGTGCCTTAAGCCAAATATGGAATAGACAAGAGCTACTCCTTGCTCAACGAAATGGACTCAACACCCCATATTAAACGCCTAAGAATGTACCTGACTAGTAAGTATCTTAAAACCTATGATTACTATGGCTCTGAAAGAGAATCAAGCGTGTGGACAGGGGCATAAACGCAGCAGTGATAGGATTGGAGAGGTTCGGTGAGCAAATGAAGACCGTTTGAAGTCATATTGCATGGTACCCATTCCACGGGTCTCAACTCTCCAGGTTTAAGGGATTCTTCCTTCAGCTAAAACATGCATGTGGAACCCAGAATATGATCAACCGTGTGATTGGGAGACGTGTTCAAATATGTCTCAGTTCTCGTCCCCTGGTACTCGGGTGCAATATTCCAGATGCTTTACTAAAACTCTCCCGACTTGGAGAGTCAGTGCCTTTAACCTCCTGTTTGGCCCAGTTTGCAATTTCTGTGGAAGATGAACAGGAATAGGGAGAACCAATGAGAGACTAGCTGTAGGTGTCTGGACGGGCAAATTTAACTCTCATTTCCCACCAGGAAGAGGAATTAACCAAAGGCTCAGCGTGCCGTGCCGGAACCAGTTTAGGGCCTGAAGCAATCCTGCGGTGTTGCGGCCAGCTCACAAGAAAGCGAGTTGAAGAAAGGAGCTCAGGGGCACTGAAATTCACAAACCTGCAGAGTTATAAATGACAGCTATCGTCCAAAAATATACTGAAGTAAGGCTGCCAAGAAGACTTGAAAGCGGGGCAGAATTGCAGGCAACCGATTTCAGGAGGTAGACTGGAATTGCATTTAAAGCATAGGAAAAGTGGCAGAACGTCCACAATGATGCACTTGGCCAAAAAGGGCGTATGCGTTTTTTTCTGAATATATTCAGGAAAAAACGCATACGCACTTTTTGGCCAACCAAGCAAGCTTGCAAAGGAAATCTGAACTACAATGAAGTCTCACTTCCCCCCGGTCAAAAGGGCCATCTGAAAAAAGTGTAAAATCCAGAAAGGCAGGACAGGCCATGGAGTACTGAGAGCCTTGTTATGCTGATGGGCGGGATGTAAATTGCCAACAGCCACTCGGGAGAAGTGTATGGTGTTTCCTGAAACATCTAAAACACAAAGCAACAGAGCCTAGGGCACTTCCACTTATGGTCCTATAGCTTAGGGAAATTAAAATCAAAAAGACACAGCCACCCCAAAGTTTGGGACGGCTCTGTTTACAAGAACCTAGTTTATGGTACAAGTTCAATATCACAGAAAGTGAAAAATAGATAAAGAAGTTGTGGTACTTACGAACAATGCAATATCACTCAGCAATGAAATGTATGTCATCAGGCCCATAGCAGCATAATGAGTGGATTCAGGTATGATGATTCTAACTGAAATAAGTCACACAGAAATAGAAATATCATAAGACATCACTAATACATGGAATGTAAACTTGGCTACAGAGGAACTGGATTACAAAACAGAACAGGGTCTCAAATGTAGAAAACCAACTTATGCTTGCTTAAGGGGATAGGTGAGTTGGGGTGCTGCATAAAACCAGAGATTGAAATGAGCACAGATAAAGTTCCTTAAGCCAAATATGGAATAGACAAGAGCTACTCCTTGCTCAACGAAATGGACTCAACACCCCATATTAAACGCCTAAGAATGTACCTGACCAGTAAGTATCTTAAAACCTATGGATTGCTATGTCTCCGAAAGAGAATCAAGCGTGTGTACAGGGGCATAAACGCAGCAGTGATAGGATTGGAGAGGTTCGGTGAGCAAATGAAGACCCTTTGAAGTCATATTGCATGGTACCCATTCCACGGGTCTCAACCCTCCAGGTTTAAGGGATTCTTCCTTCACCTAAAACATGCATGTGGAACCCAGAGTATGATCAACCGTGTGATCGGGAGACGTGTTCAAATATGTCTCAGTTTTCGTCCCCTGGTACTCGGGTGCAACATTCCAGATGCTTTACTAAAACTCTCCCGACTTGGGTAGTCAGTGCCTTTAACCTCCTGTTTGGCCCAGTTTGCAATTTCTGCGGAAGATGAACAGGAATAGGGAGAATCAATGAGAGACTAGCTGCAGGTGTCTGGACGGGCAAATTTAACTCTCATTGCCCACCAGGAAGAGGAATTAACCAAAGGCTCAGCATGCCGTGCCAGAACCAGATTAAGGCCTGAAGCAATCCTGCAGTGTTACGGCCAGCTCCCAAGAAAGCGAGTTGAAGAAAGGAGCTCAGGGGCACTGTAATTCACAAACCTGCAGAGTTATAAATGACAGCTATCGTCCAAAAATATACTGAAGTAAGGCTGCCAAGAGGACTTGAAACCGGGGCAGAATTGCAGGAAACCGATTTCACGAGGTAGACTGGAATTGCATTGAAAGCATAGGAAAAGAGGCAGAACGTCCACAATGATGCACTTGGCCAAAAAGGGCGTATGCGTTTTTTTCTGAATATATTCAGGAAAAAACGCATACGCCCTTTTTGGCCAAACAAGCAAGCTTGCAAAGGAAATCTGAACTACAATGAAGTCTCACTTCCCCCCGGTCACAAGGGCCATCTGAAAAAAGTGTAAAATCCAGAAAGGCAGGACAGGCCATGGAGAACTGGGAGCCTTGTTATGCTGATGGGCGGGATGTAAATTGCCAACAGCCACTCCGGAGAAGTGTATGGTGTTTCATGAAACATCTAAAAAACAAAGCAACAGAGCCTAGGGCACTTCCACTTATGGTCCTATAGCTTAGGGAAATTAAAATCAAAAAGACACAGCCACCCCAAAGTTTGGGACGGCTGTGTTTACAAGAACCTCGTTTACGGTACAAGTTCAATATCGCAGAAAGTGAAAAATGGATAAAGAAGTTGTGGTACTTACGTACAATGCAATATCACTCAGCAATGAAATCTATGTCATCAGGCCCGTAGCAGCATAATGAGTGGATTCAGGTATGATGATTCTAACTGAAATAAGTCACAGAGAAAAAGAAACATCATAAGATATCACTAATACACGGAATGTAATCTTGGCTACACAGGAACTGAATTACAAAACAGAACAGGGTCTCAAATTTAGAAAACCAACTTATGCTTGCTTAAGGGGAAAGGTGAGTTGGGGTGCTGCATAAAACCAGAGATTGAAATGAGCACAGATAAAGTTCCTTAAGCCAAATATGGAATAGACAAGAGCTACTCCTTGCTCAACGAAATGGACTCAACACCCCATATTAAACGCCTAAGAATGTACCTGACTAGTAAGTATCTTAAAACCTATGGATTGCTATGTCTCCGAAAGAGAATCAAGCATGTGTTCAGGGGCATAAACGCAGCAGTGATAGGATTGGAGAGGTTCGGTGAGCAAATGAAGACCCTTTGTAGTCATATTGCATGGTACCCATTCCACGGGTCTCAACTCTCCAGGTTTAAGGGATTCTTCCTTCACCTAAAACATGCATGTGGAACCCAGAGTATGATCAACCATGTGATCGGGAGACGTGTTCAAATATGTCTCAGTTTTCGACCGCTGGTACTCGGGTGCAACATTCCAGACGCTTTACTAACACTCTCCCGACTTGGAGAGTCAGTGCCTTTAACCTCCTGTTTGGCCCAGTTTGCAATTTCTGCGGAAGATGAACAGGAATAGGGAGAACCAATGAGAGACTAGCTGGAGGTGTCTGGACGGGCAAATTTAACTCTCATTTCCCACCAGGAAGAGGAATTAACCAAAGGCTCAGCGTGCCGTGCCGGAACCAGATTAGGGCCTGAAGCAATCCTGCGGTGTTGCGGCCAGCTCCCAAGAAAGCGAGTTGAAGAAAGGAGCTCAGGGGCACTGTAATTCACAAACCTGCAGAGTTATAAATGACAGCTATCGTCCAAAAATATACTGAAGTAAGGCTGCCAAGAGGACTTCAAAGCGGGGCAGAATTGCAGGAAACCGATTTCAGGAGGTAGACAGGAAATGCATTTAAAGCATAGGAAAAGAGGCAGAACGTCCACAATGATACACTTGGCCATAAAGGGTGTTTGCGTTTTCTCCTGAATATATTCAGGAAAAAACACATACGCACTTTTTGGCCAACCAAGCAAGCTTGCAAAGGAAATCTGCACTACAATGAAGCCTCACTTCCCCCCGGTCAAAAGGGCCATCTGAAAAAAGTGTAAAATCCAGAAAGGCAGGACAGGCCATGGAGAACTGGGAGCCTTGTTATGCTGATGGGCGGGATGTAAATTGCCAACAGCCACTCGGGAGAAGTGTATGGTGTTTCCTGAAACATCTAAAACACAAAGCAACAGAGCCTAGGGCACTTCCACTTATGGTCCTATAGCTTAGGGAAATTAAAATCAAAAAGACACAGCCACCCCAAAGTCTGGGACGGCTCTGTTTACAAGATCCTCGTTTACGGTACAAGTTCAATATCACAAAAAGTGAAAAATAGATAAAGAAGTTGTGGTACTTACGAACAATGCAATATCACTCAGCAATGAAATCTATGTCATCAGGCCCGGAGCAGCATAATGAGTGGATTCAGGTATGATGATTCTAACTGAAATAAGTCACACAGAAAAAGAAACATCATAAGATATAACTAATACACGGAATGTCAACTTGGCTACACAGGAACTGAATTACAAAACAGAACAGGGTCTCAAATGTAGAAAACCAACTTATGCTTGCTTAAGGGGATAGGTGAGTTGGGTGCTGCATAAAACCAGAGATTGAAATGAGCACAGATAAAGTTCCTTAAGCCAAATATGGAATAGACAAGAGCTACTCCTTGCTCAATGAAATGGACTCAACACGCCATATTAAACGCCTAAGAATGTACCTGACTAGTAAGTATCTTAAAACCTATGGATGCTATGTCTCCGAAAGAGAATCAAGCGTGTGTACAGGGGCATAAACGCAGCAGTGATAGGATTGGAGAGGTTTGGTGAGCAAATGAAGACCCTTTGAAGTCATATTGCATGGTACCCATTCCACGGGTCTCAACTCTCCAGGTTTAAGGGATTCTTCTTTCACCTAAAACATGCATGTGGAACCCAGAGTATGATCAACCGTGTGATCGGGAGACGTGTTCAAATATGTCTCAGTTTTCGTCCCCTGGTACTCGGGTGGAACATTCCAGATGCTGTACTAACACTCTCCCGACTTGGAGAGTCAGTGCCTTTAACCTCCTGTTTGGCCCAGTTTGCAATTTCTGCGGAAGATGAACAGGAATAGGGAGAACCAATGAGAGAGTAGCTGGAGGTGTCTGGACGGGCAAATTTAACTCTCATTTCCCACCAGGAAGAGGAATTAACCAAAGGCTCAGCGTGCCGTGCCGGAACCAGATTAGGGCCTGAAGCAATCCTGCGGTGTTGCGGCCAGCTCACAAGAAAGCGAGTTGAAGAAATGAGCTCAGGGGCACTGTAATTCACAAACCTGCAGAGTTATAAATGACAGCTATCGTCCAAAAATATACTGAAGTAAGGCTGCCAAGAGGACTTGAAAGCGGGGCAGAATTGCAGGAAACCGATTTCAGGAGGTAGACTGGAATTG
Source organism: Orcinus orca (assembly GCF_937001465.1). Lineage (NCBI taxonomy): Eukaryota > Metazoa > Chordata > Mammalia > Artiodactyla > Delphinidae > Orcinus > Orcinus orca. The sequence goes on from NW_026043895.1 coordinate 827,269, forward strand.
CATTTAAAGCATAGGAAAAGAGGCAGAACGTCCACAATGATGCACTAGGCCAAAAAGGGCGTATGCGTTCTTTCCTGAATATATTCAGGAAAAAACGCATACGCCCTTTTTGGCCAACCAAGCAAGCTTGCAAAGTAAATCTGCACTACAATGAAGTCTCACTTCCCCCCTGTCAAAAGGGCCATCTGAAAAAAGTGTAAAATCCAGAAAGGCAGGACAGGCCATGGAGAACTGGGAGCCTTGTTATGCTGATGGGCGGGATGTAAATTGCCAACAGCCACTAAGGAGAAGTGTATGGTGTTTCCTGAAACATCTAAAAAACAAAGCAACAGAGCCTAGGGCACTTCCACTGATGGTCCTATAGCTTAGGGAAATTAAAATCAAAAAGACACAGCCACCCCAAAATTTGGCATGGCTCTGTTTACAAGAACCTCGTTTACGGTACAAGTTCAATATCGCAGAATGTGAAAAATGGATAAAGAAGTTGTGGTACTTACGTACAATGCAATATCACTCAGCAATGAAATCTATGTGATCAGGCCCATAGCAGCATAATGAGTGGATTCAGGTATGATGATTCTAACTGAAATAAGTCACACAGAAAAAGAAACATCATAAGATATCACTAATACACAGAATGTAAACTTGGCTGCACAGGAACTGGATACAAAACAGAACAGGGTCTCAAATGTAGAAAACCAACTTATGCTTGCTTAAGGGGAAAGGTGAGTTGGGGTGCTGCATAAAACCAGAGACTGAAATGAGCACAGATAAAGTTCCTTAAGCCAAATATGGAATAGACAAGAGCTACTCCTTGCTCAACGAAATGGACTCAACACCCCATATTAAACGCCTAAGAATGTACCTGACTAATAAGTATCTTAAAACCTATGGATTGCTATGTCTCCGAAAGAGAATCAAGCATGTGTACAGGGGCATAAACGCAGCAGTGATAGGATTGGAGAAGTTCGGTGAGCAAATGAAGACCCTTTGAAGTCATATTGCATGGTACCCATTCCACGGGTCTCAACTCTCCAGGTTTAAGGGATTCTTCCTTCACCTAAAACATGCATGTGGAACCCAGAGTATGATCAAGTGTGTGATCGGGAGACGTGTTCAAATATGTCTCAGTTTTCGTCCCCTGGTACTCGGGTGCAACATTCCAGATGCTTTACTTACACTCTCCCGACTTGGAGAGTCAGTGCCTTTAACCTCCTGTTTGGCCCAGTTTGCAATTTCTGCGGAAGATGAACAGGAATAGGGAGAACCAATGAGAGACTAGCTGGAGGTGTCTGGACGGGCAAATTTAACTCTCATTTCCCACCAGGAAGAGGAATTAACCAAAGGCTCAGCGTGCCGTGCCGGAACCAGATTAGGGCCTGAAGCAATCTTGCGGTGTTGCGGCCAGCTCACAAGAAAGCGAGTTGAAGAAAGGAGCTCAGGGGCACTGTAATTCACAAACCTGCAGAGTTATAAATGACAGCTATTGTCCAAAAATATACTGAAGTAAGGTTGCCAAGAGGACTTGAAAGCGGGGCAGAATTGCAGGAAACCGATTTCAGGAGGTAGACTGGAATTGCATTGAAAGCATAGGAAAAGAGGCAGAACGTCCACAATGATGCACTTGGCCAAAAAGCGCGTATGCGTTTTTTCCTGAATATATACAGGAAAAAACGCATACGCCCTTTTTGGCCAACCAAGCAAGCTTGCAAAGGAAATCTGCACTACAATGAAGTCTCACTTCCCCCCGGTCAAAAGGGCCATCTGAAAAAAGTGTAAAATCCTGAAAGGCAGGACAGGCCATGGAGAACTGGGAGCCTTGTTATGCTGATGGGCGGGATGTAAATTGCCAAAAGCCACTCTGGAGAAGTGTATGGTGTTTCCTGAAACATCTAAAAAACAAAGCAACAGAGCCTAGGGCACTTCCACTTATGGTCCTATAGCTTAGGGAAATTAAAATCAAAAAGACACAGCCACCCCAAAGTTTGGGACGGCTCTGTTTACAAGAACCTCATTTACGGTACAAGTTCAATATCGCAGAAAGTGAAAACTGGATAAAGAAGTTGTGGTACTTACGTACAATGCAATATCACTCAGGAATGAAATCTATGTCATCAGGCCCGTAGCAGCATAATGAGTGGATTCAGGTATGATGATTCTAACTGAAATAAGTCACACAGAAATAGAAATATCATAAGACATCACTAATACACGGAATGTAAACTTGGCTACACAGGAACTGGATTACAAAACAGAACAGGGTCTCAAATGTAGAAAACCAACTTCTGCTTGCTTATGGGGAAAGGTGAGTTGGGGTGCTGCATAAAACCAGAGACTGAAATGAGCACAGATAAAGTTTCTTAAGCCAAATATGTAATAGACAAGAGCTACTCCTTGCTCAACGAAATGGACTCAATACCCCATATTAAACGCATAAGGATGTACCTGACTAGTAAGTATCTTAAAACCTATGGATTGCTATGTCTCCGAAAGAGAATCAAGCGTGTGTACAGGGGCATAAACGCAGCAGTGATAGGATTGGAGAGGTTTGGTGAGCAAATGAAGACCTTTGAAGTCATATTGCATGGTACCCATTCCACGGGTCTCAACTCTCCAGGTTTAAGGGATTCTTCCTTCAGCTAAAACATGCATGTGGAACCCAGAGTATGATCTACCGTGTGATCGGGAGACGTGTTCAAATATGTCTCAGTTCTCGTCCCCTGGTACTTGGGTGCAACATTCCAGACGCTTTACTAACACTCTCCCGACTTGGGGAGTCAGTGCCTTTAAACTCCTGTTTGGCCCAGTTTGCAATTTCTGTGGAAGATGAACAGGAATAGGGAGAACCAATGAGAGACTAGCTGTAGGTGTCTGGACGGGCAAATTTAACTCTCATTTCCCACCAGGAAGAGGAATTAACCAAAGGCTCTGCGTGCCATGCCGGAACCAGATTAGGGCCTGAAGCAATCCTGCGGTGTTGCGGCCAGCTCACAAGAAAGCGAGTTGAAGAAAGGAGCTCAGGGGCACTGTAATTCACAAAACTGCAGAGGTATAAATGACAGCTATCGTCCAAAAATATACTGAAGTAAGGCTGCCAAGAGGACTTGAAAGCAGGGCAGAATTGCAGGAAACCGATTTCAGGAGGTAGACTGGAATTGCATTCAAAGCATAGGAAAAGAGGCAGAACGTCCACAATGATGCACTTGGCCAAAAAGCGCGAATGCGTTTTTTCCTGAATATATTCAGGAAAAAACGCATACGCCCTTTTTGGCCAACCAAGCAAGCTTGCAAAGGAAATCTGCACTACAATGAAGTCTCACTTCCCCCCGGTCAAAAGTGCCATCTGAAAAAAGTGTAAAATCCAGAAAGGCAGGACAGGCAATGGAGAACTGGGAGCCTTGTTATGCTGATGGGCGGGATGTAAATTGCCAACAGCCACTGGGGAGAAGTGTATGGTGTTTCCTGAAACATCTAAAAAACAAAGCAACAGAGCCTAGGGCACTTCCACTTATGGTCCTATAGCTTAGGGAAATTAAAATCAAAAAGACACAGCCACCCCAAAGTTTGGGATGACTCTGTTTACAAGAACCTCGTTTACGGTACAAGTTCAATATCGCAGAAAGTGAAAAATGGATAAAGAATTTGTGGTACTTACGTACAATGCAATATCACTCAGGAATGAAAACTATGTCATCAGGCCTGTAGCAGAAAATGAGTGGATGCAGGTATGATGATTCTAACTGAAATAAGTCACACAGAAAAAGAAACATCATAAGATATCACTAATACACGGAATGTAAACTTGGCTACACAGGAACTGAATTACAAAACAGAACAGGGTCTCAAATTTAGAAAACCAACTTATGCTTGCTTAAGGGGAAAGGTGAGTTGGGGTGCTGCATAAAACCAGAGATTGAAATGAGCACAGATAAAGTTCCTTAAGCCAAATATGGAATAGACAAGAGCTACTCCTTGCTCAACGAAATGGACTCAACACCCCATATTAAACGCCTAAGAATGTACCTGACTAGTAAGTATCTTAAAACTTATGGATTGCTATGTCTCTGAAAGAGACTCAAGAGTGTGTACAGGGGCATAAACGCAGCAGTGTTAGGATTGGATAGGTTCGGTGAGCAAATGAAGACCCTTTGAAGTCATATTGCATGGTACCCATTCCACGGGTCTCAACTCTCCAGGTTTAAGGGATTCTTCCTTCAGCTAAAACATGCATGTGGAACCCAGAGTATGATCAACCGTGTGATCGGGAGACGTGTTCAAATATGTCTCAGTTCTCGTCCCCTGGTACTTGGGCACAACATTCCAGATGCTTTACTAAAACTCTCCCGAATTGGAGAGTCAGTGCCTTTAACCTCCTGTTTGGCCCAGTTTGCAATTTCTGCGGAAGATGAACAGGAATAGGGAGAACCAATGAGAGACTAGCTGGAGGTGTCTGGACGGGCAAATTTAACTCTCATTTCCCACCAGGAAGAAGAATTAACCAAAGGCTCAGCGTGTCATGCCGGAACCAGATTAGGGCCTGAAGCAATCCTGCGGAGTTGCGGCCAGCTCACAAGAAAGCGAGTTGAAGAAAGGAGCTCAGGGCACTGTAATTCACAAAACTGCAGAGTTATAAATGACAGCTATCGTCCAAAAATATACTGAAGTAAGGCTGCCAAGAGGACTTGAAAGCAGGGCAGAATTGCAGGAAACCGATTTCAGGAGGTAGACTGGAATTGCATTCAAAGCATAGGAAAAGAGGCAGAACGTCCACAATGATGCACTTGTCCAAAAAGCGCAAATGCGTTTTTTCCTGAATATATTCAGGAAAAAACGCATACGCCCTTTTTGGCCAACCAAGCAAGCTTGCAAAGGAAATCTGCACTACAATGAAGTCTCACTTCCCCCCGGTCAAAAGTGCCATCTGAAAAAAGTGTAAAATCCAGAAAGGCAGGACAGGCCATGGAGAACTGGGAGCCTTGTTATGCTGATGGGCGGGATGTAAATTGCCAACAGCCACTGGGGAGAAGTGTATGGTGTTTCCTGAAACATCTAAAAAACAAAGCAATGGAGCCTAGGGCACTTCCACTTATGGTCCTATAGCTTAGGGAAATTAAAATCAAAAAGACACAGCCACCCCAAAGTTTGGGATGACTCTGTTTACAAGAACCTCGTTTACGGTACAACTTCAATATCGCAGAAAGTGAAAAATGGATAAAGAAGTTGTGGTACTTACGTACAATGCAATATCACTCAGCAATGAAATCTATGTCATCAGGCCTGTAGCACAAAATGAGTGGATTCAGGTATGATGATTCTAACTGAAATAAGTCACACAGCAAAAGAAACATCATAAGATATCACTAATACACGGAATGTAAACTTGGCTACACAGGAACTGAATTACAAAACAGAACAAGGTCTCAAATTTAGAAAACCAACTTATGCTTGCTTAAGGGGAAAGGTGAGTTGGGGTGCTGCATAAAACCAGAGATTGAAATGAGCACAAATAAAGTTCCTTAAGCCAAAATTGGAATAGACAAGAGCTACTCCTTGCTCAACGAAATGGACTCAACACCCCTTATTAAACGCCTAAGAATATACCTGATTAGGAAGTATCTTAAAACCTATGGATTGCTATTTCTCCAAAAGAGAATCAAGCGTGTGTACAGGGGCATAAACACAGCAGTGATAGGATTGGAGAGGTTCGGTGAGCAAATGAAAACCCTTTGAAGTCATATTGCATGTTACCCATTCCACGGGAGTCAACTCTCCAGGTTTAAGGGATTCTTCCTTCAGCTAAAACATGAATGTGGAACCCAGAGTATGATCAACCGTGTGATCGGGAGACGTGTTCAAATATGTCTCAGTTTTCGTCCCCTGGTACTAGGGTGCAATATTCCAGACGCTTTACTAACACTCTCCCGACTTGGAGAGTCAGTGCCTTTAACCTCATGTTTGGCCCAGTTTGCAATTTCTGCGGAAGATGAACAGGAATAGGGAGAACCAATGAGAGACTATCTGGAGGTGTTTGGACGTGCAAATTTAACTCTCATTTGCCACCAGGAAGAGGAATTAACCAAAGGCTCAGCGTGCCATGCCGGAACCAGATTAGGGCCTGAAGCAATCCTGCGGTGTTGCGGCCAGCTCACAAGAAAGCGAGTTGAAGAAAGGAGCTCAGGGCACTGTAATACACAAAACTGCAGAGTTATAAATGACAGCTATCGTCCAAAAATATACTGAAGTAAGACTGCCAAGAGGACTTGAAAGCAGGGCAGAATTGCAGGAAACCGATTTCAGGAGGTAGACTGGAATTGCATTCAAAGCATAGGAAAAGAGGCAGAACGTCGACAATGATGCACTTGGCCAAAAAGGGCGTATGCGTTTTTTCCTGAATATATTCAGGAAAAAACGCATAAGCCCTTTTTGGCCAACTAAGGAAGCTTGCAAATGAAATCTGCACTACAATGAAGTCTCACTTCCCCCCGGTCAAAAGGGCCATCTGAAAAAAGTGTAACATCCAGAAAGGCAGGACAGGCCATGGAGAACTGGGAGCCTTGTTATGCTGATGGGCGGGATGTAAATTGCCAACAGCCACTCAGGAGAAGTGTATGGTGTTTCCTGAAACATCTAAAAAACAAAGCAACAGAGCCTAGGGCACTTCCACTTATGGTCCTATAGCTTAGGGAAATTAAAATCAAAAAGACACAGCCACCCCAAAGTTTGGGATGGCTCTGTTTACAAGAACCTCGTTTACGGTACAAGTTCAATATCACAGAAAGTGAAAACTGGATAAAGAAGTTGTGGTACTTACGTACAATGTAATATCACTCAGCAATGAAATCTATGTCATCAGGACCATAGCAGCATAATGAGTGGATTCAGGTATGATGATTCTGACTGAAATAAGTCTGACAGAAATAGAAACATCATAAGACCTCACTAATACACGGAATGTAAACTTGGCTACATAGGAACTGGATTACAAAACAGAACAGTGTCTCAAATGTAGAAAACCAACTTATGCTTGCGTAAGGGGAAAGGTGAGTTGGGGTGCTGCATAAAACCAGACATTGAAATGAGCACAGATAAAGTTCCTTAAGCCAAATATGGAATAGGCAAGAGCTACTCCTTGCTCAACCAAATGGACTCAACACCCCATATTAAATGCCTAAGAATGTACCTGACTAGTAAGTATCTTAAAACCTATGGATTGCTATGTCTCCGAAAGAGAATCAAGCGTGTGTACAGGGGCATAAACGCAGCAGTGATAGGATTGGAGAGGTTTGGTGAGCAAATGAAGACCCTTTGAAGTCATATTGCATGGTACCCATTCCACGGGTCTCAACTCTCCAGGTTTAAGGGATTCTTCCTTCAGCTAAAACATGCATGTGGAACCCAGAGTATGATCAACCGTGTGAACGGGAGGCGTGTTCAAATATGTCTCAGTTTTCGTCCCCTGGTACTCGGGCACAACATTCCAGATGCTTTACTAAAACTCTCCCGACTTGGAGGGTCATTGCCTTTAACCTCCTGTATGGCCCAGTTTGCAATTTCTGCGGAAGATGAACAGGAATAGGGAGAACCAATGAGAGACTATCTGGAGGTGTCTGGACGGGCAAATTTAACTCTCATTTCCCACCAGGAAGAGGAATTAACCAAAGGCTCAGCGTGCCGTGCCGGAACCAGATTAGGGCCTGAAGCAATCCTGCGGTGTTGCGGCCAGCTCACAAGAAAGCGAGTTGAAGAAAGGAGCTCAGGGGCACTGTAATTCACAAACCTGCAGAGTTATAAATGACAGCTATCGTCCAAAAATATACTGAAGTAAGGCTGCCAAGAGGACTTGAAAGCGGGGCAGAATTGCACGAAACCGATTTCAGGAGGTAGACTGGAATTGCATTGAAAGCATAGGAAAGAGGCAGAACGTCCACAATGATGCACTTGGCCAAAAAGGGCGTATGCGTGTTTTTCTGAATATATACAGGAAAAAACGCATACGCACCTTTTGACCAACCAAGCAAGCTTGCAAAGGAAATCTGCACTACAATGAAGTCTCACTTCTCCCCGGTCAAAAGGGCCATCTGAAAAAAGTGTAAAATCCAGAAAGGCAGGACAGGCCATGGAGAACTGGGAGCCTTGTTATGCGGATGGGCGGGATGTAAATTGCCAACAGCCACTCAGGACAAGTGTATGGTGTTTCCTGAAACATCTAAAAAACAAAGCAACAGAGCCTAGGGCACTTCCACTTATGGTCCTATAGCTTAGGGAAATTAAAATCAAAAAGACACAGCCACCCCAAAGTTTGGGATGGCTCTGTTTACAAGAACCTCGTTTACGGTACAAGTTCAATATCGCAGAAAGTGAAAACTGGATAAAGAAGTTGTGGTACTTACGTACAATGCAATATCACTCAGCAATGAAATCTATGTCATCAGGCCCATAGCAGCATAATGAGTGGATTCAGGTATGATGATTCTAACTGAAATAAGTCACACAGAAATAGAAATATCATAAGACATCACTAATACACGGAATGTAAACTTGGCTACACAGGAAGTGGATTACAAAACAGAACAGGGTCTCAAATGTAGAAAACCAACTTATGCTTGCTTAAGGGGAAAGGTGAGTTGGGGTGCTGCATAAAACCAGAGATTGAAATGAGCACAGATAAAGTTCCTTAAGCCAAATATGGAATAGACAAGAGCTACTCCTTTCTCAACGAAATGGACTCAACACCCCATATTATACGCCTAAGAATGTACCTGACTAGTAAGTATCTTAAAACCTATGGATTGCTATGTCTCCGAAAGAGAATCAAGCGTGTGTACAGGGGCATAAACGCAGCAGTGATAGGATTGGAGAGGTTCGGTGAGCAAATGACGACCCTTTGAAGTCATATTGCATGGTACCCATTCCACGGGTCTCAACTCTCCAGGTTTAAGGGATTCTTCCTTCAGCTAAAACATGCATGTGGAACCCAGAGTATGATCAACCATGTGATTGGGAGACGTGTTCAAATATGTCTCAGTTTTCGTCCCCTGGTACTCAGGTGCAATATTCCAGATGCTTTACTAACACTCTCCCGACTTGGAGAGTCAGTGCCTTTAACCTCCTGTTTGGCCCAGTTTGCAATTTCTGCGGAAGATGAACAGGAATAGGGAGAACCAATGATAGACTAGCTGTAGGTGTCTGGACGGGCAAATTTAACTCTCATTTCCCACCAGGAAGAGGAATTAACCAAAGGCTCAGCGTGCCGTGCCAGAACCAGATTAGGGCCTGAAGCAATCCTGCGGTGTTGCGGCCAGCTCACAAGAAAGCGAGTTGAAGAAAGGAGCTCAGGGGCACTGTAATTCACAAACCTGCAGAGTTATAAATGACAGCTATCGTCCAAAAATATACTGAAGTAAGGCTGCCAAGAGGACTTGAAAGCGGGGCAGAATTGCAGGAAACCGATTTCAGGAGGTAGACTGGAATTGCATTTAAAGCATAGGAAAAGAGGCAGAACGTCCACAATGATGCACTAGGCCAAAAAGGGCGTATGCGTTCTTTCCTGAATATATTCAGGAAAAAACGCATACGCCCTTTTTGGCCAACCAAGCAAGCTTGCAAAGGAAATCTGCACTACAATGAAGTCTCACTTCCCCCCTGTCAAAAAGGCCATCTGAAAAAAGTGTAAAATCCAGAAAGGCAGGACAGGCCATGGAGAACTGGGAGCCTTGTTATGCTGATGGGCGGGATGTAAATTGCCAACAGCCACTAAGGAGAAGTGTATGGTGTTTCCTGAAACATCTAAAAAACAAAGCAACAGAGCCTAGGGCACTTCCACTGATGGTCCTATAGCTTAGGGAAATTAAAATCAAAAAGACACAGCCACCCCAAAGTTTGGGATGGCTCTGTTTACAAGAACCTCGTTTACGGTACAAGTTCAATATCGCAGAAAGTGAAAAATGGATAAAGAAGTTGTGGTACTTACGTACAATGCAATATCACTCAGCAATGAAATCTATGTCATCAGGCCCATAGCAGCATAATGAGTGGATTCAGGTATGATGATTCTAACTGAAATAAGTCACACAGAAATAGAAATATCATAAGACATCACTAATACACGGAATGTAAACTTGGCTACACAGGAAGTGGATTACAAAACAGAACAGGGTCTAAAATGTAGAAAACCAACTTATGCTTGCTTAAGGGGAAAGGTGAGTTGGGGTGCTGCATAAAACCAGAGATTGAAATGAGCACAGATAAAGTTCCTTAAGCCAAATATGGAATAGACAAGAGCTACTCCTTGCTCAACGAAATGGACTCAACACCCCATATTAAACGCCTATGAATGTACCTGAGTAGTAAGTATCTTAAATCCTATAGATTGCTATGTCTCCAAAAGAGAATCAAGCGTGTGTACAGGGGCATAAACGTAGCAGTGATAGGATTGGAGAGGTTCGGTGAGCAAATGAAGACCCTTTGAAGTCATATTGCATGGTACCCATTCCACGGGTCTCAACTCTCCAGGTTTAAGGATTCTTCCTTCAGCTAAAACATGCATGTGGAACCCAGAGTATGATCAACCGTGTGATCGGGAGACGTGTTCAAATATGTCTCAGTTTTCGTCCCCTGGTACTCGGGTGCAATATTCCAGATGCTTTACTAACACTCTCCCGACTTGGAGAGTCAGTGCCTTTAACCTCCTGTTTGGCCCAGTTTGCAATTTCTGCGGAAGATGAACAGGAATAGGGAGAACCAATGAGAGACTAGCTGGAGGTGTCTGGACGGGCAAATTTAACTCTCATTTCCCACCAGGAAGAGGAATTAACCAAAGGCTCAGCGTGCCGTGCCAGAACCAGATTAGGGCCTGAAGCAATCCTGCGGTGTTGCGGCCAGCTCACAAGAAAGCGAGTTGAAGAAAGGAGCTCAGGGGCACTGTAATTCACAAACCTGCAGAGTTATAAATGACAGCTATCGTCCAAAAGTATACTGAAGTAAGGCTGCCAAGAGGACTTGAAAGCGGGGCAGAATTGCAGGAAACCGATTTCAGGAGGTAGACTGGAATTGCATTGAAAGCATAGGAAAAGAGGCAGAACGTCCACAATGATGCACTTGGCCAAAAAGCGCGTATGCGTGTTTTCCTGAATATATACAGGAAAAAACGCATACGCCCTTTTTGGCCAACCAAGCAAGCTTGCAAAGGAAATCTGCACTACAATGAAGTCTCACTTCCCCCCGGTCAAAAGGGCCATCTGAAAAAAGTGTAAAATCCTGAAAGGCAGGACAGGCCATGGAGAACTGGGAGCCTTGTTATGCTGATGGGCGGGATGTAAATTGCCAAAAGCCACTCTGGAGAAGTGTATGGTGTTTCCTGAAACGTCTAAAAAACAAAGCAACAGAGCCTAGGGCACTTCCACTTATGGTCCTATAGCTTAGGGAAATTAAAATCAAAAAGACACAGCCACCCCAAAGTTTGGGACGGCTCTGTTTACAAGAACCTCATTTACAGTACAAGTTCAATATCGCAGAAAGTGTAAAATAGATAAAGAAGTTGTGGTACTTACGTACAATGCAATATCACTCAGCAATGAAATCTATGTCATCAGGCCCGTAGCAGCATAATGAGTGGATTCAGGTATGATGATTCTAACTGAAATAAGTCACACAGAAATAGAAATATCATAAGACATCACTAATACACGGAATGTAAACTTGGCTACACAGGAACTGGATTACAAAACAGAACAGGGTCTCAAATGTAGAAAACCAACTTCTGCTTGCTTATGGGGAAAGGTGAGTTGGGGTGCTGCATAAAACCAGAGATTGAAATGAGCACAGATAAAGTTTCTTAAGCCAAATATGTAATAGACAAGAGCTACTCCTTGCTCAACGAAATGGACTCAACACCCCATATTAAACGCATAAGGATGTACCTGACTAGTAAGTATCTTAAAACCTATGGATTGCTATGTCTCCGAAAGAGAATCAAGCGTGTGTACAGGGGCATAAACGCAGCAGTGATAGGATTGGAGAGGTTCGGTGAGCAAATGAAGACCTTTGAAGTCATATTGCATGGTACCCATTCCACGGGTCTCAACTCTCCAGGTTTAAGGGATTCTTCCTTCAGCTAAAACATGCATGTGGAACCCAGAGTATGATCTACCGTGTGATCGGGAGACGTGTTCAAATATGTCTAAGTTCTCGTCCCCTGGTACTTGGGTGCAACATTCCAGACGCTTTACTAACACTCTCCCGACTTGGGGAGTCAGTGCCTTTAAACTCCTGTTTGGCCCAGTTTGCAATTTCTGTGGAAGATGAACAGGAATAGGGAGAACCAATGAGAGACTAGCTGTAGGTGTCTGGACGGGCAAATTTAACTCTCATTTCCCACCAGGAAGAGGAATTAACCAAAGGCTCTGCGTGCCATGCCGGAACCAGATTAGGGCCTGAAGCAATCCTGCGGTGTTGCGGCCAGCTCACAAGAAAGCGAGTTGAAGAAAGGAGCTCAGGGGCACTGTAATTCACAAACCGGCAGAGTTATAAATGACAGCTATCGTCCAAAAATATACTGAAGTAAGGCTGCCAAGAGGACTTGAAGCGGGGCAGAATTGCAGGAAACCGATTTCAGGAGGTAGACTGGAATTGCATTGAAAGCATAGGAAAAGGGGCAGAAGGTCGACAATGATGCACTTGGCCAAAAAGGGCGTATGCGTTTTTTCCTGAATATATTCAGGAAAAAACGCATACGCCCTTTTTGGCCAACCAAGCATGCTTGCAAAGGAAATCTGCACTACAATGAAGTCTCACTTCCCCCCAGTCAAAAGGGCCATCTGAAAAAAGTGTAAAATCCAGAAAGGCAGGACAGGCCATGGAGAACTGGGAGCCTTGTTATGCTGATGGGCGGGATGTAAATTGCCAACAGCCACTCGGGAGAAGTGTATGGTGTTTCCTGAAACATCTAAAAAACAAAGCAACAGAGCCTAGGGCACTTCCACTTATGGTCCTATAGCTTAGGGAAATTAAAATAAGAAAGACACAGCCACCCCAAAGTTTGGGACGGCTCTGTTTACAAGAACCTCGTTTACGGTACAAGTTCAATATCGCAGAAAGTGAAAAATGGATAAAGAATTTGTGGTACTTACGTACAATGCAATATCACTCAGGAATGAAATCTATGTCATCAGGCCTGTAGCAGAAAATGAGTGGATGCAGGTATGATGATTCTAACTGAAATACGTCACACAGAAAAAGAAACATCATAAGATATCACTAATACACGGAATGTAAACTTGGCTACACAGGAACTGAATTACAAAACAGAACAGGGTCTCAAATTTAGAAAACCAACTTATGCTTGCTTAAGGGGAAAGGTGAGTTGGGGTGCTGCATAAAACCAGAGATTGAAATGAGCACAGATAAAGTTCCTTAAGCCAGATATGGAATAGACAAGAGCTACTCCTTGCTCAACGAAATGGACTCAACACCCCTTATTAAACGCCTAAGAATATACCTGATTAGTAAGTATCTTAAAACCTATGGATTGCTATTTCTCCAAAAGAGAATCAAGCGTGTGTACAGGGGCATAAACACAGCAGTGATAGGATTGGAGAGGTTCGGTGAGCAAATGAAAACCCTTTGAAGTCATATTGCATGGTACCCATTCCACGGGAGTCAACTCTCCAGGTTTAAGGGATTCTTCCTTCAGCTAAAACATGAATGTGGCACCCAGAGTATGATCAACTGTGTGATCGGGAGACGTGTTCAAATATGTCTCAGTTTTCGTCCCCTGGTACTAGGGTGCAATATTCCAGACGCTTTACTAACACTCTCCCGACTTGGAGAGTCAGTGCCTTTAACCTCCTGTTTGGCCCAGTTTGCAATTTCTGCGGAAGATGAACAGGAATAGGGAGAACCAATGAGAGACTAGCTGGAGGTGTCTGGACGTACAAATTTAACTCTCATTTCCCACCAGGAAGAGGAATTAACCAAAGGCTCAGCGTGCCATGCTGGAACCAGATTAGGGCCTGAAGCAATCCTGCGGTGTTGCGGCCAGCTCACAAGAAAGCGAGTTGAAGAAAGGAGCTCAGGGCACTGTAATTCACAAAACTGCAGAGTTATAAATGACAGCTATCGTCCAAAAATATACTGAAGTAAGGCTGCCAAGAGGACTTGAAAGCAGGGCAGAATTGCAGGAAACCGATTTCAGGATGTAGACTGGAATTGCATTCAAAGCATAGGAAAAGAGGCAGAACGTCCACAATGATGCACTTGGCCAAAAAGGGCGTATGCGTTTTTTCCTGAATATATTCAGGAAAAAACGCATAATCCCTTTTTGGGCAACTAAGCAAGCTTGCAAATGAAATCTGCACTACAATGAAGTCTCACTTCCCCCCGGTCAAAAGGGCCATCTGAAAAAAGTGTAACATCCAGAAAGGCAGGACAGGCCATGGAGAACTGGGAGCCTTGTTATGCTGATGGGCGGGATGTAAATTGCCAACAGCCACTCCGGAGAAGTGTATGGTGTTTCCTGAAACATCTAAAAAACAAAGCAACAGAGCCTAGGGCACTTCCACTTATGGTCCTATAGCTTAGGGAAATTAAAATCAAAAAGACACAGCCACCCCAAAGTTTGGGACGGCTCTGTTTACAAGAACCTCTTTTACGGTACAAGTTCAATATCGCAGAAAGTGAAAAATGGATAAAGAAGTTGTGGTACTTACGTACAATGCAATATCACTCAGCAATGAAATCTATGTCATCAGGCCCATAGCAGCATAATGAGTGGATTCAGGTATGATGATTCTGACTGAAATAAGTCTGACAGAAATAGAAACATCATAAGACCTCACTAATACACGGAATGTAAACTTGGCTACATAGGAACTGGATTACAAAACAGAACAGTGTCTCAAGTGTAGAAAACCAACTTATGCTTGCGTAAGGGGAAAGGTGAGTTGGGGTGCTGCATAAAACCAGACATTGAAATGAGCACAGATAAAGTTCCTTAAGCCAAATATGGAATAGGCAAGAGCTACTCCTTGCTCAACGAAATGGACTCAACACCCCATATTAAACGCCTAAGAATGTACCTGACTAGTAAGTATCTTAAAACCTATGGATTGCTATGTCTCCAAAAGAGAATCAAGCGTGTGTACAGGGGCATAAACGCAGCAGTGATAGGATTGGAGAGGTTTGGTGAGCAAATGAAGACCCTTTGAAGTCATATTGCATGGTACCCATTCCACGGGTCTCAACTCTCCAGGTTTAAGGGATTCCTCCTTCAGCTAAAACATGCATGTGGAACCCAGATTATGATCAACCGTGTGAACGGGAGGCGTGTTCAAATATGTCTCAGTTTTCGTCCCCTGGTACTCGGGCACAACATTCCAGATGCTTTACTAACACTCTCCCGACTTGGAGAGTCAGTGCCTTTAACCTCCTGTTTGGCCCAGTTTGCAATTTCTGCGGAAGATGAACAGGAATAGGGAGAACCAATGAGAGACTAGCTGGAGGTGTCTGGACGGGCAAATTTAACTCTCATTTCCCACCAGGAAGAGGAATTAACCAAAGGCTCAGCGTGCCGTGCCGGAACCAGATTAGGGCCTGAAGCAATCCTGCGGTGTTGCGGCCAGCTCACAAGAAAGCGAGTTGAAGAAAGGAGCTCAGGGGCACTGTAATTCACAAACCTGCAGAGTTATAAATGACAGCTATCGTCCAAAAATATACTGAAGTAAGGCTGCCAAGAGGACTTGAAAGCGGGGCAGAATTGCAGGCAACCGATTTCAGGAGGTAGACTGGAATTGCATTGAAAGCATAGGAAAGAGGCAGAACGTCCACAATGATGCACTTGGCCAAAAAGGGCGTATGCGTTTTTTTCAAAATATATACATGAAAAAACGCATACGCACCTTTTGGCCAACCAAGCAAACTTGCAAAGGAAATCTGCACTACAATGAAGTCTCACTTCTCCCCGGTCAAAAGGGCCATCTGAAAAAAGTGTAAAATCCAGAAAGGCAGGACAGGCCATGGAGAACTGGGAGCCTTGTTATGCGGATGGGCGGGATGTAAATTGCCAACAGCCACTCAGGACAAGTGTATGGTGTTTCCTGAAACATCTAAAAAACAAAGCAACAGAGCCTAGGGCACTTCCACTTATGGACCTATAGCTTAGGGAAATTAAAATCAAAAAGACACAGCCACCCCAAAGTTTGGGATGGCTCTGTTTACAAGAACCTCGTTTACGGTACAAGTTCAATATCGCAGAAAGTGAAAAATGGATAAAGAAGTTGTGGTACTTACGTACAATGCAATATCACTCAGCAATGAAATCTATGTCATCAGGCCCATAGCAGCATAATGAGTGGATTCAGGTATGATGATTCTAACTGAAATAAGTCACACAGAAATAGAAATATCATAAGACATCACTAATACACGGAATGTAAACTTGGCTACACAGGAAGTGGATTACAAAACAGAACAGGGTCTAAAATGTAGAAAACCAACTTATGCTTGCTTAAGGGGAAAGGTGAGTTGGGGTGCTGCATAAAACCAGAGATTGAAATGAGCACAGATAAAGTTCCTTAAGCCAAATATGGAATAGACAAGAGCTACTCCTTGCTCAACGAAATGGACTCAACACCCCAGATTAAACGCCTATGAATGTACCTGAGTAGTAAGTATCTTAAATCCTATAGATTGCTATGTCTCCAAAAGAGAATCAAGCATGTGTACAGGGGCATAAACGTAGCAGTGATAGGATTGGAGAGGTTCGGTGAGCAAATGAAGACCCTTTGAAGTCATATTGCATGGTACCCATTCCACGGGTCTCAACTCTCCAGGTTTAAGGATTCTTCCTTCAGCTAAAACATGCATGTGGAACCCAGAGTATGATCAACCGTGTGATCGGGAGACGTGTTCAAATATGTCTCAGTTTTCGTCCCCTGGTACTCGGGTGCAATATTCCAGATGCTTTACTAACACTCTCCCGACTTGGAGAGTCAGTGCCTTTAACCTCCTGTTTGGCCCAGTTTGCAATTTCTGCGGAAGATGAACAGGAATAGGGAGAACCAATGAGAGACTAGCTGGAGGTGTCTGGACGGCCAAATTTAACTCTCATTTCCCACCAGGAAGAGGAATTAACCAAAGGCTCAGCGTGCCGTGCCAGAACCAGATTAGGGCCTGAAGCAATCCTGCGGTGTTGCGGCCAGCTCACAAGAAAGCGAGTTGAAGAAAGGAGCTCAGGGGCACTGTAATTCACAAACCTGCAGAGTTATAAATGACAGCTATCGTCCAAAAGTATACTGAAGTAAGGCTGCCAAGAGGACTTGAAAGCGGGGCAGAATTGCAGGAAACCGATTTCAGGAGGTAGACTGGAATTGCATTGAAAGCATAGGAAAAGAGGCAGAACGTCCACAATGATGCACTTGGCCAA
The DNA here is from genome assembly GCF_937001465.1 of Orcinus orca. Lineage (NCBI taxonomy): Eukaryota > Metazoa > Chordata > Mammalia > Artiodactyla > Delphinidae > Orcinus > Orcinus orca. The sequence continues at coordinate 844,688 of NW_026043895.1, forward strand.
AAAGCGCGTATGCGTGTTTTCCTGAATATATACAGGAAAAAACGCATACGCCCTTTTTGGCCAACCAAGCAAGCTTGCAAAGGAAATCTGCACTACAATGAAGTCTCACTTCCCCCCGGTCAAAAGGGCCATCTGAAAAAAGTGTAAAATCCTGAAAGGCAGGACAGGCCATGGAGAACTGGGAGCCTTGTTATGCTGATGGGCGGGATGTATATTGCCAAAAGCCACTCTGGAGAAGTGTATGGTGTTTCCTGAAACATCTAAAAAACAAAGCAACAGAGCCTAGGGCACTTCCACTTATGGTCCTATAGCTTAGGGAAATTAAAATCAAAAAGACACAGCCACCCCAAAGTTTGGGACGGCTCTGTTTACAAGAACCTCATTTACGGTACAAGTTCAATATCGCAGAAAGTGTAAAATAGATAAAGAAGTTGTGGTACTTACGTACAATGCAATATCACTCAGCAATGAAATCTATGTCATCAGGCCCGTAGCAGCATAATGAGTGGATTGAGGTATGATGATTCTAACTGAAATAAGTCACACAGAAATAGAAATATCATAAGACATCACTAATACACGGAATGTAAACTTGGCTACACAGGAACTGGATTACAAAACAGAACAGGGTCTCAAATGTAGAAAACCAACTTCTGCTTGCTTATGGGGAAAGGTGAGTTGGGGTGCTGCATAAAACCAGAGATTGAAATGAGCACAGATAAAGTTTCTTAAGCCAAATATGTAATAGACAAGAGCTACTCCTTGCTCAACGAAATGGACTCAACACCCCATATTAAACGCATAAGGATGTACCTGACTAGTAAGTATCTTAAAACCTATGGATTGCTATGTCTCCGAAAGAGAATCAAGCGTGTGTACAGGGGCATAAACGCAGCAGTGATAGGATTGGAGAGGTTCGGTGAGCAAATGAAGACCTTTGAAGTCATATTGCATGGTACCCATTCCACGGGTCTCAACTCTCCAGGTTTAAGGGATTCTTCCTTCAGCTAAAACATGCATGTGGAACCCAGAGTATGATCTACCGTGTGATCGGGAGACGTGTTCAAATATGTCTAAGTTCTCGTCCCCTGGTACTTGGGTGCAACATTCCAGACGCTTTACTAACACTCTCCCGACTTGGGGAGTCAGTGCCTTTAAACTCCTGTTTGGCCCAGTTTGCAATTTCTGTGGAAGATGAACAGGAATAGGGAGAACCAATGAGAGACTAGCTGTAGGTGTCTGGACGGGCAAATTTAACTCTCATTTCCCACCAGGAAGAGGAATTAACCAAAGGCTCTGCGTGCCATGCCGGAACCAGATTAGGGCCTGAAGCAATCCTGCGGTGTTGCGGCCAGCTCACAAGAAAGCGAGTTGAAGAAAGGAACTCAGGGGCACTGTAATTCACAAACCGGCAGAGTTATAAATGACAGCTATCGTCCAAAAATATACTGAAGTAAGGCTGCCAAGAGGACTTGAAGCGGGGCAGAATTGCAGGAAACCGATTTCAGGAGGTAGACTGGAATTGCATTGAAAGCATAGGAAAAGAGGCAGAAGGTCGACAATGATGCACTTGGCCAAAAAGGGCGTATGCGTTTTTTCCTGAATATATTCAGGAAAAAACGCATACGCCCTTTTTGGCCAACCAAGCATGCTTGCAAAGGAAATCTGCACTACAATGAAGTCTCACTTCCCCCCAGTCAAAAGGGCCATCTGAAAAAAGTGTAAAATCCAGAAAGGCAGGACAGGCCATGGAGAACTGGGAGCCTTGTTATGCTGATGGGCGGGATGTAAATTGCCAACAGCCACTCGGGAGAAGTGTATGGTGTTTCCTGAAACATCTAAAAAACAAAGCAACAGAGCCTAGGGCACTTCCACTTATGGTCCTATAGCTTAGGGAAATTAAAATAAAAAAGACACAGCCACCCCAAAGTTTGGGACGGCTCTGTTTACAAGAACCTCGTTTACGGTACAAGTTCAATATCGCAGAAAGTGAAAAATGGATAAAGAACTTGTGGTACTTACGTACAATGCAATATCACTCAGGAATGAAATCTATGTCATCAGGCCTGTAGCAGAAAATGAGTGGATGCAGGTATGATGATTCTAACTGAAATACGTCACACAGAAAAAGAAACATCATAAGATATCACTAATACACGGAATGTAAACTTGGCTACACAGGAACTGAATTACAAAACAGAACAGGGTCTCAAATTTAGAAAACCAACTTATGCTTGCTTAAGGGGAAAGGTGAGTTGGGGTGCTGCATAAAACCAGAGATTGAAATGAGCACAGATAAAGTTCCTTAAGCCAAATATGGAATAGACAAGAGCTACTCCTTGCTCAACGAAATGGACTCAACACCCCTTATTAAACGCCTAAGAATATACCTGATTAGTAAGTATCTTAAAACTTATGGATTGCTATGTCTCCGAAAGAGAGTCAAGCATGTGTACAGGGGCATAAACGCAGCAGTGATAGGATTGGAGAGGTTCGGTGAGCAAATGAAGACCCTTTGAAGTCATATTGCATGGTACCCATTCCACGGGTCTCAACTCTCCAGGTTTAAGGGATTCTTCCTTCAGCTAAAACATGCATGTGGAACCCAGAGTATGATCAACCATGTGATTGGGAGACGTGTTCAAATATGTCTCAGTTCTCGTCCCCTGGTACTCGGGTGCAATATTCCAGATGCTTTACTAACACTCTCCCGACTTGGAGAGTCAGTGCCTTTAACCTCCTGTTTGGCCCAGTTTGCAATTTCTGTGGAAGATGAACAGGAATAGGGTGAACCAATGAGAGACTAGCTGGAGGTGTCTGGACGGGCAAATTTAACTCTCATTTCCGACCAGGAAGAGGAATTAACCAAAGGCTCAGCGTGCCGTGCCACAACCAGATTAGTGCTGAAGCAATCCTGCGGTGTTGCGGCCAGCTCACAAGAAAGCGAGTTGAAGAAAGGAGCTCAGGGGCACTGTAATTCACAAACCTGCAGAGTTATAATTGACAGCTATCGTCCAAAAATATACTGAAGTAAGGCTGCCAAGAGGACTTGAAAGCGGGACAGAATTGCAGGCAACCGATTTCAGGAGGTAGACTGGAATTGCATTTAAAGCATAGGAAAAGAGGCAGAACGTCCACAATGATGCACTTGGCCAAAAAGGGCGTATGCGTTTTTTCCTGAATATATTCAGGAAAAAACGCATACGCCCTTTTTGGCCAACCAAGCAAGCTTGCAAAGGAAATCTGCACTACAATGAAGTCTCACTTCCCCCCGGTCAAAAGGGCCATCTGAAAAAAGTGTAAAATCCAGAAAGGCAGGACAGTCCATGGAGAACTGGGAGCCTTGTTATGCTGATGGCCGGGATGTAAATTGCCAACAGCCACTCGGGAGAAGTGTATGGTGTTTCCTGAAACATCTAAAAGACAAAGCAACAGAGCCTAGGGCTCTTCCACTTATGGTCCTATAGCATAGGGAAATTAAAATCAAAAAGACACAGCCACCCCAAAGTTTGGGACGGCTCGGTTTACAAGAACCTCGTTTACGGTACAAGTTCAATATCGCAGAAAGCGAAAAATGGATAAAGGAGTTGTGGTACTTACGTACAATGCAGTATCACTCAGCAATGACATCTAAGTCATCAGGCCCGTAGCAGCATAATGAGTGGATTCAGGTATGATGATTCTAACTGAAATAAGTCACACAGAAAAAGAAACATCATAAGATATCACTAATACACGGAATGTAAACGTGGCTACACAGGAATTGGATTACAAAACAGAACAGGTTCTCAAATTTAGAGAACCAACATGCTTGCTTAACGGGAAAGGTGAGTTGGGGTGCTGCATAAAACCAGAGATTGAAATGAGCAGAGATAAAGGTCCTTAAGCCAAATATGTAATAGACAAGATCTACTCCTTGCTCAACGAAATGGACTCAACACCCCATATTAAACTCCTAAGAATGTACCTGACTAGTAAGAATCTTAAAACCTATAGACTGCTATGTCTCTCAAAGAGAATCAAGCGTGTGTACAGGGGCATAAAAGCAGCAGTGATAGGATTGGAGGGGTTTGGTGAGCAAGTGAAGACCCTTTGAAGTCATATTGCATGATACCCATTCCACGGGTCTCAACTCTCCAGGTTTAAGGGATTCTTCCTTCAGGTAAAACATGCATGTGGAACCCAGAGTATGATCAACCATGTGATCGGGAGACGTGTTCCAATATGTCTCAGTTTTCATCCCCTGGTACTCGGGTGCAATATTCCAGACGCTTTACTAACACTCTCCTGACTTGGAGAGTCAGTGCCTTTAACCTCCTGTTTGGTCCCGTTTGCAATTTTTGCGGAAGATGAACAGGAATAGTTAGAACCAATGAGAGACTAGCTGGAGGTGTCTGGACGGGCAAATTTAACTCTCATTTCCCACCAGGAAGAGGAATTAACCAAAGGCTCAACATGCCGTGCCGGAACCAGATTAGGGCCTGAAGCAATACTGCGGTGTTGCGCCCAGCTCACAAGAAAGCGAGTTGAAGAAAGGAGCTCAGGGGCACTGTAATTCACAAACCTGCAGAGTTATAAATGACAGCTATGGTCCAAAAATATACTGAAGTAAGGCTGCCAAGAGGACTTGAAAGCGGGGCAGAATTGCAGGAAACCGATTTCAGGAGGTAGACTGGAATTGCATTGAAAGCATAGGAAAAGAGGCAGAACGTCCACAATGATGCACTTGGCCAAAAAGGGCGTATGCGTTTTTTCCTGAATATATTCAGGAAAAAACGCATACGCCCTTTTTGGCCAACCAAGCAAGCTTGCAAAGGAAATCTGCACTACAATGAAGTCTCACTTCCCCCCGGTCAAAAGGGCCATCTGAAAAAAGTGTAAAATCCAGAAAGGCAGGACAGGACATGGAGAACTGGGAGCCTTGTTATGCTAATGGGCGGGATGTAAATTGCTAACAGCCACTCGGGAGAAGTGTATGGTGTTTCCTGAAACATCTAAAAAACAAAGCAACAGAGCCTAGGGCACTTCCACTTATGGTCCTATAGCTTAGGGAAATTAAAATCAAAAAGACACAGCCACCCCAAAGTTTGGGACAGCTCTGTTTACAAGAACCTCCTTTACAGTACAAGTTCAATATCGCAGAAAGTGAAAAATGGATAAAGAAGTTGTGGTACTTACGTACAATGCAATATCACTCAACAATGAAATCTATGTCATCAGGCCCGTAGCAGCATAATGAGTGGATTCAGGTATGAAGATTCTAACTGAAATAAGTCACACAGAAAAAGAAACATCATAAGATATCACTAATACACGGAATGTAAACTTGGCTACACAGGAACAAGATTACAAAACAGAACAGGGTCTCAAATTTAGAAAACCAACATGCTTGCTTAAGGGGAAAGGTAAGTTGTGGTGCTGCATAAAACCAGACATTGAAATGAGCACAGTTAAAGTTCCTTAAGCCAAATATGGAATAGACAAGAGCTACTCCTTGCTCAACGAAATGGACTCAACACCCCATATTAAACGCCTAAGAATGTACCTGACTAGTAAGTATCTTAAAACCTATGGATTGCTATGTCTCTGAAAGAGAATCAAGCGTGTGTACAGGGGCATAAACGCAGCAGCGATAGGATGGGAGAGGTTCGGTGAGCAAATGAAGACCCTTTGAAGTCATATTGCATGGTACCCATTCCACGGGTCTCAACTCTCCAGGTTTAAGGGATTCTTCCTTCAGCTAAAACGTGCATGTGGAACCCAGAATATGATCAACCGTGTGATCGGGAGACGTGTTCCAATATGTCTCAGGTTTCGTCCCCTGGTACTCGGGTGCAACATTCCAGATGCTTTACTAACATTCTCCCGACTTGGAGAGTCAGTGCCTTTAACCTCCTGTTTGGCCCAGTTTGCAATTTCTGCGGAATATTTCCAGGAATAGGGAGAACCAATGAGAGACTAGCTGGAGGTGTCTGGACGGGCAAATTTAACTCTCATTTCCCACCAGGAAGAGGAATTAACCAAAGGCTCAGCGTGCCGTGCCGGAACCAGATTAGGGCCTGAAGCAATCCTGCGGTGTTGCGGCCAGCTCAGAAGAAAGCGAGTTGAAGAAAGGAGCTCAGGGGCACTGTAATTCACAAACCTGCAGATTTATAAATGACAGCTATCGTCCAAAAATATACTGAAGTAAGGCTGCCAAGAGGACTTGAAAGCAGGGCAGAATTGCAGGAATCCGATTTCAGGAGGTAGACTGGATTTGCATTTAAAGCATAAGCAAAGAGGCAGAACGTGGACAATGATGCACTTGGCCAAAAAGGGCGTATGCGTTTTTTCGTGAATATATTCAGGAAAAAACGCATACGCCCTTTGTGGCCAACCAAGCAAGCTTGCAAAGGAAATCTGTACTACAATGAAGTCTGACTTCCCCCCGGTCAAAAGTGCCATCTGAAAAAAGTGTAAAATCCAGAAAGGCAGGACAGGCCATGGAGAACTGGGAGCCTTGTTATGCTGATGGCCGGGATGTAAATTGCCAACAGCCACTCGGGAGAAGTGTATGGTGTTTCCTGAAACATCTAAAAAACAAAGCAACAGAGCCTAGGGCACTTCCACTTATGGTCCCATAGCTTAGGGAAATTAAAATCAAAAAGACACAGCCACCCCAAAGTTTGGGACGGCTCTGTTTACAAGAACCTCGTTTATGGTACAAGTTCAATATCGCAGAAAGTGAAAAATGGATAAAGAAGTTGTGGTACTTACGTACAATGCAATATCACTCAGCAATGAAATCTATGTCATCAGGCCTGTAGCAGAAAATGAGTGGATTCAGGTATGATGATTCTAACTGAAATAAGTCACACACAAAAAGAAACATCATAAGATATCACTAATACACGGAATGTAAACTTGGCTACACAGGAACTGAATTACAAAACAGAACAAGGTCTCAAATTTAGAAAACCAACTTATGCTTGCTTAAGGGGAAAGGTGAGTTGGGGTGCTGCAGAAAACCAGAGATTGAAATGAGCACAAATAAAGTTCCTTAAGCCAAATATGGAATAGACAAGAGCTACTCCTTGCTCAACGACATGGACTCAAAACCCCATATTAAACGCCTAAGAATGTACCTGACTAGAAAGTATCTTAAAACCTATGGATTGCTATGTCTCCGAAAGAGAATCAAGCGTGTGTACAGGGGCATAAACGCAGCAATGATAGGACTGGAATGGAGCGGTGAGAAAATGAAGACCCTTTGGAGTCATATTGCATGGTACCCATTCCACGGGTCTCAACTCTCCAGGTTTAAGGGATTCTTCCTTCAGCTAAAACATGCATGTGGAACCCAGAGTATGATCAACCGTGTGATCGGGAGACGTGTTCAAATATGACTCAGTTTTCATCCCCTGGTACTCGGGTGCAATATTCCAGACGCTTTACTAACACTCTCCTGACTTGGAGAGTCAGTGCCTTTAACCTCCTGTTTGGCCCAGTTTGCAATTTCTGCGGAAGATGAACAGGAATAGGGAGGACCAATGAGAGACTAGCTAGAGCTGTGTGGACGGGCAAATTTAACTCTCATTTCCCACGAGGAAGAGGAATTAACCAAAGGCTCAGCGTGCCTTGCCGGAACCAGATTAGGGCCTGAAGCAATCCAGCGGTGTTGCGGCCAGCTCACAAGAAAGCGAGTTGAAGAAAGGAGCTCTGGGGAACTGTAATTCAAAAATTTGCAGAGTTATAAATGACAGCTATTGTTCAAAAATATACTGAAGTAAGGCTGCCAAGAGGACTTGAAAGCGGGGCAGAATTGCAGGAAACCGATTTCAGGAGGTAGACTGGAATTGCATTGAAAGCATAGGAAAAGAGGCAGAACGTGGACAATGATGCACTTGGCCAAAAAGGGCATATGCGTTTTTTCCTGAACATATTCAGGAAAAAACGCATACGGATTTTTTGGTCAACCAAGCCATTTTGCAAAGGAATCTGCACTACAATGAAGTCTCAATTCCCCTGGGTCATAAGGGCCATCTGAAAAAAGTGGAAAATCCAGAAAGGCAGGACAGGCCATGGAAAACTGGGAGCCTTCTTATGCTGATGGGTGGGAAGTAAATTGCCAACAGCCACTGGGAAGAAATGTATGGTGTTTCCTGAAACATCTAAAAAACAAAGCAACAGATCCTAGGGCACTTCCACTTATGGTCCGATAGCTTAGGGAAATTAAAATCAAAAAGACACAGCCACCCCAAAATTTGGGACGGCTCTGTTTACAAGAACCGCGTTTATGGTACAAGTTCAATATCGCAGAAAGTGGAAAATGGATAAAGAAGTTCTGGTACTTATGTACAATGCAATATCAATCAGCAATGAAATCTATGTCATCAGGCCCGTAGCAACATAATGAGTGGATTCAGGTATGATGATTCTAACTGAAATAAGTCACACAGAAAAAGAAACATCATAAGATATCACTAATACACGGAATGTAAACTTGGCTAAACAGGAACTGGATTACAAAACAGAACAGGGTCTCAAATTTAGAAAACCAACTTATGCTTGCTTAAGGGGAAAGGTGAGTTAGGGTGCTGCATAAAACCAGAGATTGAAATGAGCACAGATAAAGTTTCTTAAGCCAAATATGTAATAGACAAGAGCTACTCCTTGCTCAACGAAATGGACTCAACACCCCATGTTAAACACCTAAGAATGTACCTGACTAGTAAGTATCTTAAAACCTATGGATTGCTATGTCTCTGAAAGAGAATCAAGCATGTGTACAGGGGCATAAACGCAGCAGTGATAGGATTGTTGAGGTTCGGTGAGCAAATGAAGACCCTTTGAAGTCATATTGCATGGTACCCATTCCATGGGTCTCAACTCTACAGGTTTAAGGGATTCTTCCTTCAGCTAAAACATGCATGTGGAACCCAGTGTATGATCAACCGTGTGATCGGGAGACGTGTTCAAATATGTCTCAGTTGTCGTCCCCTGGTACTTGGGTGTAGCATTCCAGAAGCTTAACTAACACTCTCCCGAGTTGGAGAGTCTGTGCCTTTAACCTCCTGTTTGGCCCAGTTTGCAATTTCTGCGGAAGATGAACAGGAATAGGGAGAACCAATGAGAGACTAGCTGGAGGTTTCTGGACCGGCAAATTTAACTCTCATTTCCCACCAGGAAGAGGAATTAACCAAAGTCTCAGCATACCGTGCCGGAACCAGATTAGGGCCTGAAGCAATCCTGCGGTGTTGCGGCCAGCTCACAAGAAAGCGAGTTGAAGAAAGGAGCTCAGGGGCACTGTAATTCACAAACCTGCAGAGTTATAAATGACAGCTATCGTCCAAAAATATACTGAAGTAAGGCTGCCAAGAGGACTTAAAAGCGGGGCAGAATTGCAGGAAACCGATTTCAGGAGGTAGACTGGAATTGCATTTAAAGCATAGGAAAAGAGGCAGAACGTCGACAATGATGCACTTTTCCAAAAAGGGCGTATGCGTTTTTTCCTGAATATATTCAGGAAAAATCGCATACGCCCTTTTTGGCCAACCAAGCAAGCTTGCAAAGGAAATCTGCACTACAATGAAGTCTCACTTCCCCCCGGTCAAAAGGGCCATCTGAAAAAAGTGTAAAATCCAGAAAGGCAGGACAGGCCATGGAGAACTGGGAGCCTTGTTATGCTGATGGGCGGGATGTAAATTGCCAACAGCCACTTGGGAGAAGTGTATGGTGTTTCCTGAAACATCTAAAAAACAAATCAACAGAGCCTAGGGCACTTCCACTTATGGTCCAATATCTTAGAGAAATTAAAATAAAAATGACACAGCCACCCCAAAGTTTGGGACGGCTCTGTTTACAAGAACCTCGTTTATGGTACAAGTTCAATATCGCAGAAAGTGAAAAATGGATGAAGAACTTGTGGTAGTTACGTACAATGCAATATCAGTCTGCAATGAAATCTATGTCATGTGGCCCATAGCAGCATAATGAGTGGATTCAGGTATGATGATTCTAACTGAAATAAGTCACACAGAAAAAGAAACATCATAAGATATCACTAATACACGGAATGTAAACTTGGCTACACAGGAACTGAATTACAAAACAGAACAGGGTCTCAAATTTAGAAAACCAACTTATGCTTGCTTAAGGGGAAAGGTGAGTTGGGGTGCTGCAGAAAACCAGAGATTGAAATGAGCACAGATAAAGTTCCTTAAGCCAAATATGTAATAGACAAGAGCTACTCCTTGCTCAACAAAATGGACTCAACACCCCATATTAAACGCCTAAGAAAGTACCTGACTAGTAAGTTTCTTAAAACTTATGGATTGCTATGTCACCAAAAGAGAATCCAGCCTGTGTACATGGGCATAAACGCAGCAATGATAGGACTGGAATGGAGCGGTGAGAAAATGAAGACCCTTTGGAGTCATATTGCATGGTACCCATTCCACGGGTCTCAACTCTCCAGGTTTAAGGGATTCTTCCTTCAGCTAAAACATGCATGTGGAACCCAGAGTATGATCCACCGTGTGATCGGGAGACGTGTTCCAGTATGTCTCAGTTTTCGTCACCTGGTACTCGGGTGAAACATTCAAGACGCTTAACTAACACTCTCCCGACTTGGAGAGTCAGTGCCTTTAAGCTCCTGTTTGGCCCAGTTTGCAATTTCTGTGGAAGATGAACAGGAATAGGGAGGACCAATGAGAGACTAGCTAGAGGTGTGTGGACGGGCAAATTTAACTCTCATTTCCCACCAGGAAGAGGAATTAACCAAAGGCTCAGCGTGCCATACTGGAAGCACATTAGGGTCTAAAGCAATCATTTGGTGTTGCGGCCAGCTCACAAGAAAGCGAGTTGAAGAAAGGAGCTCAGGGGCACTGAAATTCACAAACCTGCAGAGTTATAAATGACAGCTATCGTCCAAAAATATACTGAAGTAAGGCTGCCAAGAGGACTTGAAAGCAGGGCAGAATTGCAGGAAACCGATTTCAGGAGGTAGACTGGAATTGCATTTAAAGCATAGGAAAAGAGGCAGAACGTCGACAATGATGCACTTGGGCAAAAAGGGCGTATGCGTTTTTTCTAAATATATTCAGGAAAAACGCATATGCCCTTTTTGGCCAACCAAGCAAGCTTGCAAAGGAAATCTCCACTACAATGAAGTCTCACTTCACCCCGGTCAAAAGGGCCATCTGAAAAAAGTGTAAAATCCAGAAAGTCAGGACAGGCCATGGAGAACTGGGAGCCTTGTTATGCTGATGGGCAGAATGTAAATTGCCAACAGCCACTCGGGAGAAGTGTATGCTGTTTCCTAAAACATCTAAAAAACAAAGCAACAGAGCCTAGGGCACTTCCACTTATGGTCCTATAGCTTAGGGAAATTAAAATCAAAAAGACACAGCCACCCCAAAGTTTGGGATGGCTCGGTTTACAAGAACCTCGTTTATGGTACAAGTTCAATATCGCAGAAAGTGAGAAATGGATAAAGAAGTTGTGGTACTTACGTACAATACAATATCACTCAGCAATGAAATCTATGTCATCAGGCCTGTAGCAGCATAATGAGTGGATTCAGGTATGATGATTCTAACTGAAATAAGTCATACAGAAAAAGAAACATCATAAGATATCACTAATACACGGAATGTAAACTTGGCTACACAGGAACTGGATTACAAAACAGAACAGTGTCTCAAATTTAGAAAAACAACTTATGCTTGCTTAAGGGGAAAGGTGAGTTGGGGTTCTGCATAAAACCAGAGATTGAAATGAGCACAGATAAAGTTCCTTAAGCCAAATATGTAATAGACAAGATCTACTCCTTGCTCAACGAGATGGACCCAAAACCCCATATTAAACGTCTAAGAATGTACCTGACTATTAAGTACCTTAAAACCTATGGATTGCTGTGTCTCTGAAACAGAATCCAGCGTGTGTACAGGGGCATAAACGCAGCAGTGATAGGATCGGAGAGGTTCGGTGAGCAAACGAAGACCCTTTGAAGTCATATTGCATGGTACCCATTCCACGGGTCTCAACTCTCCAGGTTTAAGGGATTCTTCCTTCAGCTAAAACATGCATGTGGAACCCAGAGTATGATCAACCTTGTGATCGGGAGACGTGTTCCAATATGTCTCAGATCTCGTCCCCTGGTACTCGGGAGCAACATTACAGATGCTTTACTAACACTCTGCCGACATGGAGAGTCAGTGCCTTTAACCTCCTGTTTGGCCCAGTTTGCAATTTCTGCGGAAGATGAACAGGAATAGGGAGAACCAATGAGAGACTAGCTGGAGGTGTCTGGACGGGCAAATTTAACTCTCATTTCCACCAGGAAGAGGAATTAACCAAAGACTCAGCGTGCCGTGCCGGAACCAGATTAGGAACTGAAGCAATCCTGCGGTGTTGCCGCCAGCTCACAAGAAAGTGAGTTGAAGAAAGGAACTCAGGGGCACTGTAATTCACAAACCTGCAGAGTTATAAATGACAGCTATCTTCCAAACATATACTGAAGTAAGGCTGCCAAGAGGACTTGAAAGCGGGGCAGAATTGCAGGAAACCGATTTCAGGAGGTAGACTGGAATTGCATTTAAAGCATAGGAAAAGAGGCAGAACGTCGACAATGATGCACTTGGCCAAAAAGGGCGTACGTGTTTTTCCTGCAGGAAAAAACGCATATGCGCTTTTTGGCCAACCAAGCAAGCTTGCAAAGGAAATCTGCACTACAATGAAGTCTCACTTCCCCCCCGGTCAAAAGGGCCATCTGAAAAAAGTGGAAAATCCAGAAAGGCAGGACAGGCCATGGAGAACTGGGAGCCTTGTTATGCTGATGAGCGGGATGTAAATTGCCAACAGCCACTGGGGAGAATTGTATGGTGTTTCCTGAAACATCTAAAAAACAAAGCAACAGAGCCTAGGGCACTTCCACTTGTGGTCCTATAGCTTAAGGAAATTAAAATCAAAAAGACTCAGCCACCCGAAAGTTTGGGATGGCTGTGTTTACAAGAACCTCGTTTACGGTACAAGTTCAATATCGCAGAACGCGAAAAATGGAGAAAGAAGTTGTGGTACTTACGTACAATGCAATATCTCTCAGCAATGAAATCTATGTCATCAGGCCCGTAGCAGCATAAGGAGTGGATTCAGGTTTGATGATTCTAACTGAAATAAGTCACACAGAAAAAGAAACATCATAAGATATCACTAATACACGGAATGCAAACTTGGCTACACAGGAACTGGATTACAGAACAGAACAGGGTCTCAAATGTAGAAAACCAACTTATGCTTGCTTAAGGGGAAAGGTGAGTTGGGGTGCTGCATAAAAGCAGAGATTGAAATGAGCACAGATAAAGTTCCTTAAGCCAAATATGCAATAGACAAGAGCTACACCTTGCTCAACGAAATGGACTCAACACCCCATATTAAACGCCTAAGAATGTACCTGACTAGTAAGTATCTTAAAACCTATGGATTGCTATGTCTCCGAAAGAGAAACAAGCATGTATACAGGGGCATCAACGCAGCCGTGATAGGATTGGAGAGGTTCGGTGAGCAAATGAAGACCCTTTGAAATCATATTGCATGGTACCCATTCCACGGGTCTCAACTCTCCAGGTTTAAGGGATTCTTCCTTCACCTAAAACATGCATGTGGAAACCAGAGTATGATCAACTGTGTGATCTGGAGACGTGTTCAAATATGTCTCCATTTTCGTCCCCTGGTACTTGGGTGCAACATTCCAGACGCTTTACTAACACTCTCCCGGCTTGGAGAGTCAGTGCCTTTAACCTCCTGTTTGGCCCAGTTTGCAATTTCTGCGGAAGATGAACAGGAATAGGGAGAACCAATGAGAGACTAGCTGGAGGGTTCTGGACCGGCAAATTTAACTCTCATTTCCCACCAGGAAGCGGAATTAACCAAAGGCTCAAAATACCGTGCCGGAACCAGATTAGGGCCTGAAGCAATCCTGCGGTGTTGCGGCCAGCTCACAAGAAAGCGAGTTGAAGAAAGGAGCTCAGGGGCACTGTAATTCACAAACCTGCAGAGTTATAAATGACAGCTATCGTCCAAAAATATACTGAAGTAAGGCAGCCAAGAGGACTTGAATGTGGGGCAGAGTTACAAGAAACCGATTTCAGGAGGTAGACTGGAATTGCATTTAAAGCATAGGAAAAGAGGCAGAACGTCGACAATGATGCACTTGGCCAAAAAGGGCGTATGCGTTTTTTCCTGAATATATTCAGGAAAAAACGCATATGGCCTTTTTGGCCAACCAAGCAAGCTTCCAAAGAAATCTGCACAACAATGAAGTCTCACTTACCCCCGGTCAAAAGGGCCATCTGAAAAAAGTGTAAAATCCAGAAAGGCAGGATAGGCCATGGAGAACTGGGAGCCTTGTTATGCTGATGGGCGGGATGTGAATTCAGAAGAGCCACTGCGGAGAAGTGTATGGTGTTTCCTGAAACATCTAAAAAAGAAAGCAACAGAGCCTAGGGCACTTCCACTTATGGTCCTATAGCTTAGGGAAATTAAAATCAAAAAGACACAGCCACCCCAATTTTTGGGACGGCTCTGTTTACAAGAACCTCATTTATGGTACAAGTTCAATATCGCAGAAAGTGAAAAATGGATAAAGAAGTTGTGGTACTTACGTACAATGCAATATCACTCAGCAATGATATCTATTTCATCAGGCCCGTAGCAGCATAATGAGTGAATTCAGGTATGAAGATTCTAACTGAAATAAGTCACACAGAAAAAGAAACATCATAAGATATCACTAATACACGGAATGTAAACTTGGCTACACAGGAACAGGATTACAAAACAGAACAGGGTCTCAAATTTAGAAAACCAACATGCTTGCTTAAGGGGAAAGGTAAGTTGTGGTGCTGCATAAAACCAGACATTGAAATGAGCACAGTTAAAGTTCCTTAAGCCAAATATGGAATAGACAAGAGCTACTCCTTGCTCAACGAAATGGACTCAACACCCCATATTAAACGCCTAAGAATGTACCTGACTAGTAAGTATCTTAAAACCTATGGATTGCTATGTCTCTGAAAGAGAATCAAGCGTGTGTACAGGGGCATAAACGCAGCAGCGATAGGATGGGAGAGGTTCGGTGAGCAAATGAAGACCCTTTGAAGTCATATTGCATGGTACCCATTCCACGGGTCTCAACTCTCCAGGTTTAAGGGATTCTTCCTTCAGCTAAAACGTGCATGTGGAACCCAGAATATGATCAACCGTGTGATCGGGAGACGTGTTCCAATATGTCTCAGGTTTCGTCCCCTGGTACTCGGGTGCAACATTCCAGATGCTTTACTAACATTCTCCCGACTTGGAGAGTCAGTGCCTTTAACCTCCTGTTTGGCCCAGTTTGCAATTTCTGCGGAATATTTCCAGGAATAGGGAGAACCAATGAGAGACTAGCTGGAGGTGTCTGGACGGGCAAATTTAACTCTCATTTCCCACCAGGAAGAGGAATTAACCAAAGGCTCAGCGTGCCGTGCCGGAACCAGATTAGGGCCTGAAGCAATCCTGCGGTGTTGCGGCCAGCTCAGAAGAAAGCGAGTTGAAGAAAGGAGCTCAGGGGCACTGTAATTCACAAACCTGCAGATTTATAAATGACAGCTATCGTCCAAAAATATACTGAAGTAAGGCTGCCAAGAGGACTTGAAAGCAGGGCAGAATTGCAGGAATCCGATTTCAGGAGGTAGACTGGATTTGCATTTAAAGCATAAGCAAAGAGGCAGAACGTGGACAATGATGCACTTGGCCAAAAAGGGCGTATGCGTTTTTTCGTGAATATATTCAGGAAAAAACGCATACGCCCTTTGTGGCCAACCAAGCAAGCTTGCAAAGGAAATCTGTACTACAATGAAGTCTGACTTCCCCCCGGTCAAAAGTGCCATCTGAAAAAAGTGTAAAATCCAGAAAGGCAGGACAGGCCATGGAGAACTGGGAGCCTTGTTATGCTGATGGCCGGGATGTAAATTGCCAACAGCCACTCGGGAGAAGTGTATGGTGTTTCCTGAAACATCTAAAAAACAAAGCAACAGAGCCTAGGGCACTTCCACTTATGGTCCCATAGCTTAGGGAAATTAAAATCAAAAAGACACAGCCACCCCAAAGTTTGGGACGGCTCTGTTTACAAGAACCTCGTTTATGGTACAAGTTCAATATCGCAGAAAGTGAAAAATGGATAAAGAAGTTGTGGTACTTACGTACAATGCAATATCACTCAGCAATGAAATCTATGTCATCAGGCCTGTAGCAGAAAATGAGTGGATTCAGGTATGATGATTCTAACTGAAATAAGTCACACACAAAAAGAAACATCATAAGATATCACTAATACACGGAATGTAAACTTGGCTACACAGGAACTGAATTACAAAACAGAACAAGGTCTCAAATTTAGAAAACCAACTTATGCTTGCTTAAGGGGAAAGGTGAGTTGGGGTGCTGCAGAAAACCAGAGATTGAAATGAGCACAAATAAAGTTCCTTAAGCCAAATATGGAATAGACAAGAGCTACTCCTTGCTCAACGACATGGACTCAAAACCCCATATTAAACGCCTAAGAATGTACCTGACTAGAAAGTATCTTAAAACCTATGGATTGCTATGTCTCCGAAAGAGAATCAAGCGTGTGTACAGGGGCATAAACGCAGCAATGATAGGACTGGAATGGAGCGGTGAGAAAATGAAGACCCTTTGGAGTCATATTGCATGGTACCCATTCCACGGGTCTCAACTCTCCAGGTTTAAGGGATTCTTCCTTCAGCTAAAACATGCATGTGGAACCCAGAGTATGATCAACCGTGTGATCGGGAGACGTGTTCAAATATGACTCAGTTTTCATCCCCTGGTACTCGGGTGCAATATTCCAGACGCTTTACTAACACTCTCCTGACTTGGAGAGTCAGTGCCTTTAACCTCCTGTTTGGCCCAGTTTGCAATTTCTGCGGAAGATGAACAGGAATAGGGAGGACCAATGAGAGACTAGCTAGAGCTGTGTGGACGGGCAAATTTAACTCTCATTTCCCACGAGGAAGAGGAATTAACCAAAGGCTCAGCGTGCCTTGCCGGAACCAGATTAGGGCCTGAAGCAATCCAGCGGTGTTGCGGCCAGCTCACAAGAAAGCGAGTTGAAGAAAGGAGCTCTGGGGAACTGTAATTCAAAAATTTGCAGAGTTATAAATGACAGCTATTGTTCAAAAATATACTGAAGTAAGGCTGCCAAGAGGACTTGAAAGCGGGGCAGAATTGCAGGAAACCGATTTCAGGAGGTAGACTGGAATTGCATTGAAAGCATAGGAAAAGAGGCAGAACGTGGACAATGATGCACTTGGCCAAAAAGGGCATATGCGTTTTTTCCTGAACATATTCAGGAAAAAACGCATACGGATTTTTTGGTCAACCAAGCCATTTTGCAAAGGAATCTGCACTACAATGAAGTCTCAATTCCCCTGGGTCATAAGGGCCATCTGAAAAAAGTGGAAAATCCAGAAAGGCAGGACAGGCCATGGAAAACTGGGAGCCTTCTTATGCTGATGGGTGGGAAGTAAATTGCCAACAGCCACTGGGAAGAAATGTATGGTGTTTCCTGAAACATCTAAAAAACAAAGCAACAGATCCTAGGGCACTTCCACTTATGGTCCGATAGCTTAGGGAAATTAAAATCAAAAAGACACAGCCACCCCAAAATTTGGGACGGCTCTGTTTACAAGAACCGCGTTTATGGTACAAGTTCAATATCGCAGAAAGTGGAAAATGGATAAAGAAGTTCTGGTACTTATGTACAATGCAATATCAATCAGCAATGAAATCTATGTCATCAGGCCCGTAGCAACATAATGAGTGGATTCAGGTATGATGATTCTAACTGAAATAAGTCACACAGAAAAAGAAACATCATAAGATATCACTAATACACGGAATGTAAACTTGGCTAAACAGGAACTGGATTACAAAACAGAACAGGGTCTCAAATTTAGAAAACCAACTTATGCTTGCTTAAGGGGAAAGGTGAGTTAGGGTGCTGCATAAAACCAGAGATTGAAATGAGCACAGATAAAGTTTCTTAAGCCAAATATGTAATAGACAAGAGCTACTCCTTGCTCAACGAAATGGACTCAACACCCCATGTTAAACACCTAAGAATGTACCTGACTAGTAAGTATCTTAAAACCTATGGATTGCTATGTCTCTGAAAGAGAATCAAGCATGTGTACAGGGGCATAAACGCAGCAGTGATAGGATTGTTGAGGTTCGGTGAGCAAATGAAGACCCTTTGAAGTCATATTGCATGGTACCCATTCCATGGGTCTCAACTCTACAGGTTTAAGGGATTCTTCCTTCAGCTAAAACATGCATGTGGAACCCAGTGTATGATCAACCGTGTGATCGGGAGACGTGTTCAAATATGTCTCAGTTGTCGTCCCCTGGTACTTGGGTGTAGCATTCCAGAAGCTTAACTAACACTCTCCCGAGTTGGAGAGTCTGTGCCTTTAACCTCCTGTTTGGCCCAGTTTGCAATTTCTGCGGAAGATGAACAGGAATAGGGAGAACCAATGAGAGACTAGCTGGAGGTTTCTGGACCGGCAAATTTAACTCTCATTTCCCACCAGGAAGAGGAATTAACCAAAGTCTCAGCATACCGTGCCGGAACCAGATTAGGGCCTGAAGCAATCCTGCGGTGTTGCGGCCAGCTCACAAGAAAGCGAGTTGAAGAAAGGAGCTCAGGGGCACTGTAATTCACAAACCTGCAGAGTTATAAATGACAGCTATCGTCCAAAAATATACTGAAGTAAGGCTGCCAAGAGGACTTGAAAGCGGGGCAGAATTGCAGGAAACCGATTTCAGGAGGTAGACTGGAATTGCATTTAAAGCATAGGAAAAGAGGCAGAACGTCGACAATGATGCACTTTTCCAAAAAGGGCGTATGCGTTTTTTCCTGAATATATTCAGGAAAAATCGCATACGCCCTTTTTGGCCAACCAAGCAAGCTTGCAAAGGAAATCTGCACTACAATGAAGTCTCACTTCCCCCCGGTCAAAAGGGCCATCTGAAAAAAGTGTAAAATCCAGAAAGGCAGGACAGGCCATGGAGAACTGGGAGCCTTGTTATGCTGATGGGCGGGATGTAAATTGCCAACAGCCACTTGGGAGAAGTGTATGGTGTTTCCTGAAACATCTAAAAAACAAATCAACAGAGCCTAGGGCACTTCCACTTATGGTCCAATATCTTAGAGAAATTAAAATAAAAATGACACAGCCACCCCAAAGTTTGGGACGGCTCTGTTTACAAGAACCTCGTTTATGGTACAAGTTCAATATCGCAGAAAGTGAAAAATGGATGAAGAACTTGTGGTAGTTACGTACAATGCAATATCAGTCTGCAATGAAATCTATGTCATGTGGCCCATAGCAGCATAATGAGTGGATTCAGGTATGATGATTCTAACTGAAATAAGTCACACAGAAAAAGAAACATCATAAGATATCACTAATACACGGAATGTAAACTTGGCTACACAGGAACTGAATTACAAAACAGAACAGGGTCTCAAATTTAGAAAACCAACTTATGCTTGCTTAAGGGGAAAGGTGAGTTGGGGTGCTGCAGAAAACCAGAGATTGAAATGAGCACAGATAAAGTTCCTTAAGCCAAATATGTAATAGACAAGAGCTACTCCTTGCTCAACAAAATGGACTCAACACCCCATATTAAACGCCTAAGAAAGTACCTGACTAGTAAGTTTCTTAAAACTTATGGATTGCTATGTCACCAAAAGAGAATCCAGCCTGTGTACATGGGCATAAACGCAGCAATGATAGGACTGGAATGGAGCGGTGAGAAAATGAAGACCCTTTGGAGTCATATTGCATGGTACCCATTCCACGGGTCTCAACTCTCCAGGTTTAAGGGATTCTTCCTTCAGCTAAAACATGCATGTGGAACCCAGAGTATGATCCACCGTGTGATCGGGAGACGTGTTCCAGTATGTCTCAGTTTTCGTCACCTGGTACTCGGGTGAAACATTCAAGACGCTTAACTAACACTCTCCCGACTTGGAGAGTCAGTGCCTTTAAGCTCCTGTTTGGCCCAGTTTGCAATTTCTGTGGAAGATGAACAGGAATAGGGAGGACCAATGAGAGACTAGCTAGAGGTGTGTGGACGGGCAAATTTAACTCTCATTTCCCACCAGGAAGAGGAATTAACCAAAGGCTCAGCGTGCCATACTGGAAGCACATTAGGGTCTAAAGCAATCATTTGGTGTTGCGGCCAGCTCACAAGAAAGCGAGTTGAAGAAAGGAGCTCAGGGGCACTGAAATTCACAAACCTGCAGAGTTATAAATGACAGCTATCGTCCAAAAATATACTGAAGTAAGGCTGCCAAGAGGACTTGAAAGCAGGGCAGAATTGCAGGAAACCGATTTCAGGAGGTAGACTGGAATTGCATTTAAAGCATAGGAAAAGAGGCAGAACGTCGACAATGATGCACTTGGGCAAAAAGGGCGTATGCGTTTTTTCTAAATATATTCAGGAAAAACGCATATGCCCTTTTTGGCCAACCAAGCAAGCTTGCAAAGGAAATCTCCACTACAATGAAGTCTCACTTCACCCCGGTCAAAAGGGCCATCTGAAAAAAGTGTAAAATCCAGAAAGTCAGGACAGGCCATGGAGAACTGGGAGCCTTGTTATGCTGATGGGCAGAATGTAAATTGCCAACAGCCACTCGGGAGAAGTGTATGCTGTTTCCTAAAACATCTAAAAAACAAAGCAACAGAGCCTAGGGCACTTCCACTTATGGTCCTATAGCTTAGGGAAATTAAAATCAAAAAGACACAGCCACCCCAAAGTTTGGGATGGCTCGGTTTACAAGAACCTCGTTTATGGTACAAGTTCAATATCGCAGAAAGTGAGAAATGGATAAAGAAGTTGTGGTACTTACGTACAATACAATATCACTCAGCAATGAAATCTATGTCATCAGGCCTGTAGCAGCATAATGAGTGGATTCAGGTATGATGATTCTAACTGAAATAAGTCATACAGAAAAAGAAACATCATAAGATATCACTAATACACGGAATGTAAACTTGGCTACACAGGAACTGGATTACAAAACAGAACAGTGTCTCAAATTTAGAAAAACAACTTATGCTTGCTTAAGGGGAAAGGTGAGTTGGGGTTCTGCATAAAACCAGAGATTGAAATGAGCACAGATAAAGTTCCTTAAGCCAAATATGTAATAGACAAGATCTACTCCTTGCTCAACGAGATGGACCCAAAACCCCATATTAAACGTCTAAGAATGTACCTGACTATTAAGTACCTTAAAACCTATGGATTGCTGTGTCTCTGAAACAGAATCCAGCGTGTGTACAGGGGCATAAACGCAGCAGTGATAGGATCGGAGAGGTTCGGTGAGCAAACGAAGACCCTTTGAAGTCATATTGCATGGTACCCATTCCACGGGTCTCAACTCTCCAGGTTTAAGGGATTCTTCCTTCAGCTAAAACATGCATGTGGAACCCAGAGTATGATCAACCTTGTGATCGGGAGACGTGTTCCAATATGTCTCAGATCTCGTCCCCTGGTACTCGGGAGCAACATTACAGATGCTTTACTAACACTCTGCCGACATGGAGAGTCAGTGCCTTTAACCTCCTGTTTGGCCCAGTTTGCAATTTCTGCGGAAGATGAACAGGAATAGGGAGAACCAATGAGAGACTAGCTGGAGGTGTCTGGACGGGCAAATTTAACTCTCATTTCCACCAGGAAGAGGAATTAACCAAAGACTCAGCGTGCCGTGCCGGAACCAGATTAGGAACTGAAGCAATCCTGCGGTGTTGCCGCCAGCTCACAAGAAAGTGAGTTGAAGAAAGGAACTCAGGGGCACTGTAATTCACAAACCTGCAGAGTTATAAATGACAGCTATCTTCCAAACATATACTGAAGTAAGGCTGCCAAGAGGACTTGAAAGCGGGGCAGAATTGCAGGAAACCGATTTCAGGAGGTAGACTGGAATTGCATTTAAAGCATAGGAAAAGAGGCAGAACGTCGACAATGATGCACTTGGCCAAAAAGGGCGTACGTGTTTTTCCTGCAGGAAAAAACGCATATGCGCTTTTTGGCCAACCAAGCAAGCTTGCAAAGGAAATCTGCACTACAATGAAGTCTCACTTCCCCCCCGGTCAAAAGGGCCATCTGAAAAAAGTGGAAAATCCAGAAAGGCAGGACAGGCCATGGAGAACTGGGAGCCTTGTTATGCTGATGAGCGGGATGTAAATTGCCAACAGCCACTGGGGAGAATTGTATGGTGTTTCCTGAAACATCTAAAAAACAAAGCAACAGAGCCTAGGGCACTTCCACTTGTGGTCCTATAGCTTAAGGAAATTAAAATCAAAAAGACTCAGCCACCCGAAAGTTTGGGATGGCTGTGTTTACAAGAACCTCGTTTACGGTACAAGTTCAATATCGCAGAACGCGAAAAATGGAGAAAGAAGTTGTGGTACTTACGTACAATGCAATATCTCTCAGCAATGAAATCTATGTCATCAGGCCCGTAGCAGCATAAGGAGTGGATTCAGGTTTGATGATTCTAACTGAAATAAGTCACACAGAAAAAGAAACATCATAAGATATCACTAATACACGGAATGCAAACTTGGCTACACAGGAACTGGATTACAGAACAGAACAGGGTCTCAAATGTAGAAAACCAACTTATGCTTGCTTAAGGGGAAAGGTGAGTTGGGGTGCTGCATAAAAGCAGAGATTGAAATGAGCACAGATAAAGTTCCTTAAGCCAAATATGCAATAGACAAGAGCTACACCTTGCTCAACGAAATGGACTCAACACCCCATATTAAACGCCTAAGAATGTACCTGACTAGTAAGTATCTTAAAACCTATGGATTGCTATGTCTCCGAAAGAGAAACAAGCATGTATACAGGGGCATCAACGCAGCCGTGATAGGATTGGAGAGGTTCGGTGAGCAAATGAAGACCCTTTGAAATCATATTGCATGGTACCCATTCCACGGGTCTCAACTCTCCAGGTTTAAGGGATTCTTCCTTCACCTAAAACATGCATGTGGAAACCAGAGTATGATCAACTGTGTGATCTGGAGACGTGTTCAAATATGTCTCCATTTTCGTCCCCTGGTACTTGGGTGCAACATTCCAGACGCTTTACTAACACTCTCCCGGCTTGGAGAGTCAGTGCCTTTAACCTCCTGTTTGGCCCAGTTTGCAATTTCTGCGGAAGATGAACAGGAATAGGGA
This sequence comes from Orcinus orca, assembly GCF_937001465.1. NCBI lineage: Eukaryota > Metazoa > Chordata > Mammalia > Artiodactyla > Delphinidae > Orcinus > Orcinus orca. The sequence continues at coordinate 867,983 of NW_026043895.1, forward strand.
GAACCAATGAGAGACTAGCTGGAGGGTTCTGGACCGGCAAATTTAACTCTCATTTCCCACCAGGAAGCGGAATTAACCAAAGGCTCAACATACCGTGCCGGAACCAGATTAGGGCCTGAAGCAATCCTGCGGTGTTGCGGCCAGCTCACAAGAAAGCGAGTTGAAGAAAGGAGCTCAGGGGCACTGTAATTCAAAAACCTGCAGAGTTATAAATGACAGCTATCGTCCAAAAATATACTGAAGTAAGGCAGCCAAGAGGACTTGAATGTGGGGCAGAGTTACAAGAAACCGATTTCAGGAGGTAGACTGGAATTGCATTTAAAGCATAGGAAAAGAGGCAGAACGTCGACAATGATGCACTTGGCCAAAAAGGGCGTATGCGTTTTTTCCTGAATATATTCAGGAAAAAACGCATATGGCCTTTTTGGCCAACCAAGCAAGCTTCCAAAGAAATCTGCACAACAATGAAGTCTCACTTACCCCCGGTCAAAAGGGCCATCTGAAAAAAGTGTAAAATCCAGAAAGGCAGGATAGGCCATGGAGAACTGGGAGCCTTGTTATGCTGATGGGCGGGATGTGAATTCAGAAGAGCCACTGCGGAGAAGTGTATGGTGTTTCCTGAAACATCTAAAAAAGAAAGCAACAGAGCCTAGGGCACTTCCACTTATGGTCCTATAGCTTAGGGAAATTAAAATCAAAAAGACACAGCCACCCCAATTTTTGGGACGGCTCTGTTTACAAGAACCTCATTTATGGTACAAGTTCAATATCGCAGAAAGTGAAAAATGGATAAAGAAGTTGTGGTACTTACGTACAATGCAATATCACTCAGCAATGATATCTATTTCATCAGGCCCGTAGCAGCATAATGAGTGAATTCAGGTATGATGATTCTAACTGAAATAAGTCACACAGAAAAAGAAACATCATAAGATATCACTAATACACAGAATGTAAACTTGGCTACACAGGAACTGGATTACAGAACAGAACAGGGTCTCAAATTTAGAAAACCAACTTATGCTTGCTTAAGGGGAAAGGTGAGTTGGGGTGCTGCATAAAACCAGAGATTGAAATGAGCACAGATAAAGTTCCTTAAGCCAAACATGGAATAGACAAGAGCTACTCCTTGCTCAACGAAATGGACTCAACACCCCATATTAAACGCCTAAGAATGTACCTGACTAGTAAGTATCTTAAAACCTATGGATTGCTATGTCTCTGAAAGAGAATCAAGCGTGTGTACAGGGGCATAAACGCAGCAGTGATAGGATTGGAGAGGTTCGGTGAGCAAATGAAGACCCTTTGAAGTCATATTGCATGGTACCCATTCCACGGGTCTCAACTGTCCAGGTTTAAGGGATTCTTTCTCCAGCTAAAACATGCATGTGGAACCCAGAGTATGATCAACCATGTGATTGTGAGACGTGTTCCAATATGCTTCAGTTCTCGTCCCCTGGTACTCGGCTGCAACATTGCAGATGCTTTACTAACACTCTCCCGACTTGGAGAGTCAGTGTCTTTAACCTCCTGTTTGGCCCAGTTTGCAATTTCTGCGGAAGATGAACAGGAATAGGGAGAACCAATGAGAGACTAGCTGGAGGTGTCTGGACGGGCAAATTTAACTCTCATTTCCCACCAGGAAGAGGAAATAACCAAAGGCTCAGCATGCCGTGCCAAACCATTTTAGTGACTGAAGCAATCCTGCGGTGTTGCAGCCAGCTCACAAGAGAGCGAGTTGAAGAAAGGAGCTCAGGGGCACTGTAATTCACAAACCTGCAGAGTTATAAATGACAGCTATGGTCCAAAAATATACTGAAGTAAGGCTGCCAAGAGGACTTGAAAGCGGGGCAGAATTGCGGGAAAACGATTTCAGGAGGTAGACTGGAATTGCATTTAAAGCATAGGAAAAGAGGCAGAACGTCGACAATGATGCACTTGGCCAAAAAGGGCGTATGCGTATTTTCCTGAATATATTCAGGAAAAAACTCATAGGCCCTTTTGGCCAACCAAGCAAGCTTGCAAAGGAAATCTGCACTACAATGAAGTCTCACTTCCCCCCGGTCAAAAGGGCCATCTGAAAAAAGTGTAAAATCCAGAAAGGCAGGACAGGCCATGGAGAACTGGAAGACTTGTTATGCTGATGGGCGGGATGTAAATTGCCAACAGCCACTCTGGAGAAGTGTATGGTGTTTCCTGAAACATCTAAAAAACAAAGCAAAAGAGCCTAGGGCACTTCCACTTATGGTCATATACATTAGGGAAATTAAAATCAAAAAAACACAGCAACCCCAAAGTTTGGGACGGCTCTGTTTACAAGAACCTCGTTTACGGTACAAGTTCAATATCGCAGAAAGTGAAAAATGGATAAAGAAGTTGTGGTACTTATCTACAATGCAATATCACTCAGCAGTGTAATCTATGTCATCAGGTCCATAGCAGCATAATGAGTGGATTCAGGTATGATGATTCTAACTGAAATAAGTCACACAGAAAAAGAAACATCATAAGATATCACTAATACACGGAATGTAAATTGGCTACACAGGAACTGAATTACAAAACAGAACAGGGTCTCAAATTTAGAAAACCAACTTATGCTTGCTTAAGGGGAAAGGTGAGTTGGGGTGCTGCATAAAACCAGAGATTGAAATTAGCACAGATAAAGTTCCTTAAGCCAGATATGGAATAGACAAGAGCTACTCCTTGCTCAACGAAATGGACTCAACACCCCATGTTAAACGCCTAAGAATGTACCTGACTAGTAAGTATCTTAAAACCTATGGATTGCTATGTCTCTGAAAGAGAATCAAGCGTGTGTACAGGGGCATAAAAGCAGCAGTGATAGGATTGGAGAGGTTCGGTGAGCAAATGAAGACCCTTTGAAGTCATATTGCATGGTACCCATTCCACGGGTCTCAACTCTCCAGGTTAAAGGGATTCTTCCTTCAGCTAAAACATGCATGTGGAACCCAGAGTATGATCAACCGTGTGATCGGGAGACGTGTTCCAATATGTCTCAGTTCTCGTCCCCTGGTACTCGGGTGCAACATTCCAGATGCTTTACTAACACTCTCCCGACTTGGAGAGTCAGTGCCTTTAACCTCCTGTTTGGCCCAGTTTGCAATTTCTGCGGAAGATGAACAGGAATAGGGAGAACCAATGAGAGACTAGCTGGAGGTGTCTGGACGGGCAAATTTAACTCTCATTTCCCACCAGGAAGAGGAAATATCCAAAGGCTCAGCGTGCCATGCCAAACCATTTTAGTGTCTGAAGCAATCCTGCGGTGTTGCAGCCAGCTCACAAGAGAGCGAGTTGAAGAAAGGAGCTCAGGGGCACTGTAATTCACAAACTTGCAGAGTTATAAATGACAGCTATCGTTCAAAAATATACTGAAGTAAGGCGGCCAAGAGGACTTGAATGTGGGGCAGAGTTACAAGAAAACGATTTCAGGAGGTAGACTGGAATTGCATTTAAAGCATAGGAAAAGAGGCAGAACGTCGACAATGATGCAGTTGGCCAAAAAGGGCATATGCGTTTTTTCCTGAATATATTCAGGAAAAAACGCATATGCCCTTTTTGGCCAACCAAGCAAGCTTCCAAAGAAATCTGCACAACAATGAAGTCTCACTTCCCCCTGGTCAAAAGGGCCATCTGAAAAAAGTGTAAAATCCAGAAAGGCAGGATAGGCCATGGAGAACTGGGAGCCTTGTTATGCTGATGGGCGGGATGTGAATTCAGAAAAGCCACTGCGGAGAAGTGTATGGTGTTTCCTGAAACATCTAAAAAAGAAAGCAACAGAGCCTAGGGCACTTCCACTTATGGTCCTATAGCTTAGGGAAATTAAAATCAAAAAGACACAGCCACCCCAATTTTTGGGACGGCTCTGTTTACAAGAACCTCCTTTCCGGTACAAGTTCAATATCGCAGAACGTGAAAAATGGATAAAGAAGTTGTGGTACTTACGTACAATGCAATATCACTCAGCAATGAAATCTATTACATCAGGCCCGTAGCAGCATAATGAGTGAATTCAGGTATGATGATTCTAACTGAAATAAGTCACACAGAAAAAGAAACATCATAAGATATCACTAATACACAGAATGTAAACTTGGCTACACAGGAACTGGATTACAGAACAGAACAGGGTCTCAAATTTAGAAAACCAACTTATGCTTGCTTAAGGGGAAAGGTGAGTTGGGGTGCTGCATAAAACCAGAGATTGAAATGAGCACAGATAAAGTTCCTTAAGCCAAATATGGAATAGACAAGAGCTACTCCTTGCTCAACGAAATGGACTCAACACCCCATATTAAACGCCTAAGAATGTACCTGACTAGTAAGTATCTTAAAACCTATGGATTGCTATGTCTCTGAAAGAGAATCAAGCGTGTGTACAGGGGCATAAACGCAGCAGTGATAGGATTGGAGAGGTTCGGTGAGCAAATGAAGACCCTTTGAAGTCATATTGCATGGTACCCATTCCACGGGTCTCAACTGTCCAGGTTTAAGGGATTCTTTCTCCAGCTAAAACATGCATGTGGAACCCAGAGTATGATCAACCATGTGATTGTGAGACGTGTTCCAATATGCTTCAGTTCTCGTCCCCTGGTACTCGGCTGCAACATTGCAGATGCTTTACTAACACTCTCCCGACTTGGAGAGTCAGTGTCTTTAACCTCCTGTTTGGCCCAGTTTGCAATTTCTGCGGAAGATGAACAGGAATAGGGAGAACCAATGAGAGACTAGCTGGAGGTGTCTGGACGGGCAAATTTAACTCTCATTTCCCACCAGGAAGAGGAAATAACCAAAGGCTCAGCATGCCGTGCCAAACCATTTTAGTGACTGAAGCAATCCTGCGGTGTTGCAGCCAGCTCACAAGAGAGCGAGTTGAAGAAAGGAGCTCAGGGGCACTGTAATTCACAAACCTGCAGAGTTATAAATGACAGCTATGGTCCAAAAATATACTGAAGTAAGGCTGCCAAGAGGACTTGAAAGCGGGGCAGAATTGCGGGAAAACGATTTCAGGAGGTAGACTGGAATTGCATTTAAAGCATAGGAAAAGAGGCAGAACGTCGACAATGATGCACTTGGCCAAAAAGGGCGTATGCGTATTTTCCTGAATATATTCAGGAAAAAACTCATAGGCCCTTTTGGCCAACCAAGCAAGCTTGCAAAGGAAATCTGCACTACAATGAAGTCTCACTTCCCCCTGGTCAAAAGGGCCATCTGAAAAAAGTGTAAAATCCAGAAAGGCAGGACAGGCCATGGAGAACTGGAAGACTTGTTATGCTGATGGGTGGGATGTAAATTGCCAACAGCCACTCTGGAGAAGTGTATGGTGTTTCCTGAAACATCTAAAAAACAAAGCAAAAGAGCCTAGGGCACTTCCACTTATGGTCATATACATTAGGGAAATTAAAATCAAAAAAACACAGCAACCCCAAAGTTTGGGACGGCTCTGTTTACAAGAACCTCGTTTACGGTACAAGTTCAATATCGCAGAAAGTGAAAAATGGATAAAGAAGTTGTGGTACTTATCTACAATGCAATATCACTCAGCAGTGTAATCTATGTCATCAGGTCCATAGCAGCATAATGAGTGGATTCAGGTATGATGATTCTAACTGAAATAAGTCACACAGAAAAAGAAACATCATAAGATATCACTAATACACGGAATGTAAACTTGGCTACACAGGAACTGGATTACAAAACAGAACAGGGACTCAAATTTAGAAAACCAACTTATGCTTGCTTAAGGGGAAAGGTGAGTTGGGGTGCTGCATAAAACCAGAGACTGAAATGAGCACAGATAAAGTTCATTAAACCAAATATGTAATAGACAAGAGCTACTCCTTGCTCAACGAAATGGACTCAACACCCCATATTAAACGCCTAAGAACTTAGCTGACTAGTATCTTAAAACCTATGGATTGCTATGTCTCCGAAAGAGAATCAAGCGTGTGTACAGGGGCATAAACGCAGCAGTGATAGGATTGGAGAGGTTCGGTGAGCAAATGAAGACCCTTTGAAGTCATATTGCATGGTACCCATTCCACGGGTCTCAACTCTCCAGGTTTAAGGGATTCTTCCTTCACCTAAAACATGCATGTGGAACCCAGAGTATGATCAACCATGTTTTCGGGAGACGTGTTCAAATATGTCTCAGTTTTCGTCCACTGGTACTCGGATGCAGCATTCCAGAGCGTTTAACTAACACTCTCCCGTCTTGGAGAGTCAGTGCCTTTAACCTCCTGTTTGGCCCAGTTTGCAATTTGTGCGGAAGATGAACAGGAATAGGGAGAACCAATGAAAGACTAGCTGGAGGTGTCTGGATGGGCAAATTTAACTCTCATTTCCCAACAGGAAGAGGAATTAACCAAAGGCTCAGCCTGCCATGCCATAAGGAGATTAGGGCCTGAAGCAATCCTGCGGTGTTGCGGCCAGCTCACAAGAAAGCGAGTTGAAGAAAGGAGCTCAGGGGCACTGTAATTCACAAACCTACAGAGTTATAAATGACAGCTATCGTCCAAAAATATAGTGAAGAAAGGCTGCCAAGAGGAGTTGAAAGCGGGGCAGAATGGCAGGAAACCGATTTCAGAAGGTAGACAGGAATTGCATTTAAAGCATAGGAAAAGAGGCAGAACGTGGACAATGATGCACTTGGCCAAAAAGGGCGTATGCGTTTTTTCCTGAATATATTCAGGAAAAAACGTATACGCCCTTTTTGGCCAACCAAGCAAGCTTGCAAAGGTAATCTGCACTACAATGAAGTCTCACTTCCCCCAGGTCAAAAGGGCCATCTGAAAAAAGTGTAAAATCCAGAAAAGCAGGACAGGCCATGGAGAACTGGGAGCCTTGTTATGCTGATGGGCGGGATGTAAATTGCCAACAGCCACTCGGGAGAAGTGTATGGTTTTTCCTGAAACATCTAAAAACAAAGCAACAGAGCCTAGGGCAATTCCACTTATGGTCCTATAGCTTAGGGAAATTAAAATCAAAAAGACACAGCCACCCCAAAGTTTGGGACGGCTCTGTTTACAAGAACCGCGTTTATGGTACAAGTTCAATATCGCAGAAAGTGGAAAATGGATAAAGAAGTTGTGGTACTTATGTACAATGCAATATCACTCAGCAATGATATCTATTTCATCAGGCCCGTAGCAGCATAATGAGTGAATTCAGGTATGATGATTCTAACTGAAATAAGTCACACAGAAAAAGAAACATCATAAGATATCACTAATACACAGAATGTAAACTTGGCTACACAGGAACTGGATTACAGAACAGAACAGGGTCTCAAATTTAGAAAACCAACTTATGCTTGCTTAAGGGGAAAGGTGAGTTGGGGTGCTGCATAAAACCAGAGATTGAAATGAGCACAGATAAAGTTCCTTAAGCCAAACATGGAATAGACAAGAGCTACTCCTTGCTCAACGAAATGGACTCAACACCCCATATTAAACGCCTAAGAATGTACCTGACTAGTAAGTATCTTAAAACCTATGGATTGCTATGTCTCTGAAAGAGAATCAAGCGTGTGTACAGGGGCATAAACGCAGCAGTGATAGGATTGGAGAGGTTCGGTGAGCAAATGAAGACCCTTTGAAGTCATATTGCATGGTACCCATTCCACGGGTCTCAACTGTCCAGGTTTAAGGGATTCTTTCTCCAGCTAAAACATGCATGTGGAACCCAGAGTATGATCAACCATGTGATTGTGAGACGTGTTCCAATATGCTTCAGTTCTCGTCCCCTGGTACTCGGCTGCAACATTGCAGATGCTTTACTAACACTCTCCCGACTTGGAGAGTCAGTGTCTTTAACCTCCTGTTTGGCCCAGTTTGCAATTTCTGCGGAAGATGAACAGGAATAGGGAGAACCAATGAGAGACTAGCTGGAGGTGTCTGGACGGGCAAATTTAACTCTCATTTCCCACCAGGAAGAGGAAATAACCAAAGGCTCAGCATGCCGTGCCAAACCATTTTAGTGACTGAAGCAATCCTGCGGTGTTGCAGCCAGCTCACAAGAGAGCGAGTTGAAGAAAGGAGCTCAGGGGCACTGTAATTCACAAACCTGCAGAGTTATAAATGACAGCTATGGTCCAAAAATATACTGAAGTAAGGCTGCCAAGAGGACTTGAAAGCGGGGCAGAATTGCAGGAAAACGATTTCAGGAGGTAGACTGGAATTGCATTTAAAGCATAGGAAAAGAGGCAGAACGTCGACAATGATGCACTTGGCCAAAAAGGGCGTATGCGTATTTTCCTGAATATATTCAGGAAAAAACTCATAGGCCCTTTTGGCCAACCAAGCAAGCTTGCAAAGGAAATCTGCACTACAATGAAGTCTCACTTCCCCCCGGTCAAAAGGGCCATCTGAAAAAAGTGTAAAATCCAGAAAGGCAGGACAGGCCATGGAGAACTGGAAGGCTTGTTATGCTGATGGGCGGGATGTAAATTGCCAACAGCCACTCTGGAGAAGTGTATGGTGTTTCCTGAAACATCTAAAAAACAAAGCAAAAGAGCCTAGGGCACTTCCACTTATGGTCATATACATTAGGGAAATTAAAATCAAAAAAACACAGCAACCCCAAAGTTTGGGACGGCTCTGTTTACAAGAACCTCGTTTACGGTACAAGTTCAATATCGCAGAAAGTGAAAAATGGATAAAGAAGTTGTGGTACTTATCTACAATGCAATATCACTCAGCAGTGTAATCTATGTCATCAGGTCCATAGCAGCATAATGAGTGGATTCAGGTATGATGATTCTAACTGAAATAAGTCACACAGAAAAAGAAACATCATAAGATATCACTAATACACGGAATGTAAATTGGCTACACAGGAACTGAATTACAAAACAGAACAGGGTCTCAAATTTAGAAAACCAACTTATGCTTGCTTAAGGGGAAAGGTGAGTTGGGGTGCTGCATAAAACCAGAGATTGAAATTAGCACAGATAAAGTTCCTTAAGCCAGATATGGAATAGACAAGAGCTACTCCTTGCTCAACGAAATGGACTCAACACCCCATATTAAACGCCTAAGAATGTACCTGACTAGTAAGTATCTTAAAACCTATGGATTGCTATGTCTCTGAAAGAGAATCAAGCGTGTGTACAGGGGCATAAAAGCAGCAGTGATAGGATTGGAGAGGTTCGGTGAGCAAATGAAGACCCTTTGAAGTCATATTGCATGGTACCCATTCCACGGGTCTCAACTCTCCAGGTTAAAGGGATTCTTCCTTCAGCTAAAACATGCATGTGGAACCCAGAGTATGATCAACCGTGTGATCGGGAGACGTGTTCCAATATGTCTCAGTTCTCGTCCCCTGGTACTCGGGTGCAACATTCCAGATGCTTTACTAACACTCTCCCGACTTGGAGAGTCAGTGCCTTTAACCTCCTGTTTGTCCCAGTTTGCAATTTCTGCGGAAGATGAACAGGAATAGGGAGAACCAATGAGAGACTAGCTGGAGGTGTCTGGACGGGCAAATTTAACTCTCATTTCCCACCAGGAAGAGGAAATATCCAAAGGCTCAGCGTGCCATGCCAAACCATTTTAGTGTCTGAAGCAATCCTGCGGTGTTGCAGCCAGCTCACAAGAGAGCGAGTTGAAGAAAGGAGCTCAGGGGCACTGTAATTCACAAACTTGCAGAGTTATAAATGACAGCTATCGTTCAAAAATATACTGAAGTAAGGCGGCCAAGAGGACTTGAATGTGGGGCAGAGTTACAAGAAAACGATTTCAGGAGGTAGACTGGAATTGCATTTAAAGCATAGGAAAAGAGGCAGAACGTCGACAATGATGCAGTTGGCCAAAAAGGGCATATGCGTTTTTTCCTGAATATATTCAGGAAAAAACGCATATGCCCTTTTTGGCCAACCAAGCAAGCTTCCAAAGAAATCTGCACAACAATGAAGTCTCACTTCCCCCTGGTCAAAAGGGCCATCTGAAAAAAGTGTAAAATCCAGAAAGGCAGGATAGGCCATGGAGAACTGGGAGCCTTGTTATGCTGATGGGCGGGATGTGAATTCAGAAGAGCCACTGCGGAGAAGTGTATGGTGTTTCCTGAAACATCTAAAAAAGAAAGCAACAGAGCCTAGGGCACTTCCACTTATGGTCCTATAGCTTAGGGAAATTAAAATCAAAAAGACACAGCCACCCCAATTTTTGGGACGGCTCTGTTTACAAGAACCGCGTTTCCGGTACAAGTTCAATATCGCAGAACGTGAAAAATGGATAAAGAAGTTGTGGTACTTACGTACAATGCAATATCACTCAGCAATGAAATCTATTACATCAGGCCCGTAGCAGCATAATGAGTGAATTCAGGTATGATGATTCTAACTGAAATAAGTCACACAGAAAAAGAAACATCATAAGATATCACTAATACACAGAATGTAAACTTGGCTACACAGGAACTGGATTACAGAACAGAACAGGGTCTCAAATTTAGAAAACCAACTTATGCTTGCTTAAGGGGAAAGGTGAGTTGGGGTGCTGCATAAAACCAGAGATTGAAATGAGCACAGATAAAGTTCCTTAAGCCAAATATGGAATAGACAAGAGCTACTCCTTGCTCAACGAAATGGACTCAACACCCCATATTAAACGCCTAAGAATGTACCTGACTAGTAAGTATCTTAAAACCTATGGATTGCTATGTCTCTGAAAGAGAATCAAGCGTGTGTACAGGGGCATAAACGCAGCAGTGATAGGATTGGAGAGGTTCGGTGAGCAAATGAAGACCCTTTGAAGTCATATTGCATGGTACCCATTCCACGGGTCTCAACTGTCCAGGTTTAAGGGATTCTTTCTCCAGCTAAAACATGCATGTGGAACCCAGAGTATGATCAACCATGTGATTGTGAGACGTGTTCCAATATGCTTCAGTTCTCGTCCCCTGGTACTCGGCTGCAACATTGCAGATGCTTTACTAACACTCTCCCGACTTGGAGAGTCAGTGTCTTTAACCTCCTGTTTGGCCCAGTTTGCAATTTCTGCGGAAGATGAACAGGAATAGGGAGAACCAATGAGAGACTAGCTGGAGGTGTCTGGACGGGCAAATTTAACTCTCATTTCCCACCAGGAAGAGGAAATAACCAAAGGCTCAGCATGCCGTGCCAAACCATTTTAGTGACTGAAGCAATCCTGCGGTGTTGCAGCCAGCTCACAAGAGAGCGAGTTGAAGAAAGGAGCTCAGGGGCACTGTAATTCACAAACCTGCAGAGTTATAAATGACAGCTATGGTCCAAAAATATACTGAAGTAAGGCTGCCAAGAGGACTTGAAAGCGGGGCAGAATTGCGGGAAAACGATTTCAGGAGGTAGACTGGAATTGCATTTAAAGCATAGGAAAAGAGGCAGAACGTCGACAATGATGCACTTGGCCAAAAAGGGCGTATGCGTATTTTCCTGAATATATTCAGGAAAAAACTCATAGGCCCTTTTGGCCAACCAAGCAAGCTTGCAAAGGAAATCTGCACTACAATGAAGTCTCACTTCCCCCTGGTCAAAAGGGCCATCTGAAAAAAGTGTAAAATCCAGAAAGGCAGGACAGGCCATGGAGAACTGGAAGACTTGTTATGCTGATGGGTGGGATGTAAATTGCCAACAGCCACTCTGGAGAAGTGTATGGTGTTTCCTGAAACATCTAAAAAACAAAGCAAAAGAGCCTAGGGCACTTCCACTTATGGTCATATACATTAGGGAAATTAAAATCAAAAAAACACAGCAACCCCAAAGTTTGGGACGGCTCTGTTTACAAGAACCTCGTTTACGGTACAAGTTCAATATCGCAGAAAGTGAAAAATGGATAAAGAAGTTGTGGTACTTATCTACAATGCAATATCACTCAGCAGTGTAATCTATGTCATCAGGTCCATAGCAGCATAATGAGTGGATTCAGGTATGATGATTCTAACTGAAATAAGTCACACAGAAAAAGAAACATCATAAGATATCACTAATACACGGAATGTAAACTTGGCTACACAGGAACTGGATTACAAAACAGAACAGGGACTCAAATTTAGAAAACCAACTTATGCTTGCTTAAGGGGAAAGGTGAGTTGGGGTGCTGCATAAAACCAGAGACTGAAATGAGCACAGATAAAGTTCATTAAACCAAATATGTAATAGACAAGAGCTACTCCTTGCTCAACGAAATGGACTCAACACCCCATATTAAACGCCTAAGAACTTAGCTGACTAGTATCTTAAAACCTATGGATTGCTATGTCTCCGAAAGAGAATCAAGCGTGTGTACAGGGGCATAAACGCAGCAGTGATAGGATTGGAGAGGTTCGGTGAGCAAATGAAGACCCTTTGAAGTCATATTGCATGGTACCCATTCCACGGGTCTCAACTCTCCAGGTTTAAGGGATTCTTCCTTCACCTAAAACATGCATGTGGAACCCAGAGTATGATCAACCATGTTTTCGGGAGACGTGTTCAAATATGTCTCCGTTTTGGTCCACTGGTACTCGGATGCAGCATTCCAGAGCGCTTAACTAACACTCTCCCGTCTTGGAGAGTCAGTGCCTTTAACCTCCTGTTTGGCCCAGTTTGCAATTTGTGCGGAAGATGAACAGGAATAGGGAGAACCAATGAAAGACTAGCTGGAGGTGTCTGGATGGGCAAATTTAACTCTCATTTCCCAACAGGAAGAGGAATTAACCAAAGGCTCAGCCTGCCATGCCATAAGGAGATTAGGGCCTGAAGCAATCCTGCGGTGTTGCGGCCAGCTCACAAGAAAGCGAGTTGAAGAAAGGAGCTCAGGGGCACTGTAATTCACAAACCTACAGAGTTATAAATGACAGCTATCGTCCAAAAATATAGTGAAGAAAGGCTGCCAAGAGGAGTTGAAAGCGGGGCAGAATGGCAGGAAACCGATTTCAGAAGGTAGACAGGAATTGCATTTAAAGCATAGGAAAAGAGGCAGAACGTGGACAATGATGCACTTGGCCAAAAAGGGCGTATGCGTTTTTTCCTGAATATATTCAGGAAAAAACGTATACGCCCTTTTTGGCCAACCAAGCAAGCTTGCAAAGGTAATCTGCACTACAATGAAGTCTCACTTCCCCCAGGTCAAAAGGGCCATCTGAAAAAAGTGTAAAATCCAGAAAGGCAGGACAGGCCATGGAGAACTGGGAGCCTTGTTATGCTGATAGGCGGGATGTAAATTGCCAACAGCCACTCGGGAGAAGTGTATGGTTTTTCCTGAAACATCTAAAAACAAAGCAACAGAGCCTAGGGCACTTCCACTTATGGTCCTATAGCTTAGGGAAATTAAAAGCAAAAAGACACAGCCACCCCAAAGTTTGGGACGGCTCTGTGTACAAGAACCTCGTTAACGGTACAACTTCAATATCGCAGAAAGCAAAAAATGGATAAACAAGTTGTGGTACTTATGTAGAATGCAATATCACACAGCAATGAAATCTATGTCATCAGGCCTTTAGCAGCATAATGAGTGGATTTAGGTATGATGATTCTAACTGAAATAAGTCACACAGAAAAAGAAACATCATAAGATACCACTAATACACGGAATGTAAACTTGGCTACACAGGAACTGAATTACAAAACAGAACAGGGTCTCAAATTTAGAAAACCAACTTATGCTTGCTTAAGGGGAAAGATGAGATGGGGTGCTGCATAAAACCAGAGATTGAAATGAGCACAGATAAAATTCATTAAGCCAAATATGTAATAGACAAGAGCTACTCCTTGCTCAACGAAATGGACTCAACACCCCATATGAAACGCCTAAGAATGTACCTGACTAGTAAGTATCTTAAAACCTATGGATTGCTATGTCTCTGAAAGAGAATCCAGCCTGTGTACAGGGGCATAAACGCAGCAGTGATAGGATTGGAGAGGTTCGGTGAGCAAATGAAGACCCTTTGAAATCATATTGCATCGTACCCATTCCACGGGTCTCAACTTTCCAGGTTTAAGGAATTCTTCCTTCAGCTAAAACATGCATGTATAACCCAGAGTATGATCAACCATGTGATCGGCAGACGTGTTCCAATATGTCTCAGTTTTCGTCCCCTGGTACTCGGTTGCAACATTCCAGACGCTTAACTAACACTCTCCCGACTTGGAGAGTCAGTGCCTTTAACCTCCTGTTTCGCCAGTTTGCAATTTCTGCGGAATATTTCCAGGAATAGGGAGAACCAATGAGAGACTAGCTGGAGGTGTCTGGATGGGCAAATTTAACGTTCATTTCCCACCAGGAAGAGGAATTAACCAAAGGCTCAGCGTGCCGTGCCGGAAAAAGATTAGGGCCTGAAGCAATCCTGCGGTGTTGCGGCCAGCTCACAAGAAAGCGAGTTGAAGAAAGGAGCTCAGGGGCACTGTAATTCACAAACCTGCAGAGTTATAAATGACAGCCATCGTCCAAAAATATACTGAAGTAAGGCTGCCAAGAGGACTTGAAAGCGGGGCAGAATTGCAGGAAACCGATTTCAGGAGGTAGACTGGAATTGCATTTAATGCATAGGAAAATAGGCAGAACGTCGACAATGATGCACTTGGCCAAAAAGGGCGTATGCGTTTTTTCCTGAATATATTCAGGAAAAAATGCATACGCACTTTTTGGTCAATGCAGCAATTTTGCAAAGGAAATCTGCACTACAATGAAGTCTCACTTCCCCCGGGTCAAAAGGGCCATCTGAAAAAAGTGTAAAATCCAGAAAGGCAGGAGAGGCCATGGAGAACTGGGAGCCTTGTTATGCTGATGGGCGGGATGTAAATTGCCAACAGCCACTCTGGAGAAGTGTATGGTGTTTCCTGAAACATCTAAAAAACAAAGCAACAGAGCCTAGGGCACTTCCACTTATGGTCCTATAGCTTAGGGAAATTAAAATCAAAAAGACACAGCCACCCCAAAATTTGGGACGGCTCTGTTTACAAGAACCTCGTTTATGGTACAAGTTCAATATCGCAGAAAGTGAAAAATGGATGAAGAAGTTGTGGTACTTACGTACAATGCAATATCAGTCTGCAATGAAATCTATGTCATCAGGCCCGTAGCAGCATAATGAGTGGATTCAGGTATGATGATTCTAACTGAAATAAGTCACACAGAAATAGAAACATCATAAGATGTCACTAATACATGGGATATAAACTTGGCTACACAGGAACTGAAATACAAAACAGAACAGGGTCTCAAATTTAGAAAACCAACTTATGCTTGCTTAAGGGGAAAGGTGAGTTGGGGTGTTGCAGAAAACCAGAGATTGAAATGAGCACAGATAATGTTCCTTAAGCCAAATATGTAATCAACCATAGCTACCTCTTGCTCAACGAGATGGACTCAAAACCCCATATTAAACGCCTAAGAATGTACCTGACTAGTAAGTATCTTAAAACGTATGGATTGCTATGTCTCTGAAAGAGAATCCAGCGTGTGTACAGGGGCATAAACGCAGCAGTGATAGGATTGGAGAGGTTCAGTGAGCTAACGAAGACCCTTTGAAGTCATATTGCATGGTACCCATTCCACGGGTCTCAACTCTCCAGGTTTAAGGGATTCTTCCTTCAGCTAAAACATGCATGTGGAACCCAGAGTATGATCAACCATGTGATCGGGAGACGTGTTCCAATATGTGTCCGTTTTCGTCCCCTGGTACTCGGGTGCAACATTCCAGACACTTTACTAACACTCTCCCGACTTGGAGAGTCAGTGCCTTTAACCTCCTGTTTGGCCAGTTTGCAATTTCTGCGGAATATTTCCAGGAATAGGGAGAACCAATGAGAGACAAGCTGGAGGTGTCTGGATGGGCAAATTTAACTCTCATTTCCCACCAGGAAGAGGAATTAACCAAAGGCTCAGCGTGCCGTGCCGGAACCAGATTAGGGCCTGAAGCAATCCTGCGGTGTTGCGGCCAGCTCACAAGAAAGCGAGTTGAAGAAAGGAGCTGAGGGGCAATGTAATTCACAAACCTGCAGAGTTATAAATGACAGCTATCATCAAAAAATATACTGAAGTAAGGCTGCCAAGAGGATTTGAAAGCCGGGCAGAATTGCAGGAAACCGATTTCAGGAGGTAGACAGGATTTGCATTTAAAGCATAAGCAAAGAGGCAGAACGTGGACAATTATGCACTTGGCCAAAAAGGGCGTATGCGTTTTTTCGTGAATATATTCAGGAAAAAACGCATACGCCCTTTTTGGCCAACCAAGCAAGCTTGCAAAGGAAATCTGCACTACAATGAAGTCTCACTTCCCCCCGGTCAAAAGGGCCATCTGAAAAATGTGTAAAATCCAGAAAGGCAGGACAGGCCATGGAGAACTGGGAGCCTTGTTATGCTGATGGGCGGGATGTAAATTGCCAACAGCCACTCGGGAGAAGTGTATGGTGTTTCCTGAAACATCTAAAAGACAAAGCAACAGAGCCTAGGGCTCTTCCACTTATGGTCCTATAGCATAGGGAAATTAAAATCAAAAAGACACAGCCACCCCAAAGTTTGGGACGGCTCGGTTTACAAGAACCTCGTTTACGGTACAAGTTCAATATCGCAGAAAGTGAAAAATGGATAAAGAAGTTGTGGTACTTACGTACAATGCAATATCACTCAGCAGTGACATCTAAGTCATCAGGCCCGTAGCAACATAATGAGTGGATTGAGGTATGATGATTCTAACTGAAATAAGTCACACAGAAAAAGAAACATCATAAGATATCACTAATACACGGAATGTGAACTTGGCTACACAGGAACTGAATTACAAAACAGAACAGGGTCTCAAATTTAGAAAACAAACTTATGCTTGCTTAAGGGGAAATGTGAGTTGGGGTGCTGCATAAAACCAGAGATTGAAATGAGCAGAGATAAAGTCCCTTAAGCCAAATATGTAATAGACAAGAGCTACTCCTTGCTCAACGAAATGGACTCAACACGCCATATTAAACGCCTAAGAATGTACCTGACTAGTAAGTATCTTAAAACCTATGGATTGCTATGTCTCCGAAAGAGAATCAAGAGTGTGTACAGGGGCATAAACGCAGCAGTGATAGGATTGGAGAGGTTCGGTGAGCAAATGAAGACCCTTTGGAGTCATATTGCATGGTACCCATTCCACGGGTCTCAACTCTCCAGGTTTAAGGGATTCTTCCTTCAGCTAAAACATGCATGTGGAATCCAGAGTATGATCAACCGTGTGATCGGGAGACGTGTTCAAATATGACTCAGTTTTCATCCCCTGGTACTCGGGTGCAACATTCCAGATGCTTTACTAACACTCTCCTGACTTGGAGAGTCAGTGCCTTTAACCTCCTGTTTGGCCCAGTTTGCAATTTCTGCGGAAGATGAACAGGAATAGGGAGGACCAATGAGAGACTAGCTAGAGGTGTGTGGACGGGCAAATTTAACTCTCATTTCCCACGAGGAAGAGGAATTAACCACAGGCTCAGCGTGCCTTGCCGGAACCAGTTTAGGGCCTTAAGCAATCCTGCGGTGTTGCGGCCAGCTCACAAGAAAGCGAGTTGAAGAAAGGAGCTCTGGGGCACTGTAATTCAAAAATTTGCAGAGTTATAAATGACAGCTATTGTCCAAAAATATACTGAAGTAAGGCTGCCAAGAGGACTTGAAAGCGGGGCAGATTTGCAGGAAACCGATTTCAGGAGGTAGACTGGAATTGCATTGAAAGCATAGGAAAAGAGGCAGAACGTGGACAATGATGCACTTGGCCAAAAAGGGCATATGCGTTTTTTCCTGAACATATTCAGGAAAAAACGCATACGCCTTTTTTGGTCAACCAAGCTATTTTGCAAAGGAATCTGCACTACAATGAAGTCTCACTTCCCCTGGGTCATAAGGGCCATCTGAAAAAAGTGGAAAATCCAGAAAAGCAGGACAGGCCATGGAGAACTGGGAGCCTTCTTATGCTTTTGGGTGGGAAGTAAATTGCCAACAGCCACTGGGGAGAAATGTATGGTGTTTCCTGAAACATCTAAAAAACAAAGCAACAGAGCCTAGGGCACTTCCACTTATGGTCCAATAGCTTAGGGAAATTAAAATCAAAAAGACACAGCCACCCCAAAATTTGGGACGTCTCTGTTTACAACAACCGCGTTTATGGTACAAGTTCAATATCGCAGAAAGTAGAAAATGGATAAAGAAGTTCTGGTACTTATGTACAATGCAATATCAATCAGCAATGAAATCTATGTCATCAGGCCCGTAGCAACATAATGAGTGGATTCAGGTATGATGATTCTAACTGAAATAAGTCACACAGAAAAAGAAACATCATAAGATATCACTAATACACGGAATGTAAACTTGGCTAAAGAGGAACTGGATTACAAAACAGAACAGGGTCTCAAATTTAGAAAACCAACTTATGCTTGCTTAAGGGGAAAGGTGAGTTGGGGTGCTGCATAAAACCAGAGATTGAAATGAGCACAGATAAAGTTTCTTAAGCCAAATATGTAATAGACAAGAGCTACTCCTTGCTCAACGAAATGGACTCAACACCCCATGTTAAACGCCTAAGAATGTACCTGACTAGTAAGTTTCTTAAAGCTTATGGATTGCTATGTCTCTGAAAGAGAATCCAGCCTGTGTACAGGGGCGTAAACACAGCAGTGATAGGATTGGAGAGGTTCGGTGAGCAAATGAAGACCCTTTGAAGTCATATTGCATGGTACCCATTTCACGGGTCTCAACTCTCCAGGTTTAAGGGATTCTTCCTTCAGCTAAAACATGCATGTGGAACCCAGAGTATGATCAACCGTGTGATCGGGAGATGTGTTCCAATATATCTCAGTTGTCGTCCCCTGGTACTTGGGTGCAGCATTCCAGACGCTTAACTAACACTCTCCCGAGTTGGAGAGTCTGGGCCTTTAAACTCCTGTTTGGCCCAGTTTGCAATTTCTGCGGAAGATGAACAGGAATAGGGAGAACCAATGAGAGACTAGCTGGAGGTGTCTAGATGGGCAAAGTTAACTCTCCTTTCCCACCAGGAAGAGGAATTAACCAAAGGCTCAGTGTGCCATGCCGGAACCAGATTAGGGCCTGAAGCAATCCTGCGGTGTTGCGGCCAGCTCACAAGAAAGCGAGTTGAAGAAAGGAGCTCAGGGGCACTGTAATTCACAAACTTGCAGAGTTATAAATGACAGCTGTCGTCCAAAAATATACTGAAGTAAGGCTGCCAAGAGGACTTGAAAGCGGGGCAGAATTGCAGGAAACAGATTTCAGGAGGTAGACTGGAATTGCATTTAATGCATAGGAAAAGAGGCAGAACGTCGACAATGATGCACTTGGCCAAAAAGGGCGTATGCGTTTTTTCGTGAATATATTCAGGAAAAAACGCATACGCCCTTTTTGGCCAACCAAGCAAGTTTACAAAGGAAATCTGCACTACAATGAAGTCTCACTTCCCCCCGGTCAAAAGGGCCATCTGAAAAAAGTGTAAAATCCAGAAAGGCAGGACAGGCCATGGAGAACTGGGAGCCTTGTTATGCTGATGGGCGGGATGTAAATTGCCAACAGCCACTCGGGAGAAGTGTATGGTGTTTCCTGAAACATCTAAAAGACAAAGCAACAGAGCCTAGGGCTCTTCCACTTATGGTCCTATAGCATAGGGAAATTAAAATCAAAAAGACACAGCCACCCCAAAGTTTGGGACGGCTCGGTTTACAAGAACCTCGTTTACAGTACAAGTTCAATATCGCAGAATGCGAAAAATGGATAAACAAGTTGTGGTACTTACGTACAATGCAATATAACTCAGCAATGACATCTAAGTCATCAGGCCCGTAGCAGCATAATGAGTGGATTCAGGTATGATGATTCTAACTGAAAAAAGTCACACAGAAAAAGAAACATCATAAGATATCACTAATACACGGAATGTAAACTTGGCTACACAGGAACTGGATTACAAAAGAGAAGATGGTCTCAAATGTAGAAAACCAACTTATGCTGGCTTAAGGGGAAAGGTGAGTTGGGGTGCTGCATAAAACCAGAGATTGAAATGAGCACAGATAAAGTTCCTTAAGCCAAATATGGAATAGACAAGAGCTACTCCTTGCTCAACGAAATGGACTCAACACCCCATATTAAACGCCTAAGAATGTACCTGACTAGTAAGTATCTTAAAACCTATGGCTTGCTATGCCTCCAAAAGAGAATCAAGCGTGAGTACAGGGGTATAAACGCAGCAGTGATAGGATTGGAGAGGTTCGGTGAGCAAATGAAGACCCTTTGAAGTCATATTGCATGGTACCCACTCCACGGGTCTCAAGTCTTCAGGTTTAAGGGATACTTCCTTCAGCTAAAACATGCATGTGGAACCCAGAGTATGATCAACCATGTGATCGGGAGACGTGTTCAAATATGTCTCAGTTTTCGACCCTTGGTACTCGGGTGCAACATTCCAGACGCTTTACTAACACTCTCCCGACTTGGAGAGTCAGTTCCTTTAACCTCATGTTTGGCCCAGTTTGCAATTTCTGCGGAAGATGAACTGGAATAGGGAGAACCAATGAGAGACTAGCTGGAGGTGTCTGGACGGGCAAATTTAACTCTCATTTCCCACCAGGAAGAGGAATTAACCAAACGCTCAGCGTGCCATGCCGTAACCAGATTAGGGCCTGAAGCAATCCTGCGGTGTTGCGGCCAGCTCACAAGAAAGCGACTTGAAGAAAGGAGCTCAGGGGCACTGAAATTCACAAACCTGCAGAGTTATAAATGACAGCTATCGTCCAAAAATATACTGAAGTAAGGCTGCCAAGAGGACTTGAAAGTGGGGCAGAATTGCAGGAAACCGATTTCAGGAAGTAGACAGGAATTGCACTTAAAGCATAGGAAAAGAGGCAGAACGTCGACAATGATGCACTTGGCCAAAAAGGGCGTATGTGTTTTTTCCTGAATATATTCAGGAAAAAACGCATACGCCCTTTTTGGCCAACCTAGCAAGCTTGCAAAGGAAATCTGCACTACAATGAAGTCTCACTTCCCCCGGGTCAAAAGGGCCATCTGAAAAAAGTGTAAAATCCAGAAAGGTAGGACAGGCCATGGAGAACTGGGAGCCTTGTTATGCTGATGGGCGGGATGTAAATTGCCAACAGCCACTCGGAAGAATTGTATGGTGTTTCCGGAAACATCTAAAAAATAAAGCAACAGAGACTAGGGCACTTCCACTTATGGTCCTATAGCTTAGGGAAATTAAAATCAAAAAGACACAGCCACCTCAAAGTTTGGGACGGCTCTGTTTACAAGAACCTCGTTTACTTTACAAGTTCAATATCACAGAAAGTGAAAAATGGATAAAGAAGTTGTGGTACTTACGTACAATGCAATATCACTCAGCAATGTAATCTATGTCATCAGGCCCATAGCAGCATAATGAGTGGATTCAGGTATGATGATTCTAACTGAAATAAGTCACACAGAAAAAGAAACATCATAAGATATCACTAATACACGGAATGTAAACTTGGCTACACAGGAACTGGATTACAAAACAGAACAGGGTCTCAAATGTAGAAAACCAACTTATGCTTGCTTAAGTGGAAAGGTGAGTTGGGGTGTTGCATAAAACCAGAGATTGAAATGAGCAGAGATAATGTTCCTTAAGCCAAATATGTAATAGACAAGAGCTACTCCCTGCTCAACGAAATGGACTCAACACCCCATATTAAACGCCTAAGAATGTACCTGACTAGTAAGTATCTTAAAACCTATGGATTGCTATGTCTCCGAAAGAGAAACAAGCATGTGTACAGGGGCATAAACGCAGCAGTGATAGGATTGGAGACGTTCGGTGAGCAAATGAAGACCCTTTGAAGTCATATTGCATGGTACCCATTCCACGGTTCTCAACTCTTCAGGTTTAAGGGATACTTCCTTCAGCTAAAACATGCATGTGGAACCCAGAGTATGATCAACCATGTGATCAGGAGACGTGTTCAAATATGTCTCAGTTTTCGACCCTTGGTACTCGGGTGCAACATTCCAGACGCTTTACTAACACTCTCCCGTCTTGGAGAGTCAGTGCCTTTAACCTCATGTTTGGCCCAGTTTGCAATTTCTGCGGAAGATGAACAGGAATAGGGAGAACCAATGAGAGACTAGCTGGAGGTGTCTGGACGGGCAAATTTAACTCTCATTTCCCACCAGGAAGAGGAATTAACCAAACACTCAGCGTGCCGTGCCGTAACCAGATTAGGGCCTGAAGCAATCCTGCGGTGTTGCGGCCAGCTCACAAGAAAGCGACTTGAAGAAAGGAGCTCAGGGGCACTGAAATTCACAAACATGCAGAGTTATAAATGACAGCTATCGTCCAAAAATATACTGAAGTAAGGCTGCCAAGAGGACTTGAAAGTGGGGCAGAATTGCAGGAAACCGATTTCAGGAAGTAGACTGGAATTGCACTTAAAGCATAGGAAAAGAGGCAGAACGTCAACAATGATGCACTTGGCCAAAAAGGGCGTATGTGTTTTTTCCTGAATATATTCAGGAAAAAACGCATACGCCCTTTTTGGCCAACCTAGCAAGCTTGCAAAGGAAATCTGCACTACAATGAAGTCTCACTTCCCCCGGGTCAAAAGGGCCATCTGAAAAAAGTGTAAAATCCAGAAATGTAGGACAGACCATGGAGAACTGGGAGCCTTGTTATGCTGATTGGCGGGATGTAAATTGCCAACAGCCACTCGGAAGAATTGTATGGTGTTTCCTGAAACATCTAAAAAATAAAGCAACAGAGCCTAGGGCACTTCCAATTATGGTCCTATAGCTTAGGGAAATTAAAATCAAAAAGACACAGCCACCTGAAAGTTTGGGATGGCTCTGTTTACAAGAACCTCGGTTACGGTACAAGTTCAATATCGCAGAAAGTGAAAAATGGATAAAGATGTTGTGGTACTGACGTACAATGCAATACCACTCAGCAATGAAATCTATGTCATCAGGCCCGTACCAGCATAATGAGTGGATTCAGGTATGATGATGCTAACTGAAATAAGTCACAGAGAAAAAGAAACATTATAAGATATCACTAATACACGGAATGTAAACTTGGCTACACAGGAACTGGATTACAAAACAGAACAGGGTCTCAAATGTAGAAAACCAATTTATGCTTGCTTAAGGGGAAAGGTGAGTTGGGGTGCTGCATAAAACCAGAGATTGAAATGAGCACAGAGAAAGTTCCTTAAGCCAAATATGGAATAGACAAGAGCTACTCCTTGCTCAACGAAATGGACTCAACACCCCATATTAAACGCCTAAGAATGTACATGCCTAGTAAGTATCTTAAAACCTATGGATTGCTATGCCTCCAAAAGAGAATCAAGCATGTGTACAGGGGTATAAATGCAGCAGTGTTAGGATTGGAGAGGTTCGGTGAGCAAATGAAGACCCTTTGAAGACATATTGCACGGTACCCATTCCACGGGTCTCAACTCTCCAGGTTTAAGGGATTTTTCCTCCAGCTAAAACATGCATGTGGAACCCAGAGTATGATCAACCGTGTGATCGGGAGACGTGTTCCAATATGTCTCAGTTCTCGTACCCTGGTACTCGGGTGCAACATTCCAGATGCTTTACTAACACTCTCCCGACATGGAGAGTCAGTGCCTTTAACCTCCTGTTTGGCCCAGTTTGCAATTTCTGCGGAAGATGAACAGGAATAGGGAGAACCAATGAGAGACTAGCTGGAGGTGTCTGGACGGGCAAATTTAACTCTCATTTCCCACCAGGAAGAGGAATTAACCAAAGGCTCAGCGTGCCGTGCCGGAACCACATTAGGGCCTGAAGCAATCCTGCGGTGTTGTGGCCAGCTCACAAGAAAGCGAGTTGAAGAAAGGAGCTCAGGGGCACTGTAATTCACAAACCTGCAGAGTTATAAATGACAGCTATCGTCCAAAAATATACTGAAGTAAGGCTGCCAAGAGGACTTGAAAGCGGGGCAGAATTGCAGGAAACCGATTACAGGAGGTAGACTGGAATTGCATTTAAAGCATGGGAAAATACGCAGAACGTCGACAATGATGCACTTGGCCAAAAAGCGCGTATGCGTTTTTTCTGAATATATTCAGGAAAAAACACATACGCGCTTTTTGGCCAACCAAGCAAGCTTGCAAAGGAAATCTGAACTACAATGAAGTCTCACTTCCCCCGGTCAAAAAGGGCCATCTGAAAAAAGTGTAAAATCCAGAAAGGCAGGACAGGCCATGGAGAACTGGGAGCCTTGTTATGCTGATGGGCGGGATGTAAATTGCCAACAGCCACTCTGGAGAAGTGTATGGTGTTTCCTGAAACATCTGAAAAACAAAGCAACAGAGCCTATGTCAATTCCACTTATGGACCTATAGCTTAGGGAAATTAACATCAAAAAGACACAGCCACCCCCAAGTTTGGGACAGCTCTGTTTACAAGAACCTCGTTTACGGTACAAGTTCAATATCGCAGAAAGTGAAAAATGGATAAAGAAGTTGTGGTACTTACGTACAATGCAATATCACTCAGCAATGAAATCTATGTCATCAGGCCCGTGGCAGCATAATGAGTGGATTCAGGTATGATGATTCTAACTGAAATAAGTCACACAGAAAAAGAAACATCATAAGATATCACTAATACATGGAATGTAAACTTGGCTACACAGGAACGGGATTACAAAACAGAACAGGGTCTCAAATTTAGAAAACCAACTTATGCTAGCTTAAGGGGAAATGTGAGTTGGGTTGCTGAATAAAACCAGAGATTGAAATGAGCACAGATAAAGTTCCTTAAGCCAAATATGTAATAGACAAGAGCTACTCCTTGCTCAACGAAATGGACTCAACACCCCATATTAAACGCCTAAGAATGTACCTGACTAGTAAGTATCTTAAAACCTATGGATTGCTATGTCTCCGAAAGAGAATCAAGCGTGTGTCCAGGGGCATAAAAGCAGCAGTGATAGGATTGGAGAGTTTCGGTGAGCAAATGAAGACCCTTTGAAGTCATATTGCATGGTACCCGTTCCACGAGTCTCAACTCTCCAGGTTTAAGGGATTCTTCCTTCAGCTAAAACATGCACGTGGAACCCAGAGTATGATCAACCGTGTGATCGGGAGACGTGCTCAAATATGTCTCAGTTCTCGTCCCCTGGTACTCGGGTGCAACATTCCAGACACTTTACTAACACTCTCCCGAATTGGAGAGTCAGTGCCTTTAACCTCCTGTTTGGCCCAGTTTGCAAATTCTGCGGAAGATGAACAGGAATAGGGAGAACCAATGAGAGACTAGCTGGAGGTGTCTGGACGGGCAATGTTAACTCTCATTTCCCACCAGGAAGAGGAATTAACCAAAGGCTCAGTGTGCCGTGCCGGAACCAGATTAGGGCCTGAAGCAATCCTGCGGTGTTGCGGCCAGCTCACAAGAAAGCGAGTTGAAGAAAGGAGTTCAGGGGCACTGTAATTCACAAACCTGCAGAGTTATAAATGACAGCTATCGTCCAAAAATATACTGAAGTAAGGCTGCCAAGAGGACTTGAAAGCGGGGCAGAATTGCAGGAAACCGATTTCAGGAGGTAGACTGGAATTGCATTTAATGCATAGGAAAAGAGGCAGAACGTCGACAATGATGCACTTGGCCAAAAAGCGCGTATGCGTTTTTTCCTGAATATATTTAGGAAAAAAACGCATACGCCTTTTTTGGCCAAGCAAGCAAGCTTGCAAAGGAAATCTGCACTACAATGAAGTCTCACTTCCCCCCGGTCAAAAGGGCCATCTGAAAAAAGTGTAAAATCCAGAAAGGCAGGACAGGCCATGGAGAACTGGGAGCCTTGTTATGCTGATGGGCGGGATGAAAATTGCCAACAGCCACTAGGGAGAAGTGTATGGTGTTTCCTGAAAAATCTAAAAAACAAATCAACAGAGCCTAGGGCACTTCCACTTATGGTCCTATATCTTACGGAAATTAAAATCAAAAAGACACAGCCACCCCAAAGTTTCGGACGGCTCTGTTTACAAGAACCTCGTTTATGGTGCAAGTTTAATATCGCAGAAAGTGAAAAATGGATGAAGAAATTGTGGTACTTACGTACAATGCAACATCAGTCTGCAATGAAATCTATGTCATCAGGCCCATAGCAGCATAATGAGTGGATTCAGGTATGATGATTCTAACTGAAATAAGTCACACAGAAAAAGAAACATCATAAGATATCACTAATACACGGAATGTAAACATGGCTACACAGGAACTGGATTACAAAACAGAACAGGGACTCAAATTTAGAAAACCAACTTATGCTTGCTTAAGGGGAAAGGTGAGTTGGGGTGCTGCATAAAACCAGAGATTGAAATGAGCACAGATAAAGTTTCTTAAGCCAAATATGTAATAGAAAAGAGCTACTCCTTGCTCAACGAAATGGACTCAACACCCCATGTTAAACACCTAAGAATGTACCTGACTAGTAAGTATCTTAAAACCTATGGATTGCTATGTCTCCGAAAGAGAATCAAGCGTGTGTACAGGGGCATAAACGCAGCAGTAATAGGATTGGAGAGGTTCGGTGAGCAAATGAAGACCCTTTGAAGTCATATTGCATGGTACCCATTCCACGGGTCTCAACTCTCCAGGTTTAAGGGATTCTTCCTTCAGCTAAAACATGCATGTGGAACCCAGAGTATGATCA
Source organism: Orcinus orca (assembly GCF_937001465.1). Taxonomy (NCBI): domain Eukaryota; kingdom Metazoa; phylum Chordata; class Mammalia; order Artiodactyla; family Delphinidae; genus Orcinus; species Orcinus orca. The sequence continues at coordinate 894,647 of NW_026043895.1, forward strand.
ACCATGTTTTCGGGAGACGTGTTCAAATATGTCTCAGTTTTCGTCCACTGTGACTCGGGTGCAGCATTCCAGAGCGCTTAACTAACACTCTCCCGACTTGGAGAGTCAGTGCCTTTAACCTCCTGTTTGGCCCAGTTTGCAATTTGTGCAGAAGATGAACAGGAATAGGGAGAACCAATGAGAGACTAGCTGGAGGTGTCTGGATGGGCAAATTTACCTCTCATTTCCCACCAGGAAGAGGAATTAACCAAAGGCTCAGCGTGCCATGCCGGAACCAGATTAGGACCTGAAGCAATCCTGCGGTGTTGCGGCCAGCTCACAAGAAAGCGCGTTGAAGAAAGGAGCTCAGGGGCACTGTAATTCACAAACCTGCAGAGTTATAAATGACAGCTATCGTCCAAAAATATACTGAAGTAAGTCTGCCAAGAGGACTTGAAAGCGGGGCAGAATTGCAGGAAACCGATTTCAGGAGGTAGACTGGAATTGCATTTGAAGCATAGGAAAAGAGGCAGAACGTCGACAGTGATGCACTTGGCCAAAAAGGGCGTATGCGTTTTGTCCTGAATATATTCAGGAAAAAACGCATACGCCCTTTTTGGCCAACGAAGCAAGCTTGCAAAGGAACTCTGCACTACAATGAAGTCTCACTTCCCCCCGGTCAAAAGGGCCATCTGAAAAAAGTGTAAAATCCAGAAAGGCAGGACAGGCCATGGAGAACAGGGAGCCTTGTTATGCCGATGGGTGGGATGTAAATTGCCAACAGCCACAAGGGAGAAGTGTAGGGTGTTTCCTGAAACATCTAAAAAACAAAGCAACAGAGCCTAGGGCACTTCCACTTATGGTCCTATAGCTTAGGGAAATTAAAATCAAAAAGACACAGCCACCCCAAAGTTTGGGACACCTCTGTTTACAAGAACCGCATTTACGGTACAAGTGCAATATCGCAGAAAGCGAAAAATGGATAAAGAAGTTGCGGTACTGACGTACAATGCAATATCACTCAGCAATGAAATCTATGACATCAGGCCCATAGCAGCATAATGAGTGGATTCAGGTATGATGATTCTAACTGAAATAAGTCACACAGGAAAAGAAACATCATGAGATATCTCTAATACACGGAATGTAAACTTGCCTACACAGGAAATTGATTACAAAACAGAAGACGGTCTCAAATTTAGAAAACCAACTTATGCTTGCTTAAGGGGAAAGGTGAGTTGGAGTGCTGCATAAAACCAGAGATTTAAATGAGCACAGATAAAGTTCCTTAAGCCAAATATGAAATAGACAAGACCTACTCCTTGCTCAACGAAATGGACTCAACACCCCATATTAAACGCCTAAGAATGTACCTGACAAGTAAGTGTCTTAAACCTATGGATTGCTATATCTCCGAAAGAGAATCAAGCGTGTGTTAGGGGCATAAATGCAGCAGTGATAGGATTGGAGAGGTTCGGTGAGCAAATGAAGACCCTTTGAAGTCATATTGCATGGTACCCATTCCACGGGTCTCAACTCTCCAGGTTTAAGGGATTCTTCCTTCAGCTAAAACATGCATGTGGAACCCAGAGTATGATCAACCATGTGATCGGGAGACGTGTTTCAATATGTCTCAGTTCTCGTCCCCTGGTACTCGGGTGCAACATTCCAGACGCTTTACTAACACTCTCCCGACTTGGAGAGTCAGTGCCTTTAACCTCCTGTTTGGCCCAGTTTGCAATTTCTGCGGAAGATGAACAGGAATAGGGAGAACCAATGAGAGACTAGCTGGAGGTGTCTGGACGGGCAAATTTAACTCTCATTTCCCACCAGGAAGAGGAATTAACCAAAGGCTCAGCGTGCCGTGCCGGAACCAGATTAGGGCCTGAAGCAATTCTGCGGTGTTGCGGCCAGCTCACAAGAAAGCGAGTTGAACAAAGGAGCTCAGGGGCACTCTAATTCACAATCCTGCAGAGTTATAAATGACAGCTATCGTCTAAAATTATACTTAAGTAAGGCTGCCAAGAGGACTTGAAAGCGGGGCAGAATTGCAGGAAACCGATTTCAGGAGGTAGACTGGAATTGCATTTAAAGCATAGGAAAAGAGGCAGAACGTCGACAATGATGCACTTGGCCAAAAAGGGCGTATGCGTTTTTTCCTGAATATATTCAGGAAAAAACGCATACGCCCTTTTTGGCCAACCAAGCAAGCTTGCAAAGGAAATCTTCACTACAATGAAGTCTCACTTCCCCCCGGTCAAAAGGGCCATCTGAAAAAAGTGTAAAATCCAGAAACCCAGGACAGGCCATGTAGAACTGGGAGCCTTCTTATGCTGATGGGCGGGATGTAAATAGCCAACAGCCACTCAGGAGAAGTGTATGGTGTTTCCTGAAACATCTAAAAAACAAAGCAACAGAGCCTAGGGCACTTCCACTTATGGTCCTATAGCTTAGGGAAATTAAAATCAAAAAGACACAGCCACCCCAAAGTTTGGGACGGCTCTTTTTATACGAACCTCATTTACGGTACAAGTTCAATATCGCAGAAAGCGAAAAATGGATAAAGAAGTTGTGGTACTTACGTACAATGCAATATCACTCAGCAATGAAATCTATGACATCAGGCCAATATCAGCATAATGAGTGGATTCAGGTATGATGATTCTAACTGAAATAAGTCACACAGGAAAAGAAACATCATGAGATATCTCTAATACACGGAATGTAAACTTGCCTACACAGGAACTGGATTACAAAACAGAAGAGGGTCTCAAATTTAGAAAACCAACTTATGCTTGCTTAAGGGGAAAGGTGAGTTGGGGTGCTGCATAAAACCAGAGATTTAAATGAGCACAGATAAGGTTCCTTAAGCCAAATATGTAATAGACAAGAGCTACTCCTTGCTCGTCGAAATGGACTCAACACCCCATATTAAACGCCTAAGAATGTACCTGACTAGTAAGTATCTTAAAACCTATGGATTGCTATGTCTCTGAAAGAGAATCAAGCGTGTGTACAGGGGCATAAACGCAGCAGCGATAGGATGGGAGAGGTTCGGTGAGCAAATGAAGACCCTTTGAAGTCATATTGCATGGTACCCATTCCACGGGTCTCAACTCTCCAGGTTTAAGGGATTCTTCCTTCAGCTAAAACATGCATGTGGAACCCAGAGTATGATCAACCATGTGATCGGGAGACGTTTTCCAATATGTCTCAGTTCTCGTCCCCTGGTACTCAGGTGCAACATTCCAGACGCTTTACTAACACTTTCCCGACTTGGAGAGTCAGTGCCTTTAACCTCCTGTTTGGCCCAGTTTGCAATTTCTGCGGAAGATGAACAGGAATAGGGAGAACCAATGAGAGACTAGCTGGAGGTGTCTGGACGGGCAAATTTAACTCTCATTTCCCACCAGGAAGAGGAATTAACCAAAGGCTCAGCGTGCCGTGCCTGAACCAGATTAGGGCCTGAAGCAATTCTGCGGTGTTGCGGCCAGCTCACAAGAAAGCGAGTTGAAGAAAGGAGCTCAGGGGCACTGTAATTCACAATCCTGCAGAGTTATAAATGACAGCTATCGTCTAAAATTATACTGAAGTAAGGATGCCAAGAGGACTTGAAAGCGGGGCAGAATTGCAGGAAACCGATTTCAGGAGGTAGACAGGAATTGCATTTAAAGCATAGGAAAAGAGGCAGAACGTCGACAATGATGCACTTGGCCAAAAAGTGCGTATGCGTTTTTTCTTGAATATATTCAGTAAAAAACGCATACGCCCTTTTTGGCCAACCAAGCAAGCTTGCAAAGGAAATCTGCACTACAATGAAGTCTCACTTCCCCCCGGTCAAAAGGGCCATCTGAAAAAAGTGTAAAATCCAGAAAGGCAGGACAGGCCATGGAGAACTGGGAACCTTGTTATGCTGATGGGCGGGATGTAAATTGCCAACAGCCACTCAGGAGAAGTGTATGGTGTTTCCTGAAACATCTAAAAAACAAAGCAACACAGCGTAGGGCACTTCCACTTATGGTCCTATAGCATAGGGAAATTAAAATCAAAAAGACACAGCCACCCCAAAGTTTGGGACGGCTCTGTTTACAAGAACCTCGTTTACGGTACAAGTTCAATATCGCAGAAAGTGAAAAATGGATAAAGAAGTTGTGGTACTTACGTACAATGCAATATCACTCAGCAATGAAATCTATGTCATCAGGCCCGTGGCAGCATAATGAGTGGATTCAGGTGTGATGATTCTAACTGAAATATGTCACACAGAAAAAGAAACATCATAAGATATCACTAATACACGGAATGTAAACTTGGCTACACAGGAACTGGATTACAAAACAGAACAGGGTCTCAAATTTAGAAAACCAACTTATGCTTGCTTAAGGGGAAAGGTGAGTTGGGGTGCTGCATAAAACCAGAGATTGAAATGAGCACAGATAAAGTTCCTTAAGCCAAATATGGAATAGACAAGAGCTATTCGTTGCTCAACGAAATGGACTCAACACCCCATATTAAACGCCTAAGAATGTACCTGACTAATAAGTATCTTAAAACCTATGGATTGCTATGTCTCCGTAAGAGAATCTAGCATGTGTACAGGGGCATAAAAGCAGCAGTGATAGGATTGGAGAGGTTCGGTGAGCAAATGAAGACCCTTTGAAGTCATATTGCATGGTACCCATTCCACGGGTCTCAACTCTCCAGGTTTAAGGGATTCTTCCTTCAGCTAAAACATGCATGTGGAACCCAGAGTATGATCAACCGTGTGATCGTGAGACGTGTTCCAATATGTCTCAGTTCTCGTCCCCTGGTGCTCGGGTGCAGCATTACAGACGCTTTACTAACACTCTCCCGACTTGGAGAGTCAGTGCCTTTAACCTCCTGTTTGGCCCAGTTTGCAATTTCTGCGGAAGATGAACAGGAATAGGGAGAACCAATGAGAGACTAGCTGGAGGTGTCTGGACGGGCAAATTTAACTCTCATTTCCCACCAGGAAGAGGAATTAACCAAAGGCTCAGCGTGTCGTGCCGGAACCAGATTAGGGCCTGAAGCAATCCTGCGGTGTTTCGGCCAGCTCACAAGAAAGCGAGTTGAAGAAAAGAGCTCAGGGGCACTGTAATTCACAAACGTGCAGAGTTATAAATGACAGCTATGGTCCAAAAATATACTGAAGTAAGGCTGCCAAGAGGACTTGAAAGCAGGGCAGAATTGCAGGAAACCGATTTCAGGAGGTAGACTGGAATTGCATTGAAAGCATAGGAAAAGAGGCAGAACGTCGACAATGATGCACTTGGCCAAAAAGGGCGTATGCGTTTTTTCCTGAATATATTCAGGAAAAAACGCATACGCCCTTTTTGGCCAACCAAGCAAGCTTGCAAAGGAAATCTGCACTACAATGAAGTCTCAGTTCCCCCCGGTCAAAAGGGCCATCTGAAAAAAGTGTAAAATCCAGAAAGGCAGGACAGGCCATGGAGAACTGGGAGGCTTGTTATGCTGTTGGGCGGGATGTAAATTGCCAACAGCCACTTGGGAGAAGTGTATGGTGTTTCCTGAAACATCTAAAAAACAAAGCAACAGAGCCTAGGGCACTTCCACTTATGGTCCTATAGCTTAGGGAAATTAAAATCAAAAAGACACAGCCACCCCAAAATTTGGGATGGCTCTGTTTACAGGAACCTCTTCTGTAGCACAAGTTAAATATGCCAGATAGCAAATAATGGATAAAGAAGTTGCGGTCCTTACATACAACAGAATACCTCTCAGCAATGAAAACTATGTCACTAGGCCCATACCAGCATAATGAGTGGATTGAGGCACGGTGATTCTACGTGAAAAAAGTCACACAGAAAAAGAAACATCATAAGGTATCACTAATACATGGAATGTGAACTTGGCTACACATGAACTGAATTACAAAACAGAACAGGGTCTCATGTTTAGAAAACCAACTTATGCTTGCTTAAGGGGGAAGGTGAGTTGGGGTGCTGCATAAAACCAGAGTTTGAAATTAGCACAGATACCGTTCCATAAGCTAAATATGTAAGAGACAAGACCTAGCCCTTGCTCAAGGAAATGGACTCAACAATGAGGTATCACCTCACACCTGGTAGAATGGGCATCATCAGAAAATCTACAAACAAAAATGCTGAAAAGGGTGTGGAGAAAAGGAACCCTCTTCCACTATTGTTGGGAATATAAATTGATACAGTCACTATGGAGAACAATATGGAGTTTCTTAAGAAACTAACAGTAGAATTACCATAGGATACAGCAATCCCACTTCTGGACATATACCCAGACAAAACCATAAATCAAAAAGAGACATTCACCGCAATGTTCATTGCCTCACTCTTTACAATATCGAGGTAATGGAAGCAACCTAAATGCCCACAGACAGACGAATGCATAAAGCTGTGGTACATATATAAAATGGAATATTACTAAGCCATGAAAAGGAATGAAATTGGGTTTTGTAGAGACATCGATGGATCTAGAGACTGTCATACAGAGTGAAGTAAGTCAGAAAGAGAAAAACAAATCTTGTATATTCATGCATATATGTGGAACCTAGAAAAACTGTACAGATTAACCATTTTGCAAGGCATAAATAGAGCAACAGATGTAGACAACAAACGTATGGACAACAAGGGGGAAAGCTGTTGGGGGGGTGGTGGTGGGAGGAGTTGAGAGACTGGGATTGGCATGTATACATTTATATGTATAAAATAGATAACCAATAAGAACCTGCTGTATAAAAATATAAAATAAAATTCAAAATTAAAAAGAAATAAAATTAAAAAAATAAAACAATTATTCCCTTCACATACATGTATTTATATGAATAAATTATTTCCATGCTTATATCTGTAAATACAAAAAAGAGGAATAAAATCTACCTTGAACCAAAAACGAAAAAGAGAAAAAAAACACAGAACCCACCAGTTCCACAGAGGAAAACCGTATCAGGGCACTTGCTCCAGTTGTAAACAATTCTGAAGTTGGTCAGTGGTGGGGAATCGTCTCCCATTCAGCCAGCAGCCCCCACGCAACAAGCGTCCTCATTGCAAAGCTGGGGCACCGTGCCGAGGCATCTGTGAGTAAACGTGAGCTGAGCCCCAGGCCAGTTGCTGCTGAACTATTCCCACCCGTCCCAGGTAAAACACCTGAATATATACAAGGATTGAAAGCCTAGAGGAAGGGCCATAGAGCCACACGAGTGACAGCATGCCGGCCGCCTTGGTGCCTGCAGGCCAGCCAGGATGGTCCTGGCCCTGGGTGCTCTTCTGGAAGATTTCCATTTCCCTGCCTGAGATACCCGTCCTGTCCCTGCCCCCACTGCTTTTTTCCTTCCTCACCTCTGCCCAGGGAGAAATTCCAGCAGCAGGTATGGGTGACACATCCTCTTCTTTAGCAGGTGGCAGCCTGGCAACTGCTGCAGAAAGTCCAGCAGAGCCCCACTCACACTGGGCCACCCACAAAGCCGTGGCCTCTCACTCCCTCCCACCAGCCCAGCCCCGAGACTGCTGACAGGGCAGAGAAAATGGCGTCAGGCATGGCTGCAGGGGCTCTTGCTGCCTGGAGTGGTATTTATATTGATCTCAACCCAGGCACACCTGGGGAGGGCTGGCCGGCACGGTAAGGCTGCCCAGGTCAGCCAATCATCACCCCTCAGGGGCTCACAGTTGCAGAAAATGGAACTTGCTGAACCGGCCAGGTCCAAGGAACAGGTGTGGGCTCCTGAGAGTCAGGATAGACAAGGGGCTGCAGCTTTGGCTTGTTTTCTAATCATTTTATCTGGCCCATGAGTGGGAGACAACTTCAAGAAAACCCTCTCCTAATGAGAGGAACCCAGGAGTCAGGGAGAGGAGGGGTGGGTGGTGGTTGGAGACAGAGGCCTGGTGCCCCGGGTGCAGTGGAAGTCTCTGGAAGACCAGGTGGAGGGAGGCCGCACAGAGTGATGCCCAGGGTCACAGACCTGTCGCAGCTGCTGTTTGTTAGTTCAAGTCCTGCTCTGAGGTGCTCTGTGTCAGCTCTGAGCGACAGGTGAGCAGGGGGTGCTCTGCAATGAGGGCTATGTGCACAGTTCCTGTGTGCCCAGCCCTGCCACGGTACCTGCAAGGGTAGCTCTGTATCCTGGGAGGGGCCTGACCACAAGAGCCCCGTGGGCTGGGGTGGGGGTGGGGTACCTGCCCAGGTGAGCTCCATATTCTGGGATTGGTCTGACCACGAGAGCCCCATGGGCTGCTGGGGACCTGGTAAAGGATGTCAGGACAGTCAGTGAAGCCACCGAGGATATACCTCCAGCTGCTCCTAATTCCTACACCCTGCTGGTCATTCTACCAACCACCAGGACATGGTATTCTGTATTAGTCTTCAATGATGCCTTCTTTTGTATTCCATTAGTCCCAGAGTCACAAGAAATTTTGGCTTGTGAGTGGCAGGACTCAACGTACAACTAAAACAATACTTCCGGGCCGTCTTGCCCCAAGGGTGCAAAAATTCCCACACCATCTTTGGGAAAAGCTTAGCTAAAGACCTAAAAGTTCTACCTCTGGAAAAGGAAATCCTCCTTCAGTACGCAGACGACATTCTGATCGCCAGCCCTACTAAGGAGGCCTCTGAACTACCAAGCCAATAAAGGATAGAAGTTGTCCAAGAAAAAGCTCAAATATCACAGACTGCGGTGACCTGCCTGGGCTTCATTCTCACAGAAGGTCGGAAAAGCCCATCCCAGGAAAGGGAAGAAACCATTTTCAGCCTTACCCCTTTCTAAAACTAGAAGACAGCTTAGGGGTTCCTGGGGAGGCCAGGGTTTGCTGCTTCTGGATCCCTAACTACAGTCTACTAGCTGGGCCTCTATATGAAACACTGAAAGGAAAAGATGATGATCCTTTTGAATAGAATCCAGAAGTGGCCTTTCAAGAATGGAAAGAGCAGTCAATTCAGACCCTTGCCCTGGAACTCCCTAATTTAGCTAAACCCTTTGACCTTTACATTCCCGGTGAAAGGTGAATCGCCATTGGAGAATTAGTGCAAAAACTGGCACCACTTGAAATGGAACAATGCAAGAATGCCATCCAGGTAGGATAAACTACGGTCACCAAGGGGTTTGGCCCACTGCCACATCTGGCCAAGATACTGGCAGTATCTAAAAACCTGGAAATCAGCAGCCCAAAAGGCCACCTCCCTCCTAAGGGAAAAGGACCCCACGTGGTGATCCTAACCACCAACCATGCCCTGAAGTTGCAGGGTTCGCTCCGTGGGCACACCAACCTCGAGTGAGGAGACCCTCCAACTCCAACATCCAGAGAGATAACCGGGGGCAACAGGGCACCATGACGACTCGTGTGAACATCACTTGACCTGGAGTTTCTCTCATAAAACAACAAGAGTGTGTCCCAAAAGAGTAGACTACTGCTTGCAGGACTTACTGCACCCAGAGGGGAGCTAATAATCTTGGCGGGGGAACCGTATACCACACTGTCACCATAGAAAAGCCTACAGACACCGTGATGATGGTGGCCAATAAGACCGGCTGGACTCCTGTTTACTTCAAAAGGCTGTTGACTCAGTGGCCATCATGGTCCTTGATCACCACTGACCCTGGACTGTCTGGGAGTTGAGCGGGCAGGGCTCTGACACCTGGTGCTGTTTGTACGTTAATTCAGGGGCCTAACTGAAGAAAGCGCAGACTACTAGTCAGAGCATCTAGGCTGGCAGAAACGGTCAGCCTAAGGTGGCCAAACAAATGTGGGGTGGGGTGAAACCGGCCCCCACAGCGTCTCTGCACATCTCTTTCCTGGACCCTTAAAGGTCATTAGAATCTATAACACTTCCAATGCTGGTGCTCAGGTGGACGAGCAGGGAGGCAGGGGGCCTGGGGACAATCAACGTCACCTGGAGGCTGCTGGGGAGAAGCTCTGACCCTCGCCCCCGGGTATGAGGGCTCCCAACTCAGCACTCAGCAGTTACAGAAGAAGGGTCTGCACCCTCAGCACTCCAAGAATGAGGAACGGGACAAAAGGCAGAGGAGGGGTTTGTCCCCAGCAAAGCCCATTAAAAATCCCTGGGAGATAAAGTAGAATCTGGGCAATAAAGTCAAGTCTAACCTTTTTTATCCTTTGTGCTTTGTCTAATTTCATGTGCTCCTAGGGTCCCGCATGCAGAGGTTCCACACCCGGCACTTCAGACCAGATTTCCTAGTGCAGAATGGCTGGGACGACACCTCAGCTCCTGGGGCCCAGTGCAGACTCCGCAATATAGAGCCTGAGCTGCAGCCAACCCGGCCCTCGAGAGCTCCGCCCCCTCCCTCCCACTGACTCTGACAGGATCTCTACACAGCAGCCCAGCCCACAGCCCACGGGGTAGTGCATGCTCTCACCTCTCCATTCTCTGATCAAAATATAAAGTTTCCTTTGCTTGTGAACCAAACTCAGTCTTGATCTGTTGGCCCCAATGACACTGGGCAGGGGGACACTTGTTGGGGTCCACTCTGGAGGATCAGTAACAGAAATTGAGACTATTGTAACCTCAATGAACAGATGTGTGAGACAACTGTAGTTAACATAGAACAGTGCATAAGGCTCGGGTAAAATAAGATGTTTCTAACACTTCCATTTGATATTTCCATCACTTTATTATAAGCAAGTTCAGTGAAAAGGTTTGTCTTATTTGTCAGGTCAATATTAGAGAAACGAAGTGATTTCTTTCCAAGGATGTACATCTAATAATCTTGGTTAAAGCTTCAATCTTGTTTTAAATGCTTTTCCATTGAAAATGATACCTCTCTTTCAGCTCCCCCATTTCTGAGAAGTATAAAATCTTATAATTTATTATTACCAAAGGGGAAAGGTGGGAGGAGGGATAAATTAACAGTTTGGGATTAACACATACACACTGCTATGTATAAAATAGATCATCAACAAGGAACTACTGTATAGCACAGGGAACTACACTCAACATTTTGCAATAACCTATAAGGGGAAATAATCTGAAAAAGAATAGATATTTTTATTGACATCATCTATCAATGACAGTTAAAGTGTAACCTAAGGGAAGCTGGTGGTGAGTGCTTCTGACCCTGAAGACTTCAATCATCTAAAGTTTGGACTCTGCCTACTTCCCAAGGCCCTTAATGAACATATGTGTAGCCGTAGCTTAAAAAATTCCCCAGTTTGGGTTTCGGGGAGACACTGATTTTGAAAAAGCCCTGGTGTTCTCCTTACATGAATGGGACTCTTCCTACTGCTAAAACATGTCTGTCACACCCAGAGGATGGTATACCGTCTGATCGGGAAGAGTTTGGAAAAGGCATCTCATCTCCTCATCTCCTGGTGCTCGGGTTCACCCCTCCAGCGTCTTTACTAACAGTCTCCCCACTTGGAGAGGTCAGCACTGTCAACATCCTGTTGCGTACAGTTTGGAATTTGTCCAGAGGATGAAGCGGAAGGATGAGGAACAATGAGAGACAAGTCCTAGGTGTTCAGACAGGCACATGTCACTCTAATTTCCAATCAGGAAGACGAATTGACCAAAGGCTAGGGTTGCCCATGGAAACAGTATAGGGCTTGAGGAAATCCCACTGCTTTGTGACCAGTTCCCATAAACACAAGTTGAACAATGGAACTCAGGGGCAGTAAAATTCACGAAACTGCAGAGTTGAAAATATCCATCACTGAAAAATGTCTTGAGGAAAGTCAGAGAAAAGGACTTGTAAGCAAGGGAGAATGGCAGGAAAGGGATTTGAGGAGGTAGAAAGGACTCGCCATTAAGCACAAGAAAAGGAGCTGAACATTGCCAACATTGCAGTTGGCCACAAAGGGTGTATGCGTTTTTTTCTGTATATATTCAAGAAAAGGGCATACACTTTTTTAGCCAACCAAACAGGTGGGCACTGGAAGTCAATACTACAAAAGATATCACTTCGCATCAGTCAGAAGAGCCATCCTCATAAAGCGTAAACAACAGAAATGCAGGACAGGGCAAGGAGAAGAGGGAGCCCTGTGAGACTTATAGTGGAAATGTATATTGCCAACGGCCATTCTGGAGAAGTGTATTGTGTTTACTAAAGCATCTAGAAAATGAGCTACAGAGCATAGGGCACTTGCACTCATGGGCGTATATCTTGGGAAAAACAAAAATCGAGAGGACACAGGCACCCCAATGTTTACCCCCTCTCTGTTTAAAAGATCCTCGACTAGGATATAACTTAAATGTCTCTGGAGAGAAAAAATGGATAGAGATGTGGTACTTAGGTAGAGTGGAATATTATTCAGCCTGGAAATCAATGAAATATGGCCAGTTGTAACAACTCCGGAGGAGTTACGTATGATCATTCTAAGTGACATAATTCAAAAAGAAAAAGACACATATCATAAGATATCACTTAAAGGTGGAATCCAAAATGGCTACACATGAAATAAATTACAAAACAAAAACATAGTCAAATATGTAGAAAACACGCATAAGGCTGCTAAACGGGAAAGGTGGGGAGGGGTGAGGCATCATCCAGGAGGTTGAAATTAGCAAAGATACCATTTCAAATACCAAACTGATAATCAACAAGACCTACACGGTAGCTGAAAGAACTGCACTCAGCACACTCAAGTCACCGGAAAAGAATATATACGACTGGTAAGAATCTGAAAAAGAATTTACTGATGTCTCTCTGTACGTGAATCAAGTGGATGTACAGCAGCAAGAAACAGAGCTTTGAAAATCAGCTGTAACCAATATAGTAATAAATTGAAAAAATAAACGACAGAGAGACAGAGAAAACCTCTTACAACTTTTCCTCAGGGACGGTGATGCAACATGGATTGAACACATCTAGACCCACAGCAGGATGAGACATAAGGCTGGAAACTGTTTGCACTAAGAGAAATGTGAGGTTGGGTGAGGAAATGCACACCCTTTAAAGTAATACTACCTGGTACCCATTCAATGGGTCCCAAATCTGCAGGTTCAAGGGATCTTCCTACAGCTAAAACATGCATGGAAAACCCAGAGGACTGTACACCATGTGATCGGGAGATGTGTCTAAAATGCAGCTCATTTATCCTCTCCTGGTGCTCCTGTTCACCATTCCAGCCACGTTACTTAGAATCTCCCCACTTGGAGAATCAGCACATTTCAACTTCTGTTTCACACATTTTGCAAATTGTGAGGAGGATGAACGGGAAGAGGGGGAACCAATGAGAGAATAGTTGTAGGGGTTTGGACGGGCACATATCAGTCTAATTTCCCATTAAGAATAAGAATTGAAAAAAGGCTCAGCCCGCCTCACCGGAGCCAAAATAGGGCCTGAAGCAATCCTGCGGGTTTGAGGCCAGCTCACAAAAGAGCAACTTAAAAAATGGAGCTCAGGGTCACTGCAATTCACAAACCTGCAGAGTTATAAATGAAAACTAACGTCCAAAAATATGTTGAGGTAAGGCAAAGAAGAGGATCTGAATGCAAGACAGAATTGCAAGAAACAGATTTCAAGAGATAGATTGGACTCGTCTTTAAAGCACATGAAAAGCGGCAGAATTTCGACAATGATGCAGTGGCCCAAAAGGGCGTATGCGTTTTTTCCTGATTATATCCAGGAAAAAACGCATACACAATTTATGGGCAAGGAAGAAAGCAAGCAATGTAAATGTGCACAACAAAGAAGTCTCATTTCCCACCGGTCAAAACGGCCATCCTAAAAAATTGTAAAAACCAGAAATGCAGGACTGGCCATGGAGAAGAGGGAGCCTTTATACGCTGATGGGCAGTGTGTGAACTGCCGAGAGCCACTCTGGAGAAGTGTATGGTGGTTTCTAAATCATCTAAAAAACAGAGCTACAGAGCATAGGACACTTCCAATCATGGGAGTATATCTAGGGAAGTCTAAAAATCAACAAGACACAAGCACACCACAGTTTAGGGCTACTCTGTTTACAAGAACCTCAACTTCAGTGCACCTTAAATATCCCAGGAAAGAGAACAATGGATAAAGAAGATGTGGTTCTTATGTACAATGGAATATCTCTTCACCATGAAATCAATGTAATAAGGTTAGTAGAAGGATAAAGAGTGGATTTAGGTCCGATAATACTACTTGAAATAAGTCAAACAGAAAAAGAAACATATCATAAGATATCACTTATAGAGGGAGGGTAAATATGGCTGCACAAGAAATGAATTACAGAACAGAACAGTGTCTCACATTTAGAAAACACACTTATGTCAGCTTAAGGGGAAAGGAGAGGTGGGGTGATGCATAAAACCAGAGTTTGAAATTAGCACAGATACCGTTCAATAAACCAAATAGATATTAGAAAAGATCTACACCTTGCTCAATGAACTGGCCTCAACACACCCTATACACCGCAGAGAAATATATCTGAGTAATAAGAATCTTAAAACCCATGTATTGATATATCTCCATAAGGGAATCAAATGTGTGCAGAGCGGCACAAACACAGCAGTGAAAATGAGCTAAACCCCATTATAGAAATAAATTTTAAAAACAAAACGCAGAAACAATGAAAGAGAGAAAAATTCTTACAAAATTCGCTCAGGGGCTGCGATGCAACCTGGATTGACCACATGTAAACCCACAGCTGGATGAGACATAAGGCTGGACACTTGGGGATGAGAGGATTGGTGAGCTTTGGTGAGCAACTGCCAAAAGTTTAATGCAATACTTCATGCTACTCATTCCAAGGGTCCCAACACTCCAGGTTGAAGGAAATCTTCCTACAGCTAAACCATGCTTGGGAAACCCAGCGACTGGTATACCATATGATCGGGAAAGGTTTCTAAAATGCACCTCATTTTTCCTCTCCTGGGACTCCGGATCGACATTCCAGCTGCTTTACTAAAAATATCCCCACATGGAGAGTCAATGCCTTTAAGTTCTGGTATCGCACAGTCTGCAGTTAGTGCGGAGGATGAATGGGAATAGGGGGAACCAGTGAGAAACTAGCTGTAGTGGTTTCAATGGGCACATGTCACTCTAATTTCACATCAGTAAGAAGAATAAACCAAAGGCACAGCAAGGTGCCCCAGAAGAAAAATAGGGCCTGAAGGAATCCTGTGGTTATGAGGCACGATCAAAAAAATAAGAGCTGAAAAATGGAGCTAAGGGCCACTGCAATTCAAAAACCTACAGAGTTATAAAGGCCAAAAATATTCAAAAAATATATTGAGGTAAGGCTATGAAGAGGCATTGAAAGCAAGGAACAGAATTGCAGGAAACCGATTTCAGGAGGTAGACTGGAATTGCATTTAAAGCATAGGAAAAGAGGCAGAACGTCGACAATGATGCACTTGGCCAAAAAGGGCGTATGCGTTTTTTCCTGAATATATTCAGGAAAAAACGCATACGCCCTTTTTGGCCAACCAAGCAAGCTTGCAAAGGAAATCTGCACTACAATGAAGTCTCACTTCCCCCCAGTCAAAAGGGCCATCTGAAAAAAGTGTAAAATCCAGAAAGGCAGGACAGGCCATGGAGAACTGGGAGCCTTCTTATGCTGATGGGCGGGATGTAAATTGCCAACAGCCACTCAGGAGAAGTGTATGGTGTTTCCTGAAACATCTAAAAAACAAAGCAACAGAGCCTAGGGCACTTCCAATTATGGTCCTAAAGCTTAGGGAAATTAAAATCAAAAAGACACAGCCACCCCAAAATTTGGGACGGCTCTGTTTACAAGAACCTCTTCTGTAGCACAAGTTAAATATGCCAGATAGCAAATAATGGATAAAGAAGTTGCGGTACTTACGTATAACAGAATACCTCTCAGCAATGAAAACTATGTCACCAGGCCCGTACCAGCATAATGAGTGGATTGAGGCACGGTGATTCTAAGTGAAAAAAGTCACACAGAAATAGAAACATCATAAGGTATCACTAATACACGGAATGTGAACTTGGCTACACATGAACTGAGTTACAAAACAGAACAGGGTCTCAAGTTTAGAAAACCAACTTATGCTTGCTTAAGGGGGAAGGTGAGTTGAGGTGCTGCATAAAACCAGAGTTTGAATTTAGCACAGATACCCTTCCATAAGCCAAATATGTAATAGACAAGACCTACCCCTTGCTCAACAAAATGGACTCCACAATGAGGTATCACCTCACACCTGATAGAATGGGCATCATCAGAAAATGTACAAACAAAAAATGCTGGAAAGGGTGTGGAGAAAAGGAACCCTCTTCCACTATTGTTGGGAATATAAATTGATACAGTCACTATGGAGAACAATATGGAGTTTCTTAAGAAACTAACAATAGAATTACCATATGATACAGCAATCCCAGTACTGGACATATACCCAGACAAAACCATAAATCCAAAAGAGACATTCACCGCAATGTTCATTGCCTCACTCTTTACAATATCGAGGTAATGGAAGCAACCTAAATGCCCACCGACAGACGAATGCATAAAGCTGTGGTACATATATAAAATGGAATATTACTAAGCCATGAAAAGGAATGAAATTGGGTCATTTGTAGAGACGTCGATGGATCTACAGACTGTCATACAGAGTGAAGTAAGTCAGAAAGAGAAAAACAAATCTTGTATATTCATGCATATATGTGGAACCTAGAAAAACTGTACAGATTAACCATTTTGCAAGGCATAAATAGAGCAACAGATGTAGACAACAAACGTATGGACAACAAGGGGGGAAAGCTGTTGGGGGGGTGGTGGTGGGAGGAGTTGAGAGACTGGGATTGGCATGTATACATTTATATGTATAAAATAGATAACCAATAAGAACCTGCTGTATAAAAATATAAAATAAAATTCAAAATTAGAAAGAAATAAAATTTAAAAAATAAAACAGAAAAAACAATTATTCCCTTCACATACATGTATTTATATGAATAAATTATTTCCATGCTTATATCTGTAAATACAAAAAAGAGGAATAAAATCTACCTTGAACCAAAAACGAAAAAGAGAAAAAAAACACAGAACCCACCAGTTCCACAGAGGAAAACCGTATCAGGGCACTTGCTCCAGTTGTAAACAATTCTGAAGTTGGTCAGTGGTGGGGAATCGTCTCCCATTCAGCCAGCAGCCCCCACGCAACAAGCGTCCTCATTGCAAAGCTGGGGCACCGTGCCGAGGCATCTGTGAGTAAACGTGAGCTGAGCCCCAGGCCAGTTGCTGCTGAACTATTCCCACCCGTCCCAGGTAAAACACCTGAATATATACAAGGACTTGAAAGCCTAGAGGAAGGGCCATAGAGCCACACGAGTGACAGCATGCCGGCCGCCTTGGTGCCTGCAGGCCAGCCAGGATGGTCCTGGCCCTGGGTGCTCTTCTGGAAGATTTCCATTTCCCTGCCTGAGATACCCGTCCTGTCCCTGCCCCCACTGCTTTTTTCCTTCCTCACCTCTGCCCAGGGAGAAATTCCAGCAGCAGGTATGGGTGACACATCCTCTTCTTTAGCAGGTGGCAGCCTGGCAACTGCTGCAGAAAGTCCAGCAGAGCCCCACTCACACTGGGCCACCCACAAAGCCGTGGCCTCTCACTCCCTCCCACCAGCCCAGCCCCGAGACTGCTGACAGGGCAGAGAAAATGGCGTCAGGCATGGCTGCAGGGGCTCTTGCTGCCTGGAGTGGTATTTATATTGATCTCAACCCAGGCACACCTGGGGAGGGCTGGCCGGCACGGTAAGGCTGCCCAGGTCAGCCAATCATCACCCCTCAGGGGCTCACAGTTGCAGAAAATGGAACTTGCTGAACCGGCCAGGTCCAAGGAACAGGTGTGGGCTCCTGAGAGTCAGGATAGACAAGGGGCTGCAGCTTTGGCTTGTTTTCTAATCATTTTATCTGGCCCATGAGTGGGAGACAACTTCAAGAAAACCCTCTCCTAATGAGAGGAACCCAGGAGTCAGGGAGAGGAGGGGTGGGTGGTGGTTGGAGACAGAGGCCTGGTGCCCCGGGTGCAGTGGAAGTCTCTGGAAGACCAGGTGGAGGGAGGCCGCACAGAGTGATGCCCAGGGTCACAGACCTGTCGCAGCTGCTGTTTGTTAGTTCAAGTCCTGCTCTGAGGTGCTCTGTGTCAGCTCTGAGCGACAGGTGAGCAGGGGGTGCTCTGCAATGAGGGCTATGTGCACAGTTCCTGTGTGCCCAGCCCTGCCACGGTACCTGCAAGGGTAGCTCTGTATCCTGGGAGGGGCCTGACCACAAGAGCCCCGTGGGCTGGGGTGGGGGTGGGGTACCTGCCCAGGTGAGCTCCATATTCTGGGATTGGTCTGACCACGAGAGCCCCATGGGCTGCTGGGGACCTGGTAAAAGATGTCAGGACAGTCAGTGAAGCCACCGAGGATATACCTCCAGCTGCTCCTAATTCCTACACCCTGCTGGTCATTCTACCAACCACCAGGACATGGTATTCTGTATTAGTCTTCAATGATGCCTTCTTTTGCATTCCATTAGTCCCAGAGTCACAAGAAATTTTGGCTTGTGAGTGGCAGGACTCAACGTACAACTAAAACAATACTTCCGGGCCGTCTTGCCCCAAGGGTGCAAAAATTCCCACACCATCTTTGGGGAAAGCTTAGCTAAAGACCTAAAAGTTCTACCTCTGGAAAAGGAAATCCTCCTTCAGTACGCAGACGACATTCTGATCGCCAGCCCTACTAAGGAGGCCTCTGAACTACCAAGCCAATAAAGGATAGAAGTTGTCCAAGAAAAAGCTCAAATATCACAGACTGCGGTGACCTGCCTGGGCTTCATTCTCACAGAAGGTCGGAGAAGCCCATCCCAGGAAAGGGAAGAAACCATTTTCAGCCTTACCCCTTTCTAAAACTAGAAGACAGCTTAGGGGTTCCTGGGGAGGCCAGGGTTTGCTGCTTCTGGATCCCTAACTACAGTCTACTAGCTGGGCCTCTATATGAAACACTGAAAGGAAAAGATGATGATCCTTTTGAATAGAATCCAGAAGTGGCCTTTCAAGAATGGAAAGAGCAGTCAATTCAGACCCTTGCCCTGGAACTCCCTAATTTAGCTAAACCCTTTGACCTTTACATTCCCGGTGAAAGGTGAATCGCCATTGGAGAATTAGTGCAAAAACTGGCACCACTTGAAATGGAACAATGCAAGAATGCCATCCAGGTAGGATAAACTACGGTCACCAAGGGGTTTGGCTCACTGCCACATCTGGCCAAGATACTGGCAGTATCTAAAAACCTGGAAATCAGCAGCCCAAAAGGCCACCTCCCTCCTAAGGGAAAAGGACCCCACGTGGTGATCCTAACCACCAACCATGCCCTGAAGTTGCAGGGTTCACTCCGTGGGCACACCAACCTCGAGTGAGGAGACCCTCCAACTCCAACATCCAGAGAGATAACCGGGGGCAACAGGGCACCATGACGACTCGTGTGAACATCACTTGACCTGGAGTTTCTCTCATAAAACAACAAGAGTGTGTCCCAAAAGAGTAGACTACTGCTTGCAGGACTTACTGCACCCAGAGGGGAGCTAATAATCTTGGCGGGGGAACCGTATACCACACTGTCACCATAGAAAAGCCTACAGACACCGTGATGATGGTGGCCAATAAGACCGGCTGGACTCCTGTTTACTTCAAAAGGCTGTTGACTCAGTGGCCATCGTGGTCCTTGATCACCACTGACCCTGGACTGTCTGGGAGTTGAGCGGGCAGGGCTCTGACACCTGGTGCTGTTTGTACGTTAATTCAGGGGCCTAACTGAAGAAAGCGCAGACTACTAGTCAGAGCATCTAGGCTGGCAGAAACGGTCAGCCTAAGGTGGCCAAACAAATGTGGGGTGGGGTGAAACCGGCCCCCACAGCGTCTCTGCACATCTCTTTCCTGGACCCTTAAAGGTCATTAGAATCTATAACACTTCCAATGCTGGTGCTCAGGTGGACGAGCAGGGAGGCAGGGGGCCTGGGGACAATCAACGTCACCTGGAGGCTGCTGGGGAGAAGCTCTGACCCTCGCCCCCGGGTATGAGGGCTCCCAACTCAGCACTCAGCAGTTACAGAAGAAGGGTCTGCACCCTCAGCACTCCAAGAATGAGGAACGGGACAAAAGGCAGAGGAGGGGTTTGTCCCCAGCAAAGCCCATTAAAAATCCCTGGGAGATAAAGTAGAATCTGGGCAATAAAGTCAAGTCTAACCTTTTTTATCCTTTGTGCTTTGTCTAATTTCATGTGCTCCTAGGGTCCCGCATGCAGAGGTTCCACACCCGGCACTTCAGACCAGATTTCCTAGTGCAGAATGGCTGGGACGACACCTCAGCTCCTGGGGCCCAGTGCAGACTCCGCAATATAGAGCCTGAGCTGCAGCCAACCCGGCCCTCGAGAGCTCCGCCCCCTCCCTCCCACTGACTCTGACAGGATCTCTACACAGCAGCCCAGCCCACAGCCCACGGGGTAGTGCATGCTCTCACCTCTCCATTCTCTGATCAAAATATAAAGTTTCCTTTGCTTGTGAACCAAACTCAGTCTTGATCTGTTGGCCCCAATGACACTGGGCAGGGGGACACTTGTTGGGGTCCACTCTGGAGGATCAGTAACAGAAATTGAGACTATTGTAACCTCAATGAACAGATGTGTGAGACAACTGTAGTTAACATAGAACAGTGTATAAGGCTCGGGTAAAATAAGATGTTTCTAACACTTCCATTTGATATTTCCATCACTTTATTATAAGCAAGTTCAGTGAAAAGGTTTGTCTTATTTGTCAGGTCAATATTAGAGAAACGAAGTGATTTCTTTCCAAGGATGTACATCTAATAATCTTGGTTAAAGCTTCAATCTTGTTTTAAATGCTTTTCCATTGAAAATGATACCTCTCTTTCAGCTCCCCCATTTCTGAGAAGTATAAAATCTTATAATTTATTATTACCAAAGGGGAAAGGTGGGAGGAGGGATAAATTAACAGTTTGGGATTAACACATACACACTGCTATGTATAAAATAGATCATCAACAAGGAACTACTGTATAGCACAGGGAACTACACTCAACATTTTGCAATAACCTATAAGGGGAAATAATCTGAAAAAGAATAGATATTTTTATTGACATCATCTATCAATGACAGTTAAAGTGTAACCTAAGGGAAGTTGGTGGTGAGTGCTTCTGACCCTGAAGACTTCAATCATCTAAAGTTTGGACTCTGCCTACTTCCCAAGGCCCTTAATGAACATATGTGTAGCCGTAGCTTAAAAAATTCCCCAGTTTGGGTTTCGGGGAGACACTGATTTTGAAAAAGCCCTGGTGTTCTCCTTACATGAATGGGACTCTTCCTACTGCTAAAACATGTCTGTCACACCCAGAGGATGGTATACCGTCTGATCGGGAAGAGTTTGGAAAAGGCATCTCATCTCCTCATCTCCTGGTGCTCGGGTTCACCCCTCCAGCGTCTTTACTAACAGTCTCCCCACTTGGAGAGGTCAGCACTGTCAACATCCTGTTGCGTACAGTTTGGAATTTGTCCAGAGGATGAAGCGGAAGGATGAGGAACAATGAGAGACAAGTCCTAGGTGTTCAGACAGGCACATGTCACTCTAATTTCCAATCAGGAAGACGAATTGACCAAAGGCTAGGGTTGCCCATGGAAACAGTATAGGGCTTGAGGAAATCCCACTGCTTTGTGACCAGTTCCCATAAACACAAGTTGAACAATGGAACTCAGGGGCAGTAAAATTCACGAAACTGCAGAGTTGAAAATATCCATCACTGAAAAATGTCTTGAGGAAAGTCAGAGAAAAGGACTTGTAAGCAAGGGAGAATGGCAGGAAAGGGATTTGAGGAGGTAGAAAGGACTCGCCATTAAGCACAAGAAAAGGAGCTGAACATTGCCAACATTGCAGTTGGCCACAAAGGGTGTATGCGTTTTTTTCTGTATATATTCAAGAAAAGGGCATACACATTTTTAGCCAACCAAACAGGTGGGCACTGGAAGTCAATACTACAAAAGATATCACTTTGCATCAGTCAGAAGAGCCATCCTCATAAAGCGTAAACAACAGAAATGCAGGACAGGGCAAGGAGAAGAGGGAGCCCTGTGAGACTTATAGTGGAAATGTATATTGCCAACGGCCATTCTGGAGAAGTGTATTGTGTTTACTAAAGCATCTAGAAAATGAGCTACAGAGCATAGGGCACTTGCACTCATGGGCGTATATCTTGGGAAAAACAAAAATCGAGAGGACACAGGCACCCCAATGTTTACCCCCTCTCTGTTTAAAAGATCCTCGACTAGGATATAACTTAAATGTCTCTGGAGAGAAAAAATGGATAGAGATGTGGTACTTAGGTAGAGTGGAATATTATTCAGCCTGGAAATCAATGAAATATGGCCAGTTGTAACAACTCCGGAGGAGTTACGTATGATCATTCTAAGTGACATAATTCAAAAAGAAAAAGACACATATCATAAGATATCACTTAAAGGTGGAATCCAAAATGGCTACACATGAAATAAATTACAAAACAAAAACATAGTCAAATATGTAGAAAACACGCATAAGGCTGCTAAACGGGAAAGGTGGGGAGGGGTGAGGCATCATCCAGGAGGTTGAAATTAGCAAAGATACCATTTCAAATACCAAACTGATAATCAACAAGACCTACACGGTAGCTGAAAGAACTGCACTCAGCACACTCAAGTCACCGGAAAAGAATATATACGACTGGTAAGAATCTGAAAAAGAATTTACTGATGTCTCTCTGTACGTGAATCAAGTGGATGTACAGCAGCAAGAAACAGAGCTTTGAAAATCAGCTGTAACCAATATAGTAATAAATTGAAAAAATAAACGACAGAGAGACAGAGAAAACCTCTTACAACTTTTCCTCAGGGACGGTGATGCAACATGGATTGAACACATCTAGACCCACAGCAGGATGAGACATAAGGCTGGAAACTGTTTGCACTAAGAGAAATGTGAGGTTGGGTGAGGAAATGCACACCCTTTAAAGTAATACTACCTGGTACCCATTCAATGGGTCCCAAATCTGCAGGTTCAAGGGATCTTCCTACAGCTAAAACATGCATGGAAAACCCAGAGGACTGTACACCATGTGATCGGGAGATGTGTCTAAAATGCAGCTCATTTATCCTCTCCTGGTGCTCCTGTTCACCATTCCAGCCACGTTACTTAGAATCTCCCCACTTGGAGAATCAGCACATTTCAACTTCTGTTTCACACATTTTGCAAATTGTGAGGAGGATGAACGGGAAGAGGGGGAACCAATGAGAGAATAGTTGTAGGGGTTTGGACGGGCACATATCAGTCTAATTTCCCATTAAGAATAAGAATTGAAAAAAGGCTCAGCCCGCCTCGCCGGAGCCAAAATAGGGCCTGAAGCAATCCTGCGGGTTTGAGGCCAGCTCACAAAAGAGCAACTTAAAAAATGGAGCTCAGGGTCACTGCAATTCACAAACCTGCAGAGTTATAAATGAAAACTAACGTCCAAAAATATGTTGAGGTAAGGCAAAGAAGAGGATCTGAATGCAAGACAGAATTGCAAGAAACAGATTTCAAGAGATAGATTGGACTCGTCTTTAAAGCACATGAAAAGCGGCAGAATTTCGACAATGATGCAGTGGCCCAAAAGGGCGTATGCGTTTTTTCCTGATTATATCCAGGAAAAAACGCATACACACTTTATGGGCAAGGAAGAAAGCAAGCAATGTAAATGTGCACAACAAAGAAGTCTCATTTCCCACCGGTCAAAACGGCCATCCTAAAAAATTGTAAAAACCAGAAATGCAGGACTGGCCATGGAGAAGAGGGAGCCTTTATACGCTGATGGGCAGTGTGTGAACTGCCGAGAGCCACTCTGGAGAAGTGTATGGTGGTTTCTAAATCATCTAAAAAACAGAGCTACAGAGCATAGGACACTTCCAATCATGGGAGTATATCTAGGGAAGTCTAAAAATCAACAAGACACAAGCACACCACAGTTTAGGGCTACTCTGTTTACAAGAACCTCAACTTCAGTGCACCTTAAATATCCCAGGAAAGAGAACAATGGATAAAGAAGATGTGGTTCTTATGTACAATGGAATATCTCTTCACCATGAAATCAATGTAATAAGGTTAGTAGAAGGATAAAGAGTGGATTTAGGTCCGATAATACTACTTGAAATAAGTCAAACAGAAAAAGAAACATATCATAAGATATCACTTATAGAGGGAGGGTAAATATGGCTGCACAAGAAATGAATTACAGAACAGAACAGTGTCTCACATTTAGAAAACACACTTATGTCAGCTTAAGGGGAAAGGAGAGGTGGGGTGATGCATAAAACCAGAGTTTGAAATTAGCACAGATACCGTTCAATAAACCAAATAGATATTAGAAAAGATCTACACCTTGCTCAATGAACTGGCCTCAACACACCCTATACACCGCAGAGAAATATATCTGAGTAATAAGAATCTTAAAACCCATGTATTGATATATCTCCATAAGGGAATCAAATGTGTGCAGAGCGGCACAAACACAGCAGTGAAAATGAGCTAAACCCCATTATAGAAATAAATTTTAAAAACAAAACGCAGAAACAATGAAAGAGAGAAAAATTCTTACAAAATTTGCTCAGGGGCTGTGATGCAACCTGGATTGACCACATGTAAACCCACAGCTGGATGAGACATAAGGCTGGACACTTGGGGATGAGAGGATTGGTGAGCTTTGGTGAGCAACTGCCAAAAGTTTAATGCAATACTTCATGCTACTCATTCCAAGGGTCCCAACACTCCAGGTTGAAGGAAATCTTCCTACAGCTAAACCATGCTTGGGAAACCCAGCGACTGGTATACCATATGATCGGGAAAGGTTTCTAAAATGCACCTCATTTTTCCTCTCCTGGGACTCCGGATCGACATTCCAGCTGCTTTACTAAAAACATCCCCACATGGAGAGTCAATGCCTTTAAGTTCTGGTATTGCACAGTCTGCAGTTAGTGCGGAGGATGAATGGGAATAGGGGGAACCAGTGAGAAACTAGCTGTAGTGGTTTCAATGGGCACATGTCACTCTAATTTCACATCAGTAAGAAGAATAAACCAAAGGCACAGCAAGGTGCCCCAGAAGAAAAATAGGGCCTGAAGGAATCCTGTGGTTATGAGGCACGATCAAAAAAATAAGAGCTGAAAAATGGAGCTAAGGGCCACTGCAATTCAAAAACCTACAGAGTTATAAAGGCCAAAAATATTCAAAAAATATATTGAGGTAAGGCTATGAAGAGGCATTGAAAGCAAGGAACAGAATTGCAGGAAACCGATTTCAGGAGGTAGACTGGAATTGCATTTAAAGCATAGGAAAAGAGGCAGAACGTCGACAATGATGCACTTGGCCAAAAAGGGCGTATGCGTTTTTTCCTGAATATATTCAGGAAAAAACGCATACGCCCTTTTTGGCCAACCAAGCAAGCTTGCAAAGGAAATCTGCACTACAATGAAGTCTCACTTCCCCCCAGTCAAAAGGGCCATCTGAAAAAAGTGTAAAATCCAGAAAGGCAGGACAGGCCATGGAGAACTGGGAGCCTTGTTATGCTGATGGGCGGGATGTAAATTGCCAACAGCCACTCAGGAGAAGTGTATGGTGTTTCCTGAAACATCTAAAAAACAAAGCAACAGAGCCTAGGGCACTTCCAATTATGGTCCTAAAGCTTAGGGAAATTAAAATCAAAAAGACACAGCCACCCCAAAATTTGGGACGGCTCTGTTTACAAGAACCTCTTCTGTAGCACAAGTTAAATATGCCAGATAGCAAATAATGGATAAAGAAGTTGCGGTACTTACGTATAACTGAATACCTCTCAGCAATGAAAACTATGTCACCAGGCCCGTACCAGCATAATGAGTGGATTGAGGCATGGTGATTCTAAGTGAAAAAAGTCACACAGAAATAGAAACATCATAAGGTATCACTAATACACGGAATGTGAACTTGGCTACACATGAACTGAGTTACAAAACAGAACAGGGTCTCAAGTTTAGAAAACCAACTTATGCTTGCTTAAGGGGGAAGGTGAGTTGGGGTGCTGTATAAAACCAGAGTTTGAATTTAGCACAGATACCCTTCCATAAGCCAAATATGTAATAGACAAGACCTACCCCTTGCTCAACAAAATGGACTCCACAATGAGGTATCACCTCACACCTGATAGAATGGGCATCATCAGAAAATGTACAAACAAAAAATGCTGGAAAGGGTGTGGAGAAAAGGAACCCTCTTCCACTATTGTTGGGAATATAAATTGATACAGTCACTATGGAGAACAATATGGAGTTTCTTAAGAAACTAACAATAGAATTACCATATGATACAGCAATCCCAGTACTGGACATATACCCAGACAAAACCATAAATCCAAAAGAGACATTCACCGCAATGTTCATTGCCTCACTCTTTACAATATCGAGGTAATGGAAGCAACCTAAATGCCCACCGACAGACGAATGCATAAAGCTGTGGTACATATATAAAATGGAATATTACTAAGCCATGAAAAGGAATGAAATTGGGTCATTTGTAGAGACGTCGATGGATCTACAGACTGTCATACAGAGTGAAGTAAGTCAGAAAGAGAAAAACAAATCTTGTATATTCATGCATATATGTGGAACCTAGAAAAACTGTACAGATTAACCATTTTGCAAGGCATAAATAGAGCAACAGATGTAGACAACAAACGTATGGACAATAAGGGGGGAAAGCTGTTGGGGGGGTGGTGGTGGGAGGAGTTGAGAGACTGGGATTGGCATGTATACATTTATATGTATAAAATAGATAACCAATAAGAACCTGCTGTATAAAAATATAAAATAAAATTCAAAATTAGAAAGAAATAAAATTTAAAAAATAAAACAGAAAAAACAATTATTCCCTTCACATACATGTATTTATATGAATAAATTATTTCCATGCTTATATCTGTAAATACAAAAAAGAGGAATAAAATCTACCTTGAACCAAAAACGAAAAAGAGAAAAAAAACACAGAACCCACCAGTTCCACAGAGGAAAACCGTATCAGGGCACTTGCTCCAGTTGTAAACAATTCTGAAGTTGGTCAGTGGTGGGGAATCGTCTCCCATTCAGCCAGCAGCCCCCATGCAACAAGCGTCCTCATTGCAAAGCTGGGGCACCGTGCCGAGGCATCTGTGAGTAAACGTGAGCTGAGCCCCAGGCCAGTTGCTGCTGAACTATTCCCACCCGTCCCAGGTAAAACACCTGAATATATACAAGGACTTGAAAGCCTAGAGGAAGGGCCATAGAGCCACACGAGTGACAGCATGCCGGCCGCCTTGGTGCCTGCAGGCCAGCCAGGATGGTCCTGGCCCTGGGTGCTCTTCTGGAAGATTTCCATTTCCCTGCCTGAGATACCCGTCCTGTCCCTGCCCCCACTGCTTTTTTCCTTCCTCACCTCTGCCCAGGGAGAAATTCCAGCAGCAGGTATGGGTGACACATCCTCTTCTTTAGCAGGTGGCAGCCTGGCAACTGCTGCAGAAAGTCCAGCAGAGCCCCACTCACACTGGGCCACCCACAAAGCCGTGGCCTCTCACTCCCTCCCACCAGCCCAGCCCCGAGACTGCTGACAGGGCAGAGAAAATGGCGTCAGGCATGGCTGCAGGGGCTCTTGCTGCCTGGAGTGGTATTTATATTGATCTCAACCCAGGCACACCTGGGGAGGGCTGGCCGGCACGGTAAGGCTGCCCAGGTCAGCCAATCATCACCCCTCAGGGGCTCACAGTTGCAGAAAATGGAACTTGCTGAACCGGCCAGGTCCAAGGAACAGGTGTGGGCTCCTGAGAGTCAGGATAGACAAGGGGCTGCAGCTTTGGCTTGTTTTCTAATCATTTTATCTGGCCCATGAGTGGGAGACAACTTCAAGAAAACCCTCTCCTAATGAGAGGAACCCAGGAGTCAGGGAGAGGAGGGGTGGGTGGTGGTTGGAGACAGAGGCCTGGTGCCCCGGGTGCAGTGGAAGTCTCTGGAAGACCAGGTGGAGGGAGGCCGCACAGAGTGATGCCCAGGGTCACAGACCTGTCGCAGCTGCTGTTTGTTAGTTCAAGTCCTGCTCTGAGGTGCTC
This sequence comes from Orcinus orca, assembly GCF_937001465.1. Classification (NCBI taxonomy): domain Eukaryota; kingdom Metazoa; phylum Chordata; class Mammalia; order Artiodactyla; family Delphinidae; genus Orcinus; species Orcinus orca. Next base: position 922,696 of record NW_026043895.1, read on the forward strand.
TGTGTCAGCTCTGAGCGACAGGTGAGCAGGGGGTGCTCTGCAATGAGGGCTATGTGCACAGTTCCTGTGTGCCCAGCCCTGCCACGGTACCTGCAAGGGTAGCTCTGTATCCTGGGAGGGGCCTGACCACAAGAGCCCCGTGGGCTGGGGTGGGGGTGGGGTACCTGCCCAGGTGAGCTCCATATTCTGGGATTGGTCTGACCACGAGAGCCCCATGGGCTGCTGGGGACCTGGTAAAAGATGTCAGGACAGTCAGTGAAGCCACCGAGGATATACCTCCAGCTGCTCCTAATTCCTACACCCTGCTGGTCATTCTACCAACCACCAGGACATGGTATTCTGTATTAGTCTTCAATGATGCCTTCTTTTGCATTCCATTAGTCCCAGAGTCACAAGAAATTTTGGCTTGTGAGTGGCAGGACTCAACGTACAACTAAAACAATACTTCCGGGCCGTCTTGCCCCAAGGGTGCAAAAATTCCCACACCATCTTTGGGGAAAGCTTAGCTAAAGACCTAAAAGTTCTACCTCTGGAAAAGGAAATCCTCCTTCAGTACGCAGACGACATTCTGATCGCCAGCCCTACTAAGGAGGCCTCTGAACTACCAAGCCAATAAAGGATAGAAGTTGTCCAAGAAAAAGCTCAAATATCACAGACTGCGGTGACCTGCCTGGGCTTCATTCTCACAGAAGGTCGGAGAAGCCCATCCCAGGAAAGGGAAGAAACCATTTTCAGCCTTACCCCTTTCTAAAACTAGAAGACAGCTTAGGGGTTCCTGGGGAGGCCAGGGTTTGCTGCTTCTGGATCCCTAACTACAGTCTACTAGCTGGGCCTCTATATGAAACACTGAAAGGAAAAGATGATGATCCTTTTGAATAGAATCCAGAAGTGGCCTTTCAAGAATGGAAAGAGCAGTCAATTCAGACCCTTGCCCTGGAACTCCCTAATTTAGCTAAACCCTTTGACCTTTACATTCCCGGTGAAAGGTGAATCGCCATTGGAGAATTAGTGCAAAAACTGGCACCACTTGAAATGGAACAATGCAAGAATGCCATCCAGGTAGGATAAACTACGGTCACCAAGGGGTTTGGCTCACTGCCACATCTGGCCAAGATACTGGCAGTATCTAAAAACCTGGAAATCAGCAGCCCAAAAGGCCACCTCCCTCCTAAGGGAAAAGGACCCCACGTGGTGATCCTAACCACCAACCATGCCCTGAAGTTGCAGGGTTCACTCCGTGGGCACACCAACCTCGAGTGAGGAGACCCTCCAACTCCAACATCCAGAGAGATAACCGGGGGCAACAGGGCACCATGACGACTCGTGTGAACATCACTTGACCTGGAGTTTCTCTCATAAAACAACAAGAGTGTGTCCCAAAAGAGTAGACTACTGCTTGCAGGACTTACTGCACCCAGAGGGGAGCTAATAATCTTGGCGGGGGAACCGTATACCACACTGTCACCATAGAAAAGCCTACAGACACCGTGATGATGGTGGCCAATAAGACCGGCTGGACTCCTGTTTACTTCAAAAGGCTGTTGACTCAGTGGCCATCATGGTCCTTGATCACCACTGACCCTGGACTGTCTGGGAGTTGAGCGGGCAGGGCTCTGACACCTGGTGCTGTTTGTACGTTAATTCAGGGGCCTAACTGAAGAAAGCGCAGACTACTAGTCAGAGCATCTAGGCTGGCAGAAACGGTCAGCCTAAGGTGGCCAAACAAATGTGGGGTGGGGTGAAACCGGCCCCCACAGCGTCTCTGCACATCTCTTTCCTGGACCCTTAAAGGTCATTAGAATCTATAACACTTCCAATGCTGGTGCTCAGGTGGACGAGCAGGGAGGCAGGGGGCCTGGGGACAATCAACGTCACCTGGAGGCTGCTGGGGAGAAGCTCTGACCCTCGCCCCCGGGTATGAGGGCTCCCAACTCAGCACTCAGCAGTTACAGAAGAAGGGTCTGCACCCTCAGCACTCCAAGAATGAGGAACGGGACAAAAGGCAGAGGAGGGGTTTGTCCCCAGCAAAGCCCATTAAAAATCCCTGGGAGATAAAGTAGAATCTGGGCAATAAAGTCAAGTCTAACCTTTTTTATCCTTTGTGCTTTGTCTAATTTCATGTGCTCCTAGGGTCCCGCATGCAGAGGTTCCACACCCGGCACTTCAGACCAGATTTCCTAGTGCAGAATGGCTGGGACGACACCTCAGCTCCTGGGGCCCAGTGCAGACTCCGCAATATAGAGCCTGAGCTGCAGCCAACCCGGCCCTCGAGAGCTCCGCCCCCTCCCTCCCACTGACTCTGACAGGATCTCTACACAGCAGCCCAGCCCACAGCCCACGGGGTAGTGCATGCTCTCACCTCTCCATTCTCTGATCAAAATATAAAGTTTCCTTTGCTTGTGAACCAAACTCAGTCTTGATCTGTTGGCCCCAATGACACTGGGCAGGGGGACACTTGTTGGGGTCCACTCTGGAGGATCAGTAACAGAAATTGAGACTATTGTAACCTCAATGAACAGATGTGTGAGACAACTGTAGTTAACATAGAACAGTGTATAAGGCTCGGGTAAAATAAGATGTTTCTAACACTTCCATTTGATATTTCCATCACTTTATTATAAGCAAGTTCAGTGAAAAGGTTTGTCTTATTTGTCAGGTCAATATTAGAGAAACGAAGTGATTTCTTTCCAAGGATGTACATCTAATAATCTTGGTTAAAGCTTCAATCTTGTTTTAAATGCTTTTCCATTGAAAATGATACCTCTCTTTCAGCTCCCCCATTTCTGAGAAGTATAAAATCTTATAATTTATTATTACCAAAGGGGAAAGGTGGGAGGAGGGATAAATTAACAGTTTGGGATTAACACATACACACTGCTATGTATAAAATAGATCATCAACAAGGAACTACTGTATAGCACAGGGAACTACACTCAACATTTTGCAATAACCTATAAGGGGAAATAATCTGAAAAAGAATAGATATTTTTATTGACATCATCTATCAATGACAGTTAAAGTGTAACCTAAGGGAAGTTGGTGGTGAGTGCTTCTGACCCTGAAGACTTCAATCATCTAAAGTTTGGACTCTGCCTACTTCCCAAGGCCCTTAATGAACATATGTGTAGCCGTAGCTTAAAAAATTCCCCAGTTTGGGTTTCGGGGAGACACTGATTTTGAAAAAGCCCTGGTGTTCTCCTTACATGAATGGGACTCTTCCTACTGCTAAAACATGTCTGTCACACCCAGAGGATGGTATACCGTCTGATCGGGAAGAGTTTGGAAAAGGCATCTCATCTCCTCATCTCCTGGTGCTCGGGTTCACCCCTCCAGCGTCTTTACTAACAGTCTCCCCACTTGGAGAGGTCAGCACTGTCAACATCCTGTTGCGTACAGTTTGGAATTTGTCCAGAGGATGAAGCGGAAGGATGAGGAACAATGAGAGACAAGTCCTAGGTGTTCAGACAGGCACATGTCACTCTAATTTCCAATCAGGAAGACGAATTGACCAAAGGCTAGGGTTGCCCATGGAAACAGTATAGGGCTTGAGGAAATCCCACTGCTTTGTGACCAGTTCCCATAAACACAAGTTGAACAATGGAACTCAGGGGCAGTAAAATTCACGAAACTGCAGAGTTGAAAATATCCATCACTGAAAAATGTCTTGAGGAAAGTCAGAGAAAAGGACTTGTAAGCAAGGGAGAATGGCAGGAAAGGGATTTGAGGAGGTAGAAAGGACTCGCCATTAAGCACAAGAAAAGGAGCTGAACATTGCCAACATTGCAGTTGGCCACAAAGGGTGTATGCGTTTTTTTCTGTATATATTCAAGAAAAGGGCATACACTTTTTTAGCCAACCAAACAGGTGGGCACTGGAAGTCAATACTACAAAAGATATCACTTCGCATCAGTCAGAAGAGCCATCCTCATAAAGCGTAAACAACAGAAATGCAGGACAGGGCAAGGAGAAGAGGGAGCCCTGTGAGACTTATAGTGGAAATGTATATTGCCAACGGCCATTCTGGAGAAGTGTATTGTGTTTACTAAAGCATCTAGAAAATGAGCTACAGAGCATAGGGCACTTGCACTCATGGGCGTATATCTTGGGAAAAACAAAAATCGAGAGGACACAGGCACCCCAATGTTTACCCCCTCTCTGTTTAAAAGATCCTCGACTAGGATATAACTTAAATGTCTCTGGAGAGAAAAAATGGATAGAGATGTGGTACTTAGGTAGAGTGGAATATTATTCAGCCTGGAAATCAATGAAATATGGCCAGTTGTAACAACTCCGGAGGAGTTACGTATGATCATTCTAAGTGACATAATTCAAAAAGAAAAAGACACATATCATAAGATATCACTTAAAGGTGGAATCCAAAATGGCTACACATGAAATAAATTACAAAACAAAAACATAGTCAAATATGTAGAAAACACGCATAAGGCTGCTAAACGGGAAAGGTGGGGAGGGGTGAGGCATCATCCAGGAGGTTGAAATTAGCAAAGATACCATTTCAAATACCAAACTGATAATCAACAAGACCTACACGGTAGCTGAAAGAACTGCACTCAGCACACTCAAGTCACCGGAAAAGAATATATACGACTGGTAAGAATCTGAAAAAGAATTTACTGATGTCTCTCTGTACGTGAATCAAGTGGATGTACAGCAGCAAGAAACAGAGCTTTGAAAATCAGCTGTAACCAATATAGTAATAAATTGAAAAAATAAACGACAGAGAGACAGAGAAAACCTCTTACAACTTTTCCTCAGGGACGGTGATGCAACATGGATTGAACACATCTAGACCCACAGCAGGATGAGACATAAGGCTGGAAACTGTTTGCACTAAGAGAAATGTGAGGTTGGGTGAGGAAATGCACACCCTTTAAAGTAATACTACCTGGTACCCATTCAATGGGTCCCAAATCTGCAGGTTCAAGGGATCTTCCTACAGCTAAAACATGCATGGAAAACCCAGAGGACTGTACACCATGTGATCGGGAGATGTGTCTAAAATGCAGCTCATTTATCCTCTCCTGGTGCTCCTGTTCACCATTCCAGCCACGTTACTTAGAATCTCCCCACTTGGAGAATCAGCACATTTCAACTTCTGTTTCACACATTTTGCAAATTGTGAGGAGGATGAACGGGAAGAGGGGGAACTAATGAGAGAATAGTTGTAGGGGTTTGGACGGGCACATATCAGTCTAATTTCCCATTAAGAATAAGAATTGAAAAAAGGCTCAGCCCGCCTCGCCGGAGCCAAAATAGGGCCTGAAGCAATCCTGCGGGTTTGAGGCCAGCTCACAAAAGAGCAACTTAAAAAATGGAGCTCAGGGTCACTGCAATTCACAAACCTGCAGAGTTATAAATGAAAACTAACGTCCAAAAATATGTTGAGGTAAGGCAAAGAAGAGGATCTGAATGCAAGACAGAATTGCAAGAAACAGATTTCAAGAGATAGATTGGACTCGTCTTTAAAGCACATGAAAAGCGGCAGAATTTCGACAATGATGCAGTGGCCCAAAAGGGCGTATGCGTTTTTTCCTGATTATATCCAGGAAAAAACGCATACACACTTTATGGGCAAGGAAGAAAGCAAGCAATGTAAATGTGCACAACAAAGAAGTCTCATTTCCCACCGGTCAAAACGGCCATCCTAAAAAATTGTAAAAACCAGAAATGCAGGACAGGCCATGGAGAAGAGGGAGCCTTTATACACTGATGGGCAGTGTGTGAACTGCTGAGAGCCACTCTGGAGAAGTGTATGGTGGTTCCTAAATCATCTAAAAAACAGAGCTACAGAGCATAGGACACTTCCAATCATGGGAGTATATCTAGGGAAGTCTAAAAATCAACAAGACACAAGCACACCACAGTTTAGGGCTACTCTGTTTACAAGAACCTCAACTTCAGTACACCTTAAATATCCCAGGAAAGAGAACAATGGATAAAGAAGATGTGGTACTTATGAATATATTCAGAATATATTCAGAATATATTCAGGAAAAAACGCATACGCCATTTTGGACAACCAGGCAAGCTTGCAAAGGAAATCTGCACTACAATGAAGTCTCACTTCCCACCGGTCAAAATGGCCATCTGAAAAAAGTGTAAAATCCAGAAAGGCAGGACAGGCCATGGAGAACTGGGAGCCTTGTTATGCTGATGGGCGGGATGTAAATTGCCAACAGCCACTCGGGAGAAGTGTATGGTGTTTCCTGAAACATCTAAAAAACAAAGCAACAGAGCCTAGGGCACTTCCACTTATGGTCCTATAGCTTAGGGAAATTAAAATCAAAAAGACACAGCCACTCCAAAATTTGGGACGGCTCTGTTTACAGGAACCTCTTCTGTAGCACAAGTTAAATATGCCAGATAGCAAATAATGGATAAAGAAGTTGCGGTACTTACGTACAACAGAATACCTCTCAGCAATGAAAACTATGTCACCCGGCCCGTACCAGCATAATGAGTGGATTGAGGCACGGTGATTCTAACTGAAAAAAGTCACACAGAAAAAGAAACATCATGAGGTATCACTAATACACGGAATGTGAACTTGGCTACACATGAACTGAGTTACAAAACAGAACAGTGTCTCAAGTTTAGAAAACCAACTTATGCTTGCTTAAGGGGGAAGGTGAGTTGGGGTGCTGCATAAAACCAGAGTTTGAATTTAGCACAGATACCCTTCCATAAGCCAAATATGTAATAGACAAGACCTACCCCTTGCTCAACAAAATGGACTCCACAATGAGGTATCACCTCACACCTGATAGAATGGGCATCATCAGAAAATGTACAAACAAAAAATGCTGGAAAGGGTGTGGAGAAAAGGAACCCTCTTCCACTATTGTTGGGAATATAAATTGATACAGTCACTATGGAGAACAATATGGAGTTTCTTAAGAAACTAACAATAGAATTACCATATGATACAGCAATCCCAGTACTGGACATATACCCAGACAAAACCATAAATCCAAAAGAGACATTCACCGCAATGTTCATTGCCTCACTCTTTACAATATCGAGGTAATGGAAGCAACCTAAATGCCCACCGACAGACGAATGCATAAAGCTGTGGTACATATATAAAATGGAATATTACTAAGCCATGAAAAGGAATGAAATTGGGTCATTTGTTGAGACGTCAATGGATCTAGAGACTGTCATACAGAGTGAAGTAAGTCAGAAAGAGAAAAACAAATCTTGTATATTCATGCATATATGTGGAACCTAGAAAAACTGTACAGATTAACCATTTTGCAAGGCATAAATAGAGCAACAGATGTAGACAACAAACGTATGGACAACAAGGGGGGAAAGCTGTTGGGGGGGTGGTGGTGGGAGGAGTTGAGAGACTGGGATTGGCATGTATACATTTATATGTATAAAATAGATAACCAATAAGAACCTGCTGTATAAAAATATAAAATAAAATTCAAAATTAGAAAGAAATAAAATTTAAAAAATAAAACAGAAAAAACAATTATTCCCTTCACATACATGTATTTATATGAATAAATTATTTCCATGCTTATATCTGTAAATACAAAAAAGAGGAATAAAATCTACCTTGAACCAAAAACGAAAAAGAGAAAAAAAACACAGAACCCACCAGTTCCACAGAGGAAAACCGTATCAGGGCACTTGCTCCAGTTGTAAACAATTCTGAAGTTGGTCAGTGGTGGGGAATCGTCTCCCATTCAGCCAGCAGCCCCCACGCAACAAGCGTCCTCATTGCAAAGCTGGGGCACCGTGCCGAGGCATCTGTGAGTAAACGTGAGCTGAGCCCCAGGCCAGTTGCTGCTGAACTATTCCCACCCGTCCCAGGTAAAACACCTGAATATATACAAGGACTTGAAAGCCTAGAGGAAGGGCCATAGAGCCACACGAGTGACAGCATGCCGGCCGCCTTGGTGCCTGCAGGCCAGCCAGGATGGTCCTGGCCCTGGGTGCTCTTCTGGAAGATTTCCATTTCCCTGCCTGAGATACCCGTCCTGTCCCTGCCCCCACTGCTTTTTTCCTTCCTCACCTCTGCCCAGGGAGAAATTCCAGCAGCAGGTATGGGTGACACATCCTCTTCTTTAGCAGGTGGCAGCCTGGCAACTGCTGCAGAAAGTCCAGCAGAGCCCCACTCACACTGGGTCACCCACAAAGCCGTGGCCTCTCACTCCCTCCCACCAGCCCAGCCCCGAGACTGCTGACAGGGCAGAGAAAATGGCGTCAGGCATGGCTGCAGGGGCTCTTGCTGCCTGGAGTGGTATTTATATTGATCTCAACCCAGGCACACCTGGGGAGGGCTGGCCGGCACGGTAAGGCTGCCCAGGTCAGCCAATCATCACCCCTCAGGGGCTCACAGTTGCAGAAAATGGAACTTGCTGAACCGGCCAGGTCCAAGGAACAGGTGTGGGCTCCTGAGAGTCAGGATAGACAAGGGGCTGCAGCTTTGTTTTGTTTTCTAATCATTTTATCTGGCCCATGAGTGGGAGACAACTTCAAGAAAACCCTCTCCTAATGAGAGGAACCCAGGAGTCAGGGAGAGGAGGGGTGGGTGGTGGTTGGAGACAGAGGCCTGGTGCCCCGGGTGCAGTGGAAGTCTCTGGAAGACCAGGTGGAGGGAGGCCGCACAGAGTGATGCCCAGGGTCACAGACCTGTCGCAGCTGCTGTTTGTTAGTTCAAGTCCTGCTCTGAGGTGCTCTGTGTCAGCTCTGAGCGACAGGTGAGCAGGGGGTGCTCTGCAATGAGGGCTATGTGCACAGTTCCTGTGTGCCCAGCCCTGCCACGGTACCTGCAAGGGTAGCTCTGTATCCTGGGAGGGGCCTGACCACAAGAGCCCCGTGGGCTGGGGTGGGGGTGGGGTACCTGCCCAGGTGAGCTCCATATTCTGGGATTGGTCTGACCACGAGAGCCCCATGGGCTGCTGGGGACCTGGTAAAAGATGTCAGGACAGTCAGTGAAGCCACCGAGGATATACCTCCAGCTGCTCCTAATTCCTACACCCTGCTGGTCATTCTACCAACCACCAGGACATGGTATTCTGTATTAGTCTTCAATGATGCCTTCTTTTGCATTCCATTAGTCCCAGAGTCACAAGAAATTTTGGCTTGTGAGTGGCAGGACTCAACGTACAACTAAAACAATACTTCCGGGCCGTCTTGCCCCAAGGGTGCAAAAATTCCCACACCATCTTTGGGGAAAGCTTAGCTAAAGACCTAAAAGTTCTACCTCTGGAAAAGGAAATCCTCCTTCAGTACGCAGACGACATTCTGATCGCCAGCCCTACTAAGGAGGCCTCTGAACTACCAAGCCAATAAAGGATAGAAGTTGTCCAAGAAAAAGCTCAAATATCACAGACTGCGGTGACCTGCCTGGGCTTCATTCTCACAGAAGGTCGGAGAAGCCCATCCCAGGAAAGGGAAGAAACCATTTTCAGCCTTACCCCTTTCTAAAACTAGAAGACAGCTTAGGGGTTCCTGGGGAGGCCAGGGTTTGCTGCTTCTGGATCCCTAACTACAGTCTACTAGCTGGGCCTCTATATGAAACACTGAAAGGAAAAGATGATGATCCTTTTGAATAGAATCCAGAAGTGGCCTTTCAAGAATGGAAAGAGCAGTCAATTCAGACCCTTGCCCTGGAACTCCCTAATTTAGCTAAACCCTTTGACCTTTACATTCCCGGTGAAAGGTGAATCGCCATTGGAGAATTAGTGCAAAAACTGGCACCACTTGAAATGGAACAATGCAAGAATGCCATCCAGGTAGGATAAACTACGGTCACCAAGGGGTTTGGCCCACTGCCACATCTGGCCAAGATACTGGCAGTATCTAAAAACCTGGAAATCAGCAGCCCAAAAGGCCACCTCCCTCCTAAGGGAAAAGGACCCCACGTGGTGATCCTAACCACCAACCATGCCCTGAAGTTGCAGGGTTCACTCCGTGGGCACACCAACCTCGAGTGAGGAGACCCTCCAACTCCAACATCCAGAGAGATAACCGGGGGCAACAGGGCACCATGACGACTCGTGTGAACATCACTTGACCTGGAGTTTCTCTCATAAAACAACAAGAGTGTGTCCCAAAAGAGTAGACTACTGCTTGCAGGACTTACTGCACCCAGAGGGGAGCTAATAATCTTGGCGGGGGAACCGTATACCACACTGTCACCATAGAAAAGCCTACAGACACCGTGATGATGGTGGCCAATAAGACCGGCTGGACTCCTGTTTACTTCAAAAGGCTGTTGACTCAGTGGCCATCGTGGTCCTTGATCACCACTGACCCTGGACTGTCTGGGAGTTGAGCGGGCAGGGCTCTGACACCTGGTGCTGTTTGTACGTTAATTCAGGGGCCTAACTGAAGAAAGCGCAGACTACTAGTCAGAGCATCTAGGCTGGCAGAAACGGTCAGCCTAAGGTGGCCAAACAAATGTGGGGTGGGGTGAAACCGGCCCCCACAGCGTCTCTGCACATCTCTTTCCTGGACCCTTAAAGGTCATTAGAATCTATAACACTTCCAATGCTGGTGCTCAGGTGGACGAGCAGGGAGGCAGGGGGCCTGGGGACAATCAACGTCACCTGGAGGCTGCTGGGGAGAAGCTCTGACCTTCGCCCCCGGGTATGAGGGCTCCCAACTCAGCACTCAGCAGTTACAGAAGAAGGGTCTGCACCCTCAGCACTCCAAGAATGAGGAACGGGACAAAAGGCAGAGGAGGGGTTTGTCCCCAGCAAAGCCTATTAAAAATCCCTGGGAGATAAAAATAGAATCTGGGCAATAAAGTCAAGTCTAACCTTTTTTATCCTTTGTGCTTTGTCTAATTTCATGTGCTCCTAGGGTCCCGCATGCAGAGGTTCCACACCCGGCACTTCAGACCAGATTTCCTAGTGCAGAATGGCTGGGACGACACCTCAGCTCCTGGGGCCCAGTGCAGACTCCGCAATATAGAGCCTGAGCTGCAGCCAACCCGGCCCTCGAGAGCTCCGCCCCTTCCCTCCCACTGACTCTGACAGGATCTCTACACAGCAGCCCAGCCCACAGCCCACGGGGTAGTGCATGCTCTCACCTCTCCATTCTCTGATCAAAATATAAAGTTTCCTTTGCTTGTGAACCAAACTCAGTCTTGATCTGTTGGCCCCAATGACACTGGGCAGGGGGACACTTGTTGGGGTCCACTCTGGAGGATCAGTAACAGAAATTGAGACTATTGTAACCTCAATGAACAGATGTGTGAGCCAAACTGTAGTTAACATAGAACAGTGTATAAGGCTCGGGTAAAATAAGATGTTTCTAACACTTCCATTTGATATTTCCATCACTTTATTATAAGCAAGTTCAGTGAAAAGGTTTGTCTTATTTGTCAGGTCAATATTAGAGAAACGAAGTGATTTCTTTCCAAGGATGTACATCTAATAATCTTGGTTAAAGCTTCAATCTTGTTTTAAATGCTTTTCCATTGAAAATGATACCTCTCTTTCAGCTCCCCCATTTCTGAGAAGTATAAAATCTTATAATTTATTATTACCAAAGGGGAAAGGTGGGAGGAGGGATAAATTAACAGTTTGGGATTAACACATACACACTGCTATGTATAAAATAGATCATCAACAAGGAACTACTGTATAGCACAGGGAACTACACTCAACATTTTGCAATAACCTATAAGGGGAAATAATCTGAAAAAGAATAGATATTTTTATTGACATCATCTATCAATGACAGTTAAAGTGTAACCTAAGGGAAGCTGGTGGTGAGTGCTTCTGACCCTGAAGACTTCAATCATCTAAACTTTGGACTCTGCCTACTTCCCAAGGCCCTTAATGAACATATGTGTAGCCGTAGCTTAAAAAATTCCCCAGTTTGGGTTTCGGGGAGACACTGATTTTGAAAAAGCCCTGGTGTTCTCCTTACATGAATGGGACTCTTCCTACTGCTAAAACATGTCTGTCACACCCAGAGGATGGTATACCGTCTGATCGGGAAGAGTTTGGAAAAGGCATCTCATCTCCTCATCTCCTGGTGCTCGGGTTCACCCCTCCAGCGTCTTTACTAACAGTCTCCCCACTTGGAGAGGTCAGCACTGTCAACATCCTGTTGCGTACAGTTTGGAATTTGTCCAGAGGATGAAGCGGAAGGATGAGGAACAATGAGAGACAAGTCCTAGGTGTTCAGACAGGCACATGTCACTCTAATTTCCAATCAGGAAGACGAATTGACCAAAGGCTAGGGTTGCCCATGGAAACAGTATAGGGCTTGAGGAAATCCCGCTGCTTTGTGGCCAGTTCCCATAAACACAAGTTGAACAATGGAACTCAGGGGCAGTAAAATTCACGAAACTGCAGAGTTGAAAATATCCATCACTGAAAAATGTCTTGAGGAAAGTCAGAGAAAAGGACTTGTAAGCAAGGGAGAATGGCAGGAAAGGGATTTGAGGAGGAAGAAAGGACTCGCCGTTAAGCACAAGAAAAGGAGCTGAATATTGCCAACATTGCAGTTGGCCACAAAGGGTGTATGCGTTTTTTTCTGTATATATTCAAGAAAAGGGCATACACTTTTTTAGCCAACCAAACAGGTGGGCACTGGAAGTCAATGCTACAAAAGATATCACTTCGCATCAGTCAGAAGAGCCATCCTCATAAAGCGTAAACAACAGAAATGCAGGACAGGGCAAGGAGAAGAGGGAGCCCTGTGAGACTTATAGTGGAAATGTATATTGCCAACGGCCATTCTGGAGAAGTGTATTGTGTTTACTAAAGCATCTAGAAAATGAGCTACAGAGCATAGGGCACTTGCACTCATGGGCGTATATCTTGGGAAAAACAAAAATTGAGAGGACACAGGCACCCCAATGTTTACCCCCTCTCTGTTTAAAAGATCCTCGACTAGGATATAACTTAAATGTCTCTGGAGAGAAAAAATGGATAGAGATGTGGTACTTAGGTAGAGTGGAATATTATTCAGCCTGGAAATCAATGAAATATGGCCAGTTGTAACAACTCCGGAGGAGTTACGTATGATCATTCTAAGTGACATAATTCAAAAAGAAAAAGACACATATCATAAGATATCACTTAAAGGTGGAATCCAAAATGGCTACACATGAAATAAATTACAAAACAAAAACATAGTCAAATATGTAGAAAACACGCATAAGGCTGCTAAACGGGAAAGGTGGGGAGGGGTGACACATCATCCAGGAGGTTGAAATTAGCAAAGATACCATTCCAAATACCAAACTGATAATCAACAAGGCCTACACGGTAGCTGAAAGAACTGCACTCAGCACACTCAAGTCACCGGAAAAGAATATATACGACTGGTAAGAATCTGAAAATGAATTTACTGATGTCTTTCTGTACGTGAATCAAGTGGATGTACAGCAGCAAGAAACAGAGCTTTGAAAATCAGCTGTAACCAATATAGTAATAAATTGAAAAAAATAAACGACAGAGAGACAGAGAAAACCTCTTACAACTTTTCCTCAGGGACGGTGATGCAACATGGATTGAACACATCTAGACCCACAGCAGGATGAGACATAAGGCTGGAAACTGTTTGCACTAAGAGAAATGTGAGGTTGGGTGAGGAAATGTACACCTTTTAAAGTAATACTACCTGGTACCCATTCAATGGGTCCCAAATCTGCAGGTTCAAGGGATCTTCCTACAGCTAAAACATGCATGGAAAACCCAGAGGACTGTACACCATGTGATCGGGAGATGTGTCTAAAATGCAGCTCATTTATCCTCTCCTGGTGCTCCTGTTCACCATTCCAGCCACGTTACTTAGAATCTCCCCACTTGGAGAATCAGCACATTTCAACTTCTGTTTCACACATTTTGCAAATTGTGAGGAGGATGAACGGGAAGAGGGGGAACCAATGAGAGAATAGTTGTAGGGGTTTGGATGGGCACATATCAGTCTAATTTCCCATTAAGAATAAGAATTGAAAAAAGGCTCAGCCCGCCTCGCCGGAGCCAAAATAGGGCCTGAAGCAATCCTGCGGGTTTGAGGCCAGCTCACAAAAGAGCAACTTAAAAAATGGAGCTCAGGGTCACTGCAATTCACAAACCTGCAGAGTTATAAATGAAAACTAACGTCCAAAAATATGTTGAGGTAAGGCAAAGAAGAGGATCTGAATGCAAGACAGAATTGCAAGAAACAGATTTCAAGAGATAGATTGGACTCGTCTTTAAAGCACATGAAAAGCGGCAGAATTTCGACAATGATGCAGTTGGCCCAAAAGGGCGTATGCATTTTTTCCTGATTATATCCAGGAAAAAACGCATACGCACTTTATGGGCAACGAAGCAAGCAAGCAATGCAAATGTGCACAACAAAGAAGTCTCATTTCCCACCGGTCAAAACGGCCATCCTAAAAAATTGTAAAAACCAGAAATGCAGGACAGGCCATGGAGAAGAGGGAGCCTTTATACACTGATGGGCAGTGTGTGAACTGCTGAGAGCCACTCTGGAGAAGTGTATGGTGGTTCCTAAATCATCTAAAAAACAGAGCTACAGAGCATAGGACACTTCCAATCATGGGAGTATATCTAGGGAAGTCTAAAAATCAACAAGACACAAGCACACCACAGTTTAGGGCTACTCTGTTTACAAGAACCTCAACTTCAGTACACCTTAAATATCCCAGGAAAGAGAACAATGGATAAAGAAGATGTGGTACTTATGTACAATGGAATATCTCTTCACCATGAAATCAATGTAATAAGGCTAGTAGAAGGATAAAGAGTGGATTTAGGTCCGATAATACTACTTGAAATAAGTCAAACAGAAAAAGAAACATATCATAAGATATCACTTATAGAGGGAGGGTAAATATGGCTGCACAAGAAATGAATTACAGAACAGAACATTGTCTCACATTTAGAAAACACACTTATGTCAGCTTAAGGGGAAAGGAGAGGTGGGGTGATGCATAAAACCAGAGTTTGAAATTAGCACAGATACCGTTCAATAAACCAAATAGATATTAGACAAGATCTACACCTTGCTCAATGAACTGGCCTCAACACACCTTATAAACCGCAGAGAAATATATCTGAGTAATAAGAATCTTAAAACCCATGTATTGATATATCTCCATAAGGGAATCAAGTGTGTGCAGAGCGGCACAAACACAGCAGTGAAAATGAGCTAAACCCCATTATAGAAATAAATTTTAAAAACAAAACGCAGAAACAATGAAAGAGAGAAAAATTCTTACAAAATTTGCTCAGGGGCTGTGATGCAACCTGGATTGACCACATGTAAACCCACAGCTGGATAAGACATAAGGCTGGACACTTGGGGATGAGAGGATTGGTGAGCTTTGGTGAGCAACTGACAAAAGTTTAATGCAATACTTCATGCTACTCATTCCAACGGTCCCAACACTCCAGGTTGAAGGGAATCTTCCTACAGCTAAACCATGCTTGGGAAACCCAGCGACTGGTATACCATATGATCAGGAAAGGTTTCTAAAATGCACCTCATTTTTCCTCTCCTGGGACTCCAGATCAACACTCCAGCCGCTTTACTAAAAACATCCCCACATGGAGAGTCAATGCCTTTAAGTTCTGGTATCGCACAGTCTGCAGTTAGTGCAGAGGATGAATGGGAATAGGGGGAACTAGTGAGAAACTAGCTGTAGCGGTTTCAATGGGCACATGTCACTCTAATTTCACATCAGTAAGAAGAAGAAACCAAAGGCACAGCAAGGTGCCCGAGAGAAGAAGAATAGGGCCTGAAGGAATCCTGTGGTTATGAGGCAAGATAACAAAAATAAGAGCTGAAAAATGGAGCTAAGGGCCACTGCAATTCAAAAACCTGCAGAGTTATAAAGGCCAACTATATTCAAAAAATATATTGAGGTAAGGCTATGAAGAGGCTTTGAAAGCAAGGCAGAATTGCAGGAAACCGATTTCAGGAGGTAGACTCGAATTGCATTTAAAGCATAGGAAAAGAGGCAGAACGTCCACAATGATGCACTTGGCCAAAAAGGGCGTATGCATTTTTTCCTGAATATATTCATGAAAAAACGCATACGCCGTTTTTGGCCAACCAAGCAAGCTTGCAAAGGAAATCTGCACTACAATGAAGTCTCACTTCCCCCCGGTCAAAAGGGCCATCTGAAAAAAGTGTAAAATCCAGAAAGGCAGGACAGGCCATGGAGACCTGGGAGCCTTGTTATGCTGATGGGCGGGATGTAAATTGCCAACAGCCGCTCAGGAGAAGTGTATGGTGTTTCCTGAAACATCTAAAAAACAAAGCAACAGAGCCTAGGGCACTTCCACTTATGGTCCTATAGCTTAGGGAAATTAAAATCAAAAAGACACAGCCACCCCAAAGTTTCGGGTGGCTCTGTTTACAAGAACCTCGTTTATGGTACAAGTTCAATATCGCAGAAAGTGAAAAATGGATAAAGAAGTTGTGGTACTTACATACAATGCAATATCACTCAGCAATGAAATCTATGTCATCAGGCCCGTAGCAGCATAATGAGTGGATTCAGGTATGATGATTCTAACTGAAATAAGTCACACAGAAAAAGAAACATCATAAGATATCACTAATACACGGAATGTAATCTTGGCTACACAGGAACTGAATTACAAAACAGAACAGTGTCTCAAATGAAAAAAACCAACTTATGCTTGCTTAAGGGGAAAGGGGAGTTGGGGTGCTGCATAAAACCAGAGATTGAAATGAGCACAGATAAAGTTCCTTAAGCCAAATATGGAATAGACAAGAGCTACTCCTTGCTCAACGAAATGGACTCAACACCCCATATTTAACGCCAAAGAATGTACCTGACTAGTAAGTATCTTAAAACCTATGGATTACTATGGCTCTGAAAGAGAATCAAGCGTGTGTACAGGGGCATAACGGCAGCAGTGATAGGATTGGAGAGGTTCGGTGAGCAAATGAAGACACTTTGAAGTCATATTGCATGGTACCCATTCCACGGGTCTCAACTCTCCAGGTTTAAGGGATTCTTCCTTCAGCTAAAACATGCATGTGGAACCCAGAGTATGATCAACCGTGTGATTGGGAGACGTGTTCAAATATGTCTCAGTTCTCGTATCCTGGTACTCGGGTGCAATATTTCAGATGCTTTACTAAAACTCTCCCGACTTGGAGAGTCAGTGCCTTTAACCTCCTGTTTGGCCCAGTTTGCAATTTCTGAGGAAGATGAACAGGAATAGGGAGAACCAATGAGAGACTAGCTGGAGGTGTCTGGATGGGCAAATTTAACTCTCATTTCCCACCGGGAAGAGGAATTAACCAAAGGCTCAGCATGCCATGCCAGAACCAGATTAGGGCCTGAAGCAATCCTGCGGTGTTGCGGCCAGCTCACAAGAAAGCGAGTTGAAGAAAGGAGCTCAGGGCACTGTAATTCAGAAACCTGCAGAGTTATAAATGACAGCTATCGTCCAAAAATATACTGAAGTAAGGCTGCCAAGAGGACTTGAAAGCGGGGCAGAATTGCAGGCAACCGATTTCAGGAGGTAGACTGGAATTGCATTTAAAGCATAGGAAAAGAGGCAGAACGTCCACAATGATGCACTTGGCCAAAAAGGGCGTATGCGTTTTTTCCTGAATATATTCAGGAAAAAACGCATGCGCCCTTTTTGGCCAACCAAGCAAGCTTGCAAAGGAAATCTGCACTACAATGAAGTCTCACTTCCCCCCGGTCAAAAGGGCCATCTGAAAAAAGTGTAAAATCCAGAAAGGCAGGGCAGGCCATGGAGAACTGGGAGCCTTGTTATGCTGATGGGCAGGATGTAAATTGCCAACAGCCACTCGGGAGAAGGGTATGGTGTTTCCTGAAACATCTAAAAACAAAGCAACAGAGCCTAGGGCACTTCCACTTATGGTCCTATAGCTTAGGGAAATTAAAATCAAAAAGACGCAGCCACCCCAAAGTTTGGGACGGCTCTGTTTACAAGAACCTCGTTTACGGTACAAGTTCAATATCGCAGAAAGTGAAAAATGGATAAAGAAGTTGTGGTACTTACGTACAATGCAATATCACTCAGCAATGAAATCTATGTCATCAGGCCCATAGCAGCATATTGAGTGGATTCAGGTATGATGATTCTAACTGAAATAAGTCACACAGAAAAAGAAACATCATAAGATATCACTAATACACGGAATGTAAACTTGGCTACACAGGAACTGGATTACAACACAGAACAGGGTCTCAAATGTAGAAAACCAACTTATGCTTGCTTAAGGGGAAAGGTGAGTTCGGGTGCTGCATAAAACCAGAGATTCAAATGAGCACAGATAAAGTTCCTTAAGCCAAATATGGAATAGACAAGAGCTACTCCTTGTTCAACGAAATGGACTCAACACCCCATATTAAACGCCTAAGAATGTACCTGACTAGTAAGTATCTTAAAACCAATAGATTGCTATGTCTCTGAAAGAGAATCAAGCGTGTGTACAGGGGCATAAAAGCAGCAGTGATAGGACTGGAGAGGTTCGGTGAGCAAATGAAGACCCTTTGAAGTCATACTGCATGGTACCCATTCCACGGGTCTCAACTCTCCAGGTTTAAGGGATTCATCCTTCAGCTAAAACATGCATGGGGAACACAGAGTATGATCAACCGTGTGATCGGGAGACGTGTTCAAATATGTCTCAGTTTTCGTCCCCTGGTACTCGGGTGCAACATTCCAGACGCTTTACTAACACTCTCCCGACTTGGAGAGTCAGTGCCTTTAACCTCCTGTTTGGCCCAGTTTGCAATTTCTGCGGAAGATGAACAGGAATAGGGAGAACCAATGAGAGACTAGCTGGAGGTGTCTGGACGGGCAAATTTAACTCTCATTTCCCACCAGGAAGAGGAATTAACCAAAGGCTCAGCGTGCCGTGCCGGAACCAGATTAGGGCCTGAAGCAATCCTGCGGTGTTGTGGCCAGCTCACAAGAAAGCGAGTTGAAGAGAGGAGCTCAGGGGCACTGTAATTGACAAACCTGTAGAGTTATAAATGACAGATATCGTCCAAAACTATGCTGAAGTAAGGCTGCCAAGAGGACTTGTAACCGGGGCAGAATTGCAGGAAACTGATTTCAGGAGGTAGACTGGAATTGCATTTAAAGCATAGGAAAAGAGGCAGAACATCCACAATGATGCACTTGGCCAAAAAGGGCGTATGCGTTTTTTCCTGAATATATTCAGGAAAAAACGCATACGCCCTTTTTGGCCAACCAAGCAAGCTTGCAAAGGAAATCTGCACTACAATGAAGTCTCACTTCCCCCCGGTCAAAAGGGCCATCTGAAAAAAGTGTAAAATCCAGAAAGTCAGGACAGGCCATGGAGAACTGGGAGCCTTGTTATGCTGAT
Organism: Orcinus orca; assembly: GCF_937001465.1. Taxonomy (NCBI): domain Eukaryota; kingdom Metazoa; phylum Chordata; class Mammalia; order Artiodactyla; family Delphinidae; genus Orcinus; species Orcinus orca. The sequence continues at coordinate 942,058 of NW_026043895.1, forward strand.
GGGCGGGATGTAAATTGCCAACAGCCACTCGGGAGAAGTGTATGGTGTTTCCTGAAACATCTAAAAACAAAGCAACAGAGCCTAGGGCACTTCCACTTATGGTCCTATAGCTTAGGGAAATTAAAATCAAAAAGACACAGCCACCCCAAAGTTTGGGACGGCTTTGTTTACAAGAACCTCATTTACGGTACAAGTTCAATATCACAGAAAGTGAAAAATGGAAAAAGAAGTTGTGGTACTAACATACAATGCAATAGCACTCAGCAATGAAATCTATGTCATCAGGCCCGTAGCAGCATAATGAGTGGATTCAGGTATGATGATTCTAACTGAAATAAGTCACACAGAAAAAGAAACATCATAAGATATCACTAATACACGGAATGTAATCTTGGCTACACAGGAACTGAATTACAAAAGAGAACAGTGTCTCAAATTTAGAAAACCAACTTATGCTTGCTTAAGGGGAAAGGTGATTTGGGGTGCTGCATAAAACCAGAGATTGAAATGAGCACAGATAAAGTTCCTTAAGCCAAATATGGAATAGACAAGAGCTACTCCTTGCTCAACGAAATGGACTCAACACCCCATATTAAATGCCTAAGAATGTACCTGACTAGTAAGTATCTTAAAACCTAGGGATTACTATGGCTCTGAAAGAGAATCAAGCGTGTGTACAGGGGCATAACGGCAGCAGTGATAGGATTGGAGAGGTTCGGTGAGCAAATGAAGACCCTTGGAAGTCATATTGCATGGTCCCCATTCCATGGGTCTCAACTCTCCAGGTTTAAGGGATTCTTCCTTCAGCTAAAACATGCATGTGGAACCCAGAGTATGATCAACCGTGTGATCGGGAGACGTGTTCAAATATGTCTCAGCTTTCGTCCCCTGGTACTCGGGTGCAATATTCCAGATGCTTTACTAACACTCTCCCGACTTGGAGAGGCAGTGCCTTTAACCTCCTGTTTGGCCCAGTTTGCAATTTCTGCGGAAGATGAACAGGAATAGGCAGAACCAATGAGAGACTAGCTGGAGGTGTCTGGACGGGCAAATTTAACTGTCATTTCCCACCAGGAAGAGGAATTAACCAAAGGCTCAGCGTGCCGTGCCGGAACGAGATTAGGGCCTGAAGCAATCCTGTGGTGTTGCGGCCAGCTCACAAGAAAGCGAGTTGAAGAAAGGAGCTCAGGGGCACTGTAATTCACAAACCTGCAGAGTTATAAATGACAGCTATCGTCCAAAAATATACTGAAGTAAGCCTGCCAAGAGGACTTGAAAGCGGGGCAGAATTGCAGTAAACCGATTTCAGGAGGTAGACAGGAATTGCATTTAAAGCATAGGAAAAGAGGCAGAACGTCCACAATGATGCACTTGGCCATAAAGGGCGTATGCGTTTTTTCCTGAATATATTCAGGAAAAAACGCATACGCCCTTTTTGGCCAACCAAGCAAGCTTGCAAAGGAAATCTGCACTACAATGAAGTCTAACTTCCCCCCGGTCAAAAGGGCCATCTGAAAAAAGTGTAAAATCCAGAAAGGCAGGACAGGCCATGGAGAACTGGGAGCCTTCTTATGCTGATGGGCGGGATGTAAATTGCCAACAGCCACTGGGGAGAAGTGTATGGTGTTTCCTGAAACATCTAAAAAACAAAGCAACAGAGCCTAGGGCACTTCCACTTATGGTCCTATAGCTTAGGGAAATTAAAATCAAAAAGACACAGCCACCCCAAAGTTTGGGACGGCTCTGTTTACAAGAACCTCGTTTACGGTACAAGTTCAATATCGCAGAAAGCAAAAAAAGGATAAAGAAGTTGTGGTACTTATGTACAATGCAATATCACTCAGCAATGAAATCTATGTCATCAGGCCCGTAGCAGCATAATGAGTGGATTCAGGTATGATGATTCTAACTGAAATAAGTCACACAGAAAAAGAAACATCATAAGATATCACTAATACACGGAATGTAAACTTGGCTACACAGGAACTGGATTACAAAACAGAACAAGTCTCAAATTTAGAAAACCAATATGCTTGCTTAAGGGGAAAGGTCAGTTGGGGAGCTGCATAAAACCAGGGATTGAAATGAGCACAGATAAAGTTCCTTAAGCCAAATATGGAATAGACAAGAGCTACTCCTTGCTCAACGAAATGGACTCAACACCCCATATTAAACGCCTAAGAATGTACCTGACTAGTAAGTATCTTAAAATCTATAGATTGCTATGTCTCTGAAAGAGAATCAAGTGTGTGTACAGGGGCATAAAAGCAGCAGTGATAGGACTGGAGAGGTTCGGTGAGCAAATAAAGACCGTTTGAAGTCATATTGCATGGTACCCATTCCACGGGTCTCAACTCTCCAGGTTTAAGGGATTCTTCCTTCAGCTAAAACATGCATGTGGAACCCAGAGTATGATCAACCGTGTGATCGGGAGACGTGTTCAAATATGTCTCAGTTTTCGTCCCCTGGTACTCGGGTGCAATATTCCAGATGCTTTACTAACACTCTCCCGACTTGGAGAGTCAGTGCCTTTAACCTCCTGTTTGGCCCAGTTTGCAATTTCTGCGGAAGATGAACAGGAATAGGGAGAACCAATGAGAGACTAGCTGGAGGTGTCTGGACGGGCAAATTTAACTCTCATTTCCCACCAGGAAGAGGAATTAACCAAAGGCTCAGCGTGCCGTGCCGAAACCAGATTAGGGCCTGAAGCAATCCTGCAGTGTTGTGGCCAGCTCACAAGAAAGCGAGTTGAAGAAAGGAGCTCAGGGGCACTGTAATTGAGAAAACTGCAGAGTTATAAATGACAGCTATCGGTCAAAAATATGCTGAGGTAAGGCTGCCAAGAGGACTTGAAAGCGGGGCAGAATTGCAGGAAACTGATTTCAGGAGGTAGACTGGAATTGCATTTAAAGCATAGGAAAAGAGGCAGAATGTCGACAATGATGCACTTGGCCAAAAAGGGCGTATGCGTTTTTTCCTGAATATATTCAGGAAAAAACGCATACGCCCTTTTTGGCCAACCAAGCAAGCTTGCAAAGGAAATCTGCACTACAATGAAGTCTCACTTCCCCCCGGTCAAAAGGGCCATCTGAAAAAAGTGTAAAATCCAGAAAGTCAGGACAGGCCATGGAGAACTGGGAGCCTTGTTATGCTGATGGGCGGGATGTAAATTGCCAACAGCCACTCGGGAGAAGTGTACGGTGTTTCCTGAAACATCTAAAAACAAAGCAACAGAGCCTAGGGCACTTCCACTTATGGTCCTATAGCTTAGGGAAATTAAAATCAAAAAGACACAGCCACCCCAAAGTTTGGGACGGCTCTGTTTACAAGAACCTCATTTACGGTACAAGTTCAATATCGCAGAACGTGAAAAATGGATAAAGAAGTTGTGGTACTAACATACAATGCAATATCACTCAGCAATGAAATCTATGTCATCAGGCCCGTAGCTGCATAATGAGTGGATTCAGGTATGATGATTCTAACTGAAATAAGTCACACAGAAAAAGAAACATCATAAGATATCACTAATACACGGAATGTAATCTTGGCTACACAGGAACTGAATTACAAAACAGAACAGTGTCTCAAATGAAGAAAACCAACTTATGCTTGCTTAAGGGGAAAGGGGAGTTGGGGTGCTGCATAAAACCAGAGATTGAAATGAGCACAGATAAAGTTCCTTAAGCCAAATATGGAATAGACAAGAGCTACTCCTTGCTCAACGAAATGGACTCAACACACCATATTAAACGCCTAAGAATGTACCTGACTAGTAAGTATCTTAAAACCTATGGATTACTATGGCTCTGAAAGAGAATCAAGCGTGTGTACAGGGGCATAACGGCAGCAGTGATAGGATTGGAGAGGTTCGGTGAGCAAATGAAGACCCTTGGAAGTCATATTGCATGGTACCCATTCCACGGGTCTCAACTCTCCAGGTTTAAGGGATTCTTCCTTCAGCTAAAACATGCATGTGGAACCCAGAGTATGATCAACCGTGTGATCGGGAGACGTGTTCAAATATGTCTCAGTTTTCATCCCCTGGTACTCGGGTGCAACATTCCAGATGCTTTACTAACACTCTCCCGACTTGGAGAGTCAGTGCCTTTAACCTCCTGTTTGGCCCAGTTTGCAATTTCTGCGGAAGATGAACAGGAATAGGGAGAACCAATGATAGACTAGCTGGAGGTGTCTGGACGGGCAAATTTAACTCTCATTTCCCACCAGGGAGAGGAATTAACCAAAGGCTCAGCGTGCCGTGCCAGAACCAGATTAGGGCCTGAAGCAATCCTGCGGTGTTGCGGCCAGCTCACAAGAAAGCGAGTTGAAGAAAGGAGCTCAGGGGCACTGTAATTCACAAACCTGCAGAGCTATAAATGACAGCTATCCTCCAAAAATATACTGAAGTAAGGCTGCCAAGAGGACTTGAAAGCAGGGCAGAATTGCAGGAAACCGATTTCAGGAGGTAGACTGGAATTGCATTTAAAGCATAGGAAAAGAGGCAGAACATCCACAATGATGCACTTGGCCAAAAAGGGCGTATGCGTTTTTTCCTGAATATATTCAGGAAAAAACGCATACGCACTTTTTGGCCAACCAAGCAAGCTTGCAAAGGAAATCTGCACTACAATGAAGTCTCACTTCCCCCCTGTCAAAAGGGCCATCTGAAAAAAGTGTAAAATCCAGAAAGGCAGGACAGGCCATGGAGAACTGGGAGCCTTGTTATGCTGATGGGCGGGATGTAAGTTGCCAACAGCCACTGGGGGAGAAGTGTATGGTGTTTCCTGAAACATCTAAAAAACAAAGCAACAGAGCCTAGGGCACTTCCACTTATGGTCGTATAGCATAGGGAAATTAAAATCAAAAAGACACAGCCACCCCAAAGTTTGGGATGGCTCTGTTTACAAGAACCTCGTTTACGGTACAAGTTCAATATCGCAGAAAGTGAAAACTGGATAAAGAAGTTGTGGTACTTACGTACAATGCAATATCACTCGGCAATGAAATCTATGTCATCAGGCCCGTAGCAGCATAATGAGTGGATTCAGGTATGATGATTCTAACTGAAATAAGTCTCACAGAAATAGAAATATCATAAGACATCACTAATACACGGAATATAAACTTGGCTACACAGGAACTGAATTACAAAAGAGAACAGGGTCTGAAATTTAGAAAACCAACTTATGCTTGCTTAAGGGGAAAGCTGAGTTGCGGTGCTGCATAAAACCAGAGATTGAAATGAGCACAGATAAAGTTCCTTAAGCCAAATATGGAATAGACAAGAGCTACTCCTTGCTCAACGAAATGCACTCAACACCCCATATTAAACGCCTAAGAATGTACCTGACTAGTAAGTATCTTAAAACCTATGGATTGCTATGTCTCCGAAAGAGAATCAAGCGTGTGTACAGGGACATAAACGCAGCAGTGATAGGATTGGAGAGGTTCGGTGAGCAAATGAAGACCCTTTGAAGTCATATTGCATGGTACCCATTCCACGGGTCTCAACTCTCCAGGTTTAAGGGATTCTTCCTTCAGCTAAATCATGCAAGAGGAACCCAGAGTATGATCAGCCGTGTGATCGGGAGACGTGTTCAAATATGTCTCAGTTTTCGTCCCCTGGTACTCGGGTGCAACATTCCAGATGCTTTACTAACACTCTCCCGACTTGGAGAGTCAGTGCCTTTAACCTCCTGTTTGGCCCAGTTTGCAATTTCTGCGGAAGATGAACAGGAATAGGGAGAACCAATGAGAGACTAGCTGCAGGTGTCTGGACGGGCAAATTTAACTCTCATTTCCCACCAGGAAGAGGAATTAACCAAAGGCTCAGCGTGCCGTGCCGGAACCAGATTAGGGCCTGAAGCAATCCTGCGGTGTTGCGGCCAGCTCACAAGAAAGCGAGTTGAAGAAAGGAGCTCAGGGGCACTGTAATTCACAAACCTGCAGAGTTATAAATGACAGCTATCGTCCAAAAATATACTGAAGTAAGGCTGCCAAGAAGACTTGAAAGCGGGGCAGAATTGCAGGAAACCGATTTCAGGAGGTAGACTGGAATTGCATTTAAAGCATAGGAAAAGAGGCAGAACGTCCACAATGATGCAATTGGCCATAAAGGGCGTATGCGTTTTTCCTGAATATATTCAGGAAAAAACGCATATGCCCTTTTTGGCCAACCAAGCAAGCTTGCAAAGGAAATCTGCACTAAAATGAAGTCTCACTTCCCCCCGGTCAAAAGGGCCATCTGAATAAAGTGTAAAATCCAGAAATGCAGGACAGGCCATGGAGAACTGGGAGCCTTGTTATGCTTATGGGCGGGATGTAAATTGCCAACAGCCACTCGGGAGAATTGTATGGTGTTTCCTGAAACATCTAAAAAACAAAGCAACAGAGCCTAGGGCACTTCCACTTATGGTCCTATAGCTTAGGGAAATTAAAAGCAAAAAGACACAGCCACCCCAAAGTTTGGGACGGCTCTGTTTACAAGAACCTCGTTTACGGTACAAGTTCAATATCGCAGAAAGTGAAAACTGGATAAAGAAGTTGTGGTACTTACGTACAATGCAATATCACTCAGCAATGAAATCTATGTCATCAGGCCCGTAGCAGCAGAATGAGTGGATTCAGGTATGATGCTTCTAACTGAAATAAGTCACACAGAAATAGAAATATCATAAGACATCACTAATACACGGAATATAAACTTGGCTACACAGGAACTGAATTACAAAACAGAACAGGGTCTGAAATTTAGAAAACCAACTTATGCTTGCTTAAGGGGAAAGCTGAGTTGCGGTGCTGCATAAAACCAGAGATTGAAATGAGCACAGATAAAGTTCCTTAAGCCAAATATGGAATAGACAAGAGCTACTCCTTGCTCAACGAAATGCACTCAACACCCCATATTAAACGCCTAAGAATGTACCTGACTAGTAAGTATCTTAAAACCTATGGATTGCTATGTCTCCGAAAGAGAATCAAGCGTGTGTACAGGGACATAAACGCAGCAGTGATAGGATTGGAGAGGTTCGGTGAGCAAATGAAGACCCTTTGAAGTCATATTGCATGGTACCCATTCCACGGGTCTCAACTCTCCAGGTTTAAGGGATTCTTCCTTCAGCTAAAACATGCAAGAGGAACCCAGAGTATGATCAGCCGTGTGATCGGGAGACGTGTTCAAATATGTCTCAGTTTTCGTCCCCTGGTACTCGGGTGCAACATTCCAGATGCTTTACTAACACTCTCCCGACTTGGAGAGTCAGTGCCTTTAACCTCCTGTTTGGCCCAGTTTGCAATTTCAGCGGAAGATGAACAGGAATAGGGAGAACCAATGAGAGACCAGCTGCAGGTGTCTGGACGGGCAAATTTAACTCTCATTTCCCACCAGGAAGAGGAATTAACCAAAGGCTCAGCGTGCCGTGCCGGAACCAGATTAGGGCCTGAAGCAATCCTGCGGTGTTGCGGCCAGCTCACAAGAAAGCGAGTTGAAGAAAGGAGCTCAGGGGCACTGTAATTCACAAACCTGCAGAGTTATAAATGACAGCTATCATCCAAAAATATACTGAAGTAAGGCTGCCAAGAAGACTTGAAAGCGGGGCAGAATTGCAGGAAACCGATTTCAGGAGGTAGACTGGAATTGCATTTAAAGCATAGGAAAAGAGGCAGAACGTCCACAATGATGCAATTGGCCATAAAGGGCGTATGCGTTTTTCCTGAATATATTCAGGAAAAAACGCATATGCCCTTTTTGGCCAACCAAGCAAGCTTGCAAAGGAAATCTGCACTAAAATGAAGTCTCACTTCCCCCCGGTCAAAAGGGCCATCTGAATAAAGTGTAAAATCCAGAAATGCAGGACAGGCCATGGAGAACTGGGAGCCTTGTTATGCTTATGGGCGGGATGTAAATTGCCAACAGCCACTCGGGAGAAGTGTATGGTGTTTCCTGAAACATCTAAAAAACAAAGCAACAGAGCCTAGGGCACTTCCACTTATGGTCCTATAGCTTAGGGAAATTAAAAGCAAAAAGACACAGCCACCCCAAAGTTTGGGACGGCTCTGTTTACAAGAACCTCGTTTACGGAACAAGTTCAATATCGCAGAAAGTGAAAACTGGATAAAGAAGTTGTGGTACTTACGTACAATGCAATATCACTCAGCAATGAAATCTATGTCATCAGGCCCGTAGCAGCAGAATGAGTGGATTCAGGTATGATGCTTCTAACTGAAATAAGTCACACAGAAATAGAAATATCATAAGACATCACTAATACACGGAATGTAAACTTGGCTACACAGGAACTGAATTACAAAACAGAACAGGGTCTGAAATTTAGAAAACCAACTTATGCTTGCTTAAGGGGAAAGCTGAGTTGCGGTGCTGCATAAAACCAGAGATTGAAATGAGCACAGATAAAGTTCCTTAAGCCAAATATGGAATAGACAAGAGCTACTCCTTGCTCAATGAAATGCACTCAACACCCCATATTAAACGCCTAAGAATGTACCTGACTAGTAAGTATCTTAAAACCTATGGATTGCTATGTCTCCGAAAGAGAATCAAGCGTGTGTACAGGGGCATAAACGCAGCAGTGATAGGATTGGAGAGGTTCGGTGAGCAAATGAAGACCCTTTGAAGTCACATTGCATGGTACCCATTCCACGGGTCTCAACTCTCCAGGTATAAGGGATTCTTCCTTCAGCTAAAACATGCAAGTGGAACCCAGAGTATGATCAGCCGTGTGATCGGGAGACGTGTTCAAATATGTCTCAGTTTTCGTCCCCTGGTACTCGGGTGCAACATTCCAGATGCTTTACTAACACTCTCCCGACTTGGAGAGTCAGTGCCTTTAACCTCCTGTTTGGCCCAGTTTTCAATTTCAGCGGAAGATGAACAGGAATAGGGAGAACCAATGAGAGACTAGCTGCAGGTGTCTGGACGGGCAAATTTAACTCTCATTTCCCACCAGGAAGAGGAATTAACCAAAGGCTCAGCGTGCCGTGCCGGAACCAGATTAGGTCCTGAAGCAATCCTGTGGTGTTGCGGCCAGCTCACAAGAAAGCAAGTTGAAGAAAGGAGCTCAGGGGCACTGTAATTCACAAACCTGCAGAGTTATAAATGACAGCTATCGTCCAAAAATATACTGAAGTAAGGCTGCCAAGAGGACTTGAAAGCGGGGCAGAATTGCAGGCAACCAATTTCAGGAGGTAGACTGGAATTGCATTTAAAGCATAGGAAAAGAGGCAGAACATCGACAATGATGCACTTGGCCAAAAAGGGCGTATGCGTTTTTTCCTGAATATATTCAGGAAAAAACGCATACGCCCTTTTTGGCCAACCAAGCAAGCTTGCAAAGGAAATCTGCACTACAATGAAGTCTCACTTCCCCCCGGTCAAAAGGGCCATCTGAAAAAAGTGTAAAATCCAGAAAGGCAGGACAGGCCATGGAGAACTGGGAGCCTTGTTATGCTTATGGGCGGGATGTAAATTGCCAACAGCCACTCGGGAGAAGTGTATGGTGTTTCCTGAAACATCTAAAAAAGAAAGCAACAGAGCCTAGGGCACTTCCACTTATGGTCCTATAGCATAGGGAAATTAAAATCAAAAAGACACAGCCACCCCAAAGTTTGGGATGGCTCTGTTTACAAGAACCTCGTTTACGGTATAAGTTCAATATCGCAGAAAGTGAAAACTGGATAAAGAAGTTGTGGTACTTACGTACAATGCAATATCACTCAGCAATGAAATCTATGTCATCAGGCCCATAGCAGCATAATGAGTGGATTCACGTATGATGATTCTAACTGAAATAAGTCTCACAGAAATAGAAACATCATAAGACATCACTAATACATGGAATGTAAACTTGGCTACACAGGAAATGGATTACAAAACAGAACAGGGTCTCAAATGTAGAAAACCAACTTATGCTTGCTTAAGGGGAAAGGGGAGTTGGGGTGCTGCATAAAACCAGAGACTGAAATGAGCACAGATAAAGTTCCTTAAGCCAAATATGGAATAGACAAGAGCTACTCCTTGCTCAACGAAATGGACTCAACACCCCATATTAAACGCCTAAGAATGTACCTGACTAGTAAGTATCTTAAAACCTATGGATTGCTATGTCTCTGAAAGAGAATCAAGCGTGTGTACAGGGGCATAAACGCAGCAGTGATAGGATTGGAGAGGTTCGGTGAGCAAATGAAGACCCTTGGAAGTCATACTGCATGGTACCCATTCCACGGGTCTCAACTCTCCAGGTTTAAGGTATTCTTCCTTCAGCTAAAACATGCATGTGGAACCCAGAGTATGATCAACCATGTGATCGGGAGATGTGTTCAAATATGTCTCAGTTTTCGTCCCCTGGTACTCGGGCGCAACATTCCAGATGCTTTACTAACACTCTCCCGACTTGGAGAGTCAGTGCCTTTAACCTCCTGTTTGGCCCAGTTTGCAATTTCTGTGGAAGATGAACAGGAATAGGGAGAACCAATGAGAGACTAGCTGGAGGTGTCTGGACGGGCAAATTTAACTCTCATTTCCCACCAGGAAGAGGAATTAACCAAAGGCTCAGCGTGCCGTGCCACAACCAGATTAGGGCCTGAAGCAATCCTGCGGTGTTGTGGCCAGCTCACAAGAAAGCGAGTTGAAGAAAGGAGCTCAGGGGCACTGTAATTCACAAACCTGCAGAGTTATAATTGACAGCTATTGTCCAAAAATATACTGAAGTAAGGCTGCCAAGAGGACTTGAAAGCGGGGCAGAATTGCAGGAAACCGATTTCAGGAGATAGACTGGAATTGCATTTAAAGCATAGGAAAAGAGGCAGAACGTTGACAATGATGCACTTGGCCAAAAAGGGCGTATGCGTTTTTTCCTGAATATATTCAGGAAAAAACGCATACGCCCTTTTTGGCCAACCAAGCAAGCTTGCAAAGGAAATCTGCACTACAATGAAGTCTCATTTCCCCCCGGTCAAAAGGGCCATCTGAAAAAAGTGTAAAATCCAGAAAGGCAGGACAGGCCATGGAGAACTGGGAGCCTTGTTATGCTGATGGGCGGGATGTAAATTGCCAACAGCCACTCCGGAGAAGTGTATGGTGTTTCCTGAAACATCTAAAAAAGAAAGCAACAGAGCCTAGGGCACTTCCACTTATGGTCCTATAGCATAGGGAAATTAAAATCAAAAAGACACAGCCACCCCAAAGTTTGGGATGGCTCTGTTTACAAGAACCTCGTTTACGGTACAAGTTCAATATCGCAGAAAGTGAAAACTGGATAAAGAAGTTGTGGTACTTACGTACAATGCAATATCACTCAGCAATGAAATCTATGTCATCAGGCCTATAGCAGCATAATGAGTGGATTCAGGTATGATGATTCTAACTGAAATAAGTCTCACAGAAATAGAAACATCATAAGACATCACTAATACACGGAACGTAAACTTGGCTACATAGAAACTGGATTACAAAACAGAACAGGGTCTCAAATGTAGAAAACCAACTTATGCTTGCTTAAGGGGAAAGGTGAGTTGGGGTGCTGCATAAAACCAGAGACTGAAATGAGCACAGATAAAGTTCCTTAAGCCAAATATGGAATAGACAAGAGCTACTCCTTGCTCAACGAAATGGACTCAACACCCCATATTAAATGCCTAAGAATGTACCTGACTAGTAAGTATCTTAAAACCTATGGATTGCTATGTCTCTGAAAGAGAATCAAGCGTGTGTACAGGGGCATAACGGCAGCAGTGATAGGATTGGAGAGGTTCGGTGAGCAAATGAGGACCCTTTGAAGTCATATTGCATGGTACCCATTCCACGGGTCTCAACTCTCCAGGTTTAAGGGATTCTTCCTTCAGCTAAAACATGCATGTGGAACCCAGAGTATGATCAACCGTGTGATCGGGAGACGTGTTCAAATATGTCTCAGTTTTCATCCCCTGGTACTCGGGTGCAACATTCCAGATGCTTTACTAACACTCTCCCGACTTGGAGAGTCAGTGCCTTTAACCTCCTGTTTGGCCCAGTTTGCAATTTCTGCGGAAGATGAACAGAAATAGGGAGAACCAATGAGAGACTAGCTGGAGGTGTCTGGACGGGCAAATTTAACTCTCATTGCCCACCAGGAAGAGGAATTAACCAAAGGCTCAGCGTGCCGTGCCGGAACCAGATTAGGGCCTGAAGCAATCCTGCGGTGTTGCGGCCAGCTCACAAGAAAGCGAGTTGAAGAAAGGAGCTCAGGGGCACTGTAATTCACAAACCTGCAGAGTTATAAATGACAGCTATCGTCCAAAAATATACTGAAGTAAGGCTGCCAAGAGGACTTGAAAGCGGGGCAGAATTGCAGGAAACCGATTTCAGGAGGTAGACTGGAATTGCATTTAAAGCATAGGAAAAGAGGCAGAACGTCGACAATGATGCACTTGGCCAAAAAGGGCGTATGCGTTTTTTCCTGAATATATTCAGGAAAAAACGCATATGCCCTTTTTGGCCAACCAAGCAAGCTTGCAAAGGAAATCTGCACTACAATGAAGTCTCACTTCCCCCCGGTCAAAAGGGCCATCTGAAAAAAGTGTAAAATCCAGAAAGGCAGGACAGGCCACGGAGAACTGGGAGCCTTGTTATGCTGATGGGCGGGATGTAAATTGCCAACAGCCACTTGTGAGAAGTGTATGGTGTTTCCTGAAACATCTAAAAACAAAGCAACAGAGCCTAGGGCACTTCCACTTATGGTCCTATAGCTTAGGGAAATTAAAATCAAAAAGACACAGCCACCCCAAAGTTTGGGACGGCTCTGTTTACAAGAACCTCGTTTACGGAACAAGTTCAATATCGCAGAAAGTGAAAAATGGATAAAGAATTTGTGGTACTAATGTACAATGCAATATCACTCAGCAATGAAATCTATGTCATCAGGCCCGTAGCAGCATAATGAGTGGATTCAGGTATGATGATTCTAACTGAAATAAGTCACACAGAAAAAGAAACATCATAAGATATAACTAATACACGGAATGTGATCTTGGCTACACAGGAACTGAATTACAAAACAGAACAGTGTCTCAAATTTAGAAAACCAACTTATGCTTGCTTAAGGGGAAAGGTGAGTTGGGGTGCTGCATAAAACCAGAGATTGAAATGAGCACAGATAATGTTCCTTAAGCCAAATATGGAATAGACAAGAGCTACTCCTTGCTCAACGAAATGGACTCAACACCCCATATTAAACGCCTAAGAATGTACCTGACTAGTAAGTATCTTAAAACCTATGGATTACTATGGCTCTGAAAGAGAATCAAGCGTGTGTACAGGGGCATAACGGCAGCAGTGATAGGATTGGAGAGGTTCGGTGAGCAAATGAAGACCCTTTGAAGTCATATTGCATGGTACCCATTCCACGGGTCTCAACTCTCCAGGTTTAAGGGATTCTTCCTTCAGCTAAAACATGCATGTGGAACCCAGAGTATGATCAACCGTGTGATCGGGAGACGTGTTCAAATATGTCTCAGCTTTCATCCCCTGGTACTCGGGTGCAATATTCCAGATACTTTACTAACACTCTCCCGACTTGGAGAGTCAGTGCCATTAACCTCCTGTTTGGCACAGTTTGCAATTTCTGCGGAAGATGAACAGGAATAGGGAGAACCAATGAGAGACTAGCTGGAGGTGTCTGGACGGGCAAATTTAACTCTCATTGCCCACCAGGAAGAGGAATTAACCAAAGGCTCAGCGTGCCATGCCGGAACCAGATTAGGGCCTGAAGCAAACCTGCGGTGTTGCGGCCAGCTCACAAGAAAGCGAGTTGAAGAAAGGAGCTCAGTGGCACTGTAATTCACAAACCTGCAGAGTTACAAATGACACCTATCGTCCAAAAATATACTGAATTAAGGCTGCCAAGAGGACTTGAAATCGGGGCAGAATTGCAGGAAACCGATTTCAGGAGGTAGACTGGAATTGCATTTAAAGCATAGGAAAAGAGGCAGAACGTCCACAATGATGCACTTGGCCAAAAAGGGTGTATGCGTTTTTTCCTGAATATATTCAGGAAAAAACGCATACGCACTTTTTGGTCAACCAAGCAAGCTTGCAAAGGAAATCTGCACTACAATGAAGTCTCACTTCACCCCGGTCAAAAGGGCCATCTGAAAAAAGTGTAAAATCCAGAAAGGCAGGACAGGCCATGGAGAACTGGGAGCCTTGTTATGCTGATGGGCGGGATGTAAATTGCCAACAGCCACTCGGGAGAAGTGTATGGTGTTTCCTGAAACATCTAAAAAACAAAGCAACAGAGCCTAGGGCACTTCCACTTATGGTCCTATAGCATAGGGAAATTAAAATCAAAAAGACACAGCCACCCCAAAGTTTGGGATGGCTCTGTTTACAAGAACCTCGTTTACGGTACAAGTTCAATATCGCAGAAAGTGAAAACTGGATAAAGAAGTTGTGGTACTTACGTACAATGCAATATCACTCAGCAATGAAATCTATGTCATCAGGCCCATAGCAGCATAATGAGTGGATTCAGGTATGATGATTCTAACTGAAATAAGTCTCACAGAAATAGAAACATCATAAGACATCACTAATACACGGAATGTAAACTTGGCTACATAGGAACTGGATTACAAAACAGAACAGGGTCTCAAATGTAGAAAACCAACTTATGCTTGCTTAAGGGGAAAGGTGAGTTGGGGTGCTGCATAAAACCAGAGACTGAAATGAGCACAGATAAAGTTCCTTAAGCCAAATATGGAATAGACAAGAGCTACTCCTTGCTCAACGAAATGGACTCAACACCCCATATTAAACGCCTAAGAATGTACCTGACTAATAAGTATCTTAAAACCTATGGATTGCTATGTCTCTGAAAGAGAATCAAGCATGTGTACAGGGGCATAAACGCAGCAGTGATAGGATTGGAGAGGTTCGGTGAGCAAATGAGGACCCTTTGAAGTCATATTGCATGGTACCCATTCCACGGGTCTCAACTCTCCAGGTTAAGGGATTCTTCCTTCAGCTAAAACATGCATGTGGAACCCAGAGTATGATCAACCGTGTGATCGGGAGACGTGTTCAAATATGTCTCAGTTTTCATCCCCTGGTACTCGGGTGCAACATTCCAGATGCTTTACTAACACTCTCCCGACTTGGAGAGTCAGTGCCTTTAACCTCCTGTTTGGCCCAGTTTGCAATTTCTGCGGAAGATGAACAGAAATAGGGAGAACCAATGAGAGACTAGCTGGAGGTGTCTGGACGGGCAAATTTAACTCTCATTGCCCACCAGGAAGAGGAATTAACCAAAGGCTCAGCGTGCCGTGCCGGAACCAGATTAGGGCCTGAAGCAATCCTGCGGTGTTGCGGCCAGCTCACAAGAAAGCGAGTTGAAGAAAGGAGCTCAGGGGCACTGTAATTCACAAACCTGCAGAGTTATAAATGACAGCTATCGTCCAAAAATATACTGAAGTAAGGCTGCCAAGAGGACTTGAAAGCGGGGCAGAATTGCAGGAAACCGATTTCAGGAGGTAGACTGGAATTGCATTTAAAGCATAGGAAAAGAGGCAGAACGTCGACAATGATGCACTTGGCCAAAAAGGGCGTATGCGTTTTTTCCTGAATATATTCAGGAAAAAACGCATATGCCCTTTTTGGCCAACCAAGCAAGCTTGCAAAGGAAATCTGCACTACAATGAAGTCTCACTTCCCCCCGGTCAAAAGGGCCATCTGAAAAAAGTGTAAAATCCAGAAAGGCAGGACAGGCCACGGAGAACTGGGAGCCTTGTTATGCTGATGGGCGGGATGTAAATTGCCAACAGCCACTTGTGAGAAGTGTATGGTGTTTCCTGAAACATCTAAAAACAAAGCAACAGAGCCTAGGGCACTTCCACTTATGGTCCTATAGCTTAGGGAAATTAAAATCAAAAAGACACAGCCACCCCAAAGTTTGGGACGGCTCTGTTTACAAGAACCTCGTTTACGGTACAAGGTCAATATCGCAGAAAGTGAAAAATGGATAAAGAATTTGTGGTACTAATGTACAATGCAATATCACTCAGCAATGAAATCTATGTCATCAGGCCCGTAGCAGCATAATGAGTGGATTCAGGTATGATGATTCTAACTGAAATAAGTCACACAGAAAA